>NC_143552.1:87095250-87425000 GCF_054136105.1 Typopeltis vanoorti
CCAGCTACTGCATCCAGTGTGCATTCATGGATTAATTAATATATATTAATATATATATCAACAAACAATTAATATATATCAATAAAATTAGCAAAATTAATTGATTTTGCTAATTTTGTTGTTTTTATAGCAAATGTCTCAACTCTCCCAAATCTTTAGCAATTTCTTGCAGTTGAATTTGTTTTGATTAGAAAAGTTTTTCACTTGTGAAGTGATTCTTTTTACATGTGTAGCTTATTTCCATCTTAATACAAAAAAGATAAATCTGTTAATCACTTTCTTTTTGTACTGATTAATAGATAGCTATAGAGTCCTGGTGTTTTTCTCTTTTGTTTAGTTGTAAATCTGCCAAATTTCTAAAATATAGTCTCTAAATTATTGAATCTTCAAATAACAAAACCTTAAGTTAACCAATCCATGAATGGGTGGTTAGCATATCATCTTAGACTCCAGGACTACTGTACATTCAATTAACTAGCTAGCAAATTAGTTTCTCAGCATTAACAGATAACTGAGAGAATACTGCAGCCAAGAGTGGAAGTGGATCCTTACCTATCAGATGAATTTTATCTATAACAGAGCAGATAAAGGAGGCTTTTTTTTCTGATTATTTCAGAAGTTTAATGTAATGAAATTAGTATTATTTTGAAGTGATAATCACTTGGCCTGCATGTTATTTAGTTGGGGAATAATTAACTTTTTATTTTGCTGGACTGTGTCTATTATTAAATGTGTTCATTATGCTTTCTAATTCATTTTGGAGTATGATGTCATTGGAGTAGATTGCTGGGTGCATTTATTATACCATTTAAGTGCATGATAGTGGTGGTGCAAATTAATATTTAGGATTATGTGTGTGTGTATTTTATGTGGGATGGTCATATTTGTGGTTGTCAAATACAAAACAAAAAAAAGAGCCAGATACAATATGTACAAATTGTAAGCAGTGATTGTTTTCAATTTTAATGAAATTTATTCTAAGGTTAAAGTTTCTTAAGTGTATTAGAAATGCCCTGGATGTATGGCCAAATAGTGAACATCAAATAATACAGCCTTAGGAAATGTTTCAGAAGAACTTAGTGCTTCTTCCTCAAATAACTCTATAAATAATGTTTGATAAGGGAAAAAGAAGTGAACTGCATGGCCACCTTCAGTTTAGAGGTAGATCCTTTTATGCCATATAAAACAGCTTGACTACATTACTGATTTAAACAGTGATTTTATTTTTTTTTAATTAAGGTTAATCCTTCTCTCAGGGGGAAAATCATAAACAGAGAGGTAATGTTAAATCTCATTAGCAGACTGGAATATTTAAGTTCCTTTTTGAACTATCTGAAATTGAATTCAGTTTTTACTGAGATGATGTATACCTTATATAAGTGTGCCATTTTTTGGAAATATTTGGTTCATTTATATATTGTAGTCCATGTGGTTAGCATAGTAGCTGTGCACTTCACAACTATATGCATGGAGAAGGAGTGTCCTAGGTTCGATTCCCATCAGAGATGTGAGGAGCTTAAGGATCTTCCTCAGCCATGTGTACCGGTCTTGGGCGTAGACAGTAGGGTTTTCTCCCCAGTTTATTCTGGGGTTTTTCATCCCACAAACAGGCAAACCGAACCCATGAACACACACAGGATACAGTCATAGGACATATCACAGCAAGGAAGGCAACGGGAAACCACCTTACTCATAGTCACCTCCCTAGTATGGGAAGGGATGGTATTGGATGGTAGGAGGTAGCATTGCTGCCCCTACCATCCGTAAGGATGAAAATCATTCATTCATTCATTATACATTGGACTATTTTTATTACTGGCTACAGGCAAGAGTGAAATTTTGTTTTTATAGATAAGAATTTTCAGAAATCCATGTTATTGTTGGCAGCCAATTTGCTACTTTTTTAAAGCTTTTTTTTTTATAGTTTATTGTATTGAGGAGATGTTGCTTTCTGTTAATAGATATGTTGTATGATATCTTAAAAAGGTCAGCATTTAAGTTTTTGTTTTCTTTTTTGTTAATCTGATTGTAAGAAACTATGAGAGATCTAGGAGACTGTCATCCTCTGCCAAAAATAACAACAAAACTGGCCACCTTTGACTGCATCTCAAGGATATACATTAACAAGTATTTCATATATGTGTGTATGCATTTTGTTATCACATTTTAATTGCTATCAAGAATGCCTCAGGAATTAAGGGCAAAACACTGGCTTACTTCTTTGACCTATTATGATGTGACAATCCATTAGACCAGTGTTTCTCAAACTTCAGATATTCATGTACCTCCTTCTTAAATTTTCACTATTACCAAGTACCCCATAATTAATTAATTAAAAATAAATAAATTCATTAATTACAAAATAATTAATTAAAATTAATTCATTAAAATTAATAATTAATTTAAAATATTAATTAAAATTAAATATCTATTTTATTTGAATTTATATGTTCATGTAAACAAAAAATATGATTTATTTTTAAATTTTGGTTCTCTAGAGATGTCAGATGACACACTCATCAATTTCATTTGATCCAGATGCAATATCAACGTTTTCTTGTCACTTACAGGCTACTTGTGTTTGCTATATTGCTCTCTTTTGGGGGGCTTCATAAATCCAATCTTTAACCAATGATCCATACGTAAGAATTTGAAAGCTAAAAAAAAATACTGTATTTACTCGAATATAACTCTAACTTTTTTCCCAAAATTAAAGCTAAAAAATCGTGTTGCGAGATACGGGCGGGAATTTTCAGAAACTAAAGTTTTCAGAAAAAAACTGAAAATGGTGCAACTTACCAAGAAGCTTCTATTCGCTATCACTACTTTTGGCATCAAGAACAGTTTCTTTGTGTGCATCGTCAATGTCATCTACACAAATAGCATCATCTTCTTTCCGATTATTTCAAGCAAAAATTACCAGTAATTTACAGGACTTGAGATACGTAGAGCAGCAAAGAACTGCATATGATTGGTGCGGTATTAACAAAAGATTGTGTGAACCAAAGACATATTAGTATTTCAACAGTTGAGATGAAATGCTAATTCCCTTCAACCGAATTCCATAATATCTGAAACACATTCACTATATATTTCTTAGTTTTAACACGTTAATGACAGGGGTGGTATCAAGCAAAACCATATGTTCTACTGACAACATATGGTTTTGCTTGGTCTACATAGCAGTTTCTGTTGGAGAGGGGTTAGTTAGTTCTGTTTTATCCCGGTTGTCTCTAATTGCACTGTTTGTTGAAAAATATAATGACTCCTTTAGTTATGTATAGCTGAAAATTGGCACGTATCCCCTAATGACCTTTCATGTACCCCCCCCCCCGGGGGGGGGGGGGGTATGCGTACCACTTTGAGAAACACTGCATTAGACCAACATGCACAACATATATTGATTTAACACAACACAAATATAATCTAGCATGTATAACACCTGCTGCCATTCTGGTTGGTCAAGTGAACTCCAACCAACTGGATGCAGGTTCAAATGGGCATAAATGTTTGTGTTGTCTTTAGGTGAGAAATGAATTTCATTGTATGGTGTGAGACCACTGTTTCTGCTTACCAAAGAATATGGCTTCTGTAGGCAAAAAAACTCCATGGCCCACGCAGTACTAACATACCCCTAACATACAGTCTTAGTTCTATTAAAATGAAAATCATATGCTGGCATAGAAGAATAAACAACCAAACATATACAGCAATATTCTGAATTCTGTAGTTGAAACTTTTGGCAGAATACTTTTCCACGGTACTATAGCTCAGATGGTAATACTTATCTGGTCAGATCAATTAATGTGATGGACAAACATTTATGACTTTATTAGAATCAAAACTGTAACTGGTTGGGTAGTCATGCTCCTAACCATTTACAATTTTGAAAATGTTTGTTAGTCAATAAAATCAGTATTTATGTTATATCAATCAATCAAACAATAGAAAGATGATTTAAAAAAATCAAAAAAATGACATCAATATTTACCTTCATTGCAAGTGGCTGGTATGGTCCAATGGCATCTGAATATGGAAAATCTGGTTCTAAAATATAATTATCATTTTAGTATTTAAAGTATATCATCATTAAGACTCTCCCTCTCTCTCACACACACACACACACACACACACACACATGAATGCACAGAAATATCAGTAACATAAAGAAAAATCTATGTGTGTGTGTGGGGGGGGGGGATTCTTTTCAGGTTACCAAACATGATAGATGGGAACACAGAAAGGAGTGTTTAGAGATGTCTTGAAAAAACCAAGTGGTTGTGAATGAAGTATCCCCCGCAGTTCATCACTACTTTTGTTCTTCAGGACTTCCTGGTATATAACTTAAAGAGATATATAGAACACAATGACAGTACTATACAATTATATACAATATATATGATATTTATAACATTATATACAATAATGTCAAATAATATCGCACATACCTTTGTACTATATTTAATATGATTCTGTAATTGATGCCATCTGTTCATTATAATTTATTCAGTGCACTCATATTTGTAGTCTATGGAGAACAATCAGATCTATAAATTTTAACTTTCACAGAGTTAAAATTTAATTATCGGTATTTATGTTATATCAATAAAATAATCTTTTTAAAAAAATAAAAAAAAGTGTCACACACCCCTAACAATCGCATTCCTTCCATGTCTAAAATATGCCAATAATTTTTGGTCATTTTAATTTACTAACAATCAAAATTCATCATCTTTCTGAGACCTCCACGGATTCAAGGATTCATCGAGGAAGGCTATAAATTGCCCAGCTGTCATAACTTCCCTTAAATTCATTCACACTAGATGAACTCACTACCCCTAAAAGCAAACTATTCCACTCACTCACTGCTCTGTGAGAAAAAAACCTAGCTCTTACTTTGATTGTCAACAAACTCTGTCCAGCCAGATTTTTAAGAGATGTCAAGAGAATTAAAGGTATTTAGAAAAGATTCATTAAATGCCTAAAGAGATTCTATCATGACAGTTATGAAAACTGGTTTGTTAGTTATAATTTGTTGAGTTGTGCAACTGAAGCTTATATGTTAGTTCAGGATATTATTGTTATTATTAGCAGTAGGTAGTACTGGGAATTTTTTCTCTGTGTAAAAGAATCATAAGAGTTTGTTGAAATGAACCAGAGTCTATGAGATAGCATAATAAATACACAGCGAAGAATAAAGTCATAATACAAAATTAATTTTTAACTGTTTGAAATAAATGGAATATGATTTTTTAACAAGAGATTACTGAAGCAGTGATTGCATGTTTAAGAGAGGATTAAATGAATATCACTTGAGGACAATAATCAACGTCTTGACATGCAGCCTCTATGGGTATAACATGCTATAATAGCACTACATGATTAAGTTTACACTATTACTAGTTTAAAAACAATTTTTTTCCCCAAATTCATCTTAATATGTCAGCACTCCAATACCTGTCAGATCTTAATATCTCAGTCTTCTAACTACTAAATGCATCAATCCACCTAGTCTTCCTGAAGGTGGGGCATCAAATGCATGTTTTGCTAACCTATCCTCTCACATTGGATTACGTCACCACACCACACCAAATACCACATTCTTGAATGCTAACAGTGTTAAATTCTTTGCTAACATCTTCACTTTTAATATGATTCTGGATCAATGAGACTTTTGCACTCCCTCACTTTTCCTCAGAATTTTTTTTATATGTGATTACTAACTAGTCTTTGATTAACTATTTTATTTCCAACCCAATTTCCAGATCCGTAAGTTAAAACTAGTTTGAACACTGATATTCAAAATAGTCTAATGATTTGACTAATCGTTCTTATAGTTAATATAAATCAATTCAATTGGTTCTCCACCACGGCAACTTTGCTTGTGTTATTATCTATTTCCATATTTAATTTGCCATCATCACTAAAACTGTGTCTAAAGAACTGAAATATTTTACTTGCTCTATAGGTATTCTGCTCAAAATGAAGATTTTTTTTTTTATGTTGTTGCCAATTTTTAGTCTGTAAGTTACTGCAGTTATTTAATTTAGTTGAAGAGCCCCTGGAAACTTGTACTTGATTTTCATTTAATTAGGAGTACAACATCACTTGCATGAAAGAAAGAGCTCAGCTGAATATTGCTGATTTGATACCAGGTTGGGCATGGCTTTTCATGTGGTGATCTGCATAGATTACAAATAACAGTGGGGACACCATGCGTTCTTCTTACATTTCATTTTTATATCATACCATCTATCTTTGTCCCTGCTTAGAGGATAGCAACTTTTCTTCTGAAAAATAAAAGAAATAAACACGAGTTTCTGGGAAGCAAGCTAACTATAAAATACAGCTAACAGACTATAATAAATTTAGCTTAATCCTTTACCCAAGTGTAGGCAAACAAAGTTTGCATCTGAAATAGTTCAGGATTGAGGCAACTCGTAGTAAAGGTGGACCAAGCTCACATCCCTCCTTGTCTCAGTATCTCTCATAATGCAAGGCACATCTCCTTGCGGACATGTATAAAGCTATGCATTAAGGGAAGGGCCACTACCCAGACCGGTTTCGACCTTTATTGAGGTCTCGTCAGTGGGAGGCAGACCCAGAAGTGGTGATACTAAGGCAGAAGCAATGGAGAGGTCATAGACCTCTTAATGCATAGCTTTATACATGTCCGCAAGAAGATGTGCTTTGCATTATGGGAGATATTGAGACAAGGAATGATGAGAGCTTGGTCCACCTTTACTATGAGTAGCCTCAGTAATGAACTGGCTTCAGGTGCAAATTTTGTTTACCTACACTTGGGTAAAGGATTAAACTAAATTTATTATAGTCTAACCAACTGAAAAATAAACTTTCAACATCTTTCTCTAAATCCAGAGTAAATTAATAATAAGGTGGTACACCTTTTGGCAATTCATATAAGTAAATATGACCTCTTCATTGTTTCTGCCTTAGTATCACTACTTCTGGGTCTGCCTCCCACTGACAAGACCTCAATAAAGGTCGAAACTGGTCTGGGTAGTGGCCCTTCCCTTAATGCACAGCTTTATACATGTCCACAAGGATATGTGTTTTGCATTATGGGAGATACTGAGACAAGGAGTGATGAGAGCTTGGGCCACCTTTACTACGAGTTGCTTCAGTCCTGAACTACTTCAGGGGCAAATTTTGTTTGCCTACACTTTGGTAAAGGATTAAACTAAATTTATTATAGTCTAACCAAGTGGAAATCCAACAGTTAACAGACATAATATAGCATCAGGTGGTAGGTGATTTTTATCATCATGTGAGACCATCATCCTGTTTACTGAATTGGCTTGAAACAAAATACCATGTTATAGTTTCTAAGGTGAGGGATACCTAATTATCTGATTTAGCCCATCCATGGTATTTTAACATACAATCAGTTTACAACCTTTTGTGTGTGAGATCACATTAATAAAGATAATACAGCATCATCATCATCATCATCAAATTCCTGCCATGTACCCTCAAGGGGTGTACAGGATATGACAGTACTACATGAAAAAATTACATCATTACTAACTTCTTATCTACAGTTTTCCTCCAAATCAGTCTGTTACTTGTCAAGACTCCAACATTATCAGATCTTATATTTCTATCGTCTAAGGCACTTTGTACCGTATCAATCCACCTATATCTTGGTCTTCCTCTGGGTCGTTTTCCTGCCAACCTGGCAGAGAACACTTGTTTTGCTAATCTTTCCTCTCCCATTCTATTCAAGTGACCATACCATCTGAGATTAGCTCTGCTAACACATTCCTGGATGCTGACAATGTCAAGTTCTTTCCTAATATCCTCATTTTTAATATGATATTGCCATTGATGCCATCTGTTCACGCCTCTAATCTTTCTCAGGACTCTCATATCTGCGGTCTCTAGTCTTTGGTCAAGTGTTTTACTTCTGACCCAGCTCTCAGATCCATAAGTTAAAATTGGTTTGAACACAGTCTTGTATACAGCTAATTTAGTGTCCCGATTAATTTCTTTCTTATTCCATATGAATTTATTCAATTGACTTCCCACGATACCAGCTTTGCTGATTCTGTTGTCTATTTCTATATTTAGTTTACCATCTTCAGTAAAAATTGTGCCTAAGTAGCTGAAATGTTTTACTTGTTCCACAGGTTCTCCATTCACAACACAGTTGACATTTTCAATGATTCTGCCTATTTTCATTGTCTTTGTCTTTTTATTGCTGACCTTCATACCATATCTATTACAACAGCTATTCAATTTAGTCAGAGAATCTTGCAGACTTGTAACGGATTTATTTAGAAGTATAACATCGTCTGCATAAAGCAAAGAGCTGACATTAACATTTCCAATTCTGATATCAGGTTTAATACCACATTCCTTCATAATGTGATCCATATAGATAATGAATAACAGAGGGGATAATGTACATCCTTGTCTCACACCAGATTTAACATTAAACCATCTTCTTGTACTTCCTTCAATTCTAACTGCTGACTCACAACTCAAATAAAGACTAAGTATTGCTTGATATAATGCCCCATTGACACCATATAACTGCAGCGTATTGAATAGCTTCTCTCTTGGCACCTTGTCATATGCCTTTTCCAAATCGACAAAACTTAAATACAGATCTTTGTTATATTCCCATGCTTTCTCGACTATTTGTCGTAAAGTGAAGATCTGATCCTGACAGCCTCTATTTGGCCTGAATCCAGCTTGTTCTTCACCAAGCTTTTCTTCCACAATTCTTCTCAACCGTTTCTCAAGTATACTTGCATAGATCTTGCCAGGAACACTCAGTAGGGAAATACCTCTGTAATTCTCACACTCAGTTTTATTTCCCTTTTTATATATGGGTACTATGAGAGCTCTACTCCAATCATCGGGAATTCGTCCCTCTGTCCAGGCTTTCTGAACTATGCAGTGCAGCCACTGTAAGACTCTTATACCACCATACTTCAGCATTTCTGGTCGAATATCATCTACTCCTGCTGCCTTTCCACATTTCAAGCCTTTGATGGCTTTTTCTACTTCAAGTATGGATATGTATTCCTGACTGCATGCCTGGTCAGTGTTTTTTATCACTGTGCTGTCATCACTGCTTGTTTCATTTAGCAGTATTTCAAAGTAATTACTCCATACTTCAAGGATATCTTTTTCTCCTGTTTTCATTTCACCTTTATCATCTCTAATTCCTTTTACAGCACTCTTTCCTCCATTCCTAAGTTTCTTCAACAACCTCCAGAATATTTTGCCACCTTCTTGATATTTATTTTCTATATTCTTGCCAAAGTCCTCCCATGACTTTTGTTTAGCTAGTTTTACACACTGTTTAGCTTTCTTACATTTGTCTCTGTATTCTGTAAGAGTAAAAGCTGACTTATTTGCCAGGAACTTTTGATATGCTTTCTTCTTTTCCTTCACTGCCTCTTTAACTTCCTGTGTCCACCAGGGAGTTCTGATTTTTTTATCTTTGCACACAACCTCACCACATGCCTCTCTGGCAGAATCAATCAATGTTTCCTTCAGAGTTTGCCACTGAATCTCCAAGGTTTGATTCCTGTTCTCAAACTCTTTCATTTTCTTTTCAATAATATTTCTGTATTTTAGTCTACAGTTTACATCTGAGAGCTGCTCAACTTTTATTCGCTTTAAAACTTTCTTACATGTTATTCTTTTCAATATGAAATTCAATTTTATCCTGCTCAAGACTAAATAGTGATCACTTCCAATTTCAAATCCTCTGTACACTCTGGTGTCCTGCACCAGGGAGAAAACATCACTATCAACAATAACATAGTCAATGAGACTTTTGTTATTCCTAGCCTCTTCTCTCCATGTGAATTTGTGCACATTTTTATGTTGGAACATGGTGTTAGTAATAACCAGTCCATGTCCTGAGCAGAAATCCAACAGATATTTGCCATTATTATTAGCTTTGCTCTTTTCTCCAAATTTTCCCAAAATATTTTTGTATGTCTCACAATCATTTCCTACTCTACTATTTAGATCCCCAACAAGGACCAACTTTTCCTTTTTCATTGTGTCAGTTGCTTTTTCTAAAGCCTCAAAAAATTCCTCCACTTCTACCTTAGTAGAACCTTCTGTGGGACCATAGGCACAAATAAGTCTCATTGTCCAGTTCCCCATTCTCATATTTGCCCACATTACTTTACTTGAGACTGACTGCCATTCAAGAAGATTAGCCTCGTATTTTGTGTTGAATACTATGGCTACTCCTTCTTTTCCTTGATTGTTATTGCCTGAATATAACATTTTGTATTTATTGCTCAGAAAGATCTCACCAGTTTTGGTCTTTTTTGTTTCAGTCACCCCTATTATGTCGATCTGGTACTTATCTAATTCCTCAGCTAGCTCCATTTCTTTGCCATTCAGGCTTCTTACGTTGATAGTACCGATCTTTAACTCTGGTGATGTTGAGTTGGGGTTTGTTTTCAGATTTGTTCCAGTAGCTGACTTTTCGCTGTTCGCCCTGGTTCCCTGGCGAAAACAACGGGGGCATTGTTTAACCGGGCGACGCCCCAGCCGGCATGAAATTTTGTCATGTTGTACCATCATTTTTTATTTTGGTTTAACCAATAAGAATACAATTTGGTCGGCTAAATCCCAAATTGCCAGCCCATCCTCGTTCGTTCAGTATCAAAGTAGATACCCAACAGGGTGCACCACGAGAAGGTGAGGATTGGACATTAGGTCAGAAGCCCTGGTCGGTTCTCCGCATTCCTTTAAAGGCTATGTGGAGGTCTCCTCTCAGCATCCAATAATACAGCATCCTATCCTTAGTTGCTTTGGCTTAGAGTCCTAAATGTTTTACACTGGAGTAAAACATTTAGGATTCCAATTACTTCTGATAATTTAAACTGAAAAGGTTCTGATGTTTAAGTTCTATTTCTGTAAGTTTTTTAATTTCTTTGCATATTTTTATTTTATATTTTTTTTATCAATTTGATATATTTTTTTTCATTTTTTTACATAATCCAGAAACTCTGCTCTAGAGACCAAATATCAAACTTTATTCAAGCCACTTCAGGCCTTCAATAAGCAGGGTGGTGGTCTCACATCAGGTGATGACATTCATTTCTCACCTATAATCACACAAACATCCATACCCATGGCAGGATTCAAACCCACAGCCTGTTAATTGTAGAGTGGAAATGCTAACAACTTAGTCGACAAGGCCAGGTGGGCAGCATAAGCTCATGAAATATCTGAATTCATACTTCTTATCTATCCAGTACAGTTACATGTAAAGCCACACCTAACTTCAACAAAGCCATGCTAAAAATAAAAATCCCTTCCATACTACCATTCTTTCTCTTTCTCTCTTTGTGTGTGTGTCATAAAAATTTCAAATTCCCATTTTAGTGTACACGACCATGGCTAATCTTTCATATAGCCACCCTAGCATACCTAGTCTCTCTATATTTACTATTTCACTGAACAATGCGGACTGTGCAGGAGAAAATGATGTGCAGTATACTGATGTGGATGTGTACCTGCAGGATGGACTTAAATGAATGTGATGTTAGGTTAAAGAATGCTTAGAAAAACTGTTTAGTGAAATAGTAAATATAAATAGCCAAGAAGACTAGGTATGTTAGGGTGGCTACATTAAAGACTGGCCATGGTCATATAGATAAAATGGGAAATCAAGAATTTATGACAAGAAACGAGAGAGAGAGAGAGAGAGAGAGAAAATGGCAGTATGGAAGGGACTTTTATGATTTTGGAATGGCTTCGTTGAAGTTAGGTGTGGATTTATCAGTTTGCTCACATTTTATAATCAAGTTACTGCACTACAGAGTTGGAAAACGGAAGTTGATGTCCTGTGATACTTTTGGATATGTCAAAGCATTTGAAGGATTCTGCATGTCAATAGAGAGATTCTTATGATGGAGGGAGAGATAGAGGGAGAGTGGTGGTATGGAAGGGACTTTTATGATTTTTGGAATGGTTTCGTTGAAGTTAGGTGCAGATTTATCTGTTTGCTCACATTCTATAATAAAGTTACCACACTGCAGAGTTGGAAAAGGGAAGTTGATGTGATACTTTTGGATATGTCAAAGCATTTGAAGGATTCTGTATGTCAATAGTGAAATTCTTATGAGGGAGGGAGGGAGGGAAGGGAGAGAGAGACGAGAATGATGCTATGGAAAGGATGATCCCTAGGAATGTTTGAAGTAGCAGTGATTGCAGCAGTGAGATATGGAATTTATTTGATGAATCAACTTAAGCTGCTCATTTGAACAGGTTTTAAAAGTTATCATGCAAGAGCACTGAAATTATGGTTTGAGGCCATCTGGTGAAAAGAGCCGTTAGAAAGCTCCTGAAAGATCTGCGATTTTTGTTGATTTATTGAATGTTTTCTTAGACTTAGTGGTGTATTTTTAGTATATTATTGTAGTTTTTTTTAGTTAAATTATTGTACTTCAACATTTTACAACATAATTGCAGAAATATTATTAGATTTTACAACTCTTAAGAATGGCACTGAAAACTCATCACAATAAGGCAGTGTCTAAAAGCTCAAATTGTTGAGGAGAACATTTGTCCTGATGAATAAAAACGCTGCTGCAGTGATGAAGATAATTTTAAGGATAAGCTGACATTAGAAATATCTCGATTAAAAGAAATTATTAAAAGAATGATCAGAGAATTAGAAAAAGTGGAAAAACGTTTAAGAAAAAGGATCTGAACAAGAACGAGCAGGAAAGCACTGAACTTGGTAATCATAATATTAATAACAACAAGGTAATCAGTTAAAATCTAGGAAAAAAGAGATGATATGGTATGGTGATTCACTCTTAAAATTTGCACTTGCCGCAGGAGTCACCACTTCTATTTTCACGGGAGCGATAATTAAAGATGTGACAAACATAATTGAAAAACCAAAAAGAAAAGTAAAAGAGAGGGTAGTTCTGGAAGGTACTAATAATTTCAGTAGCAACAAATATAGTATGAGAGAAGATATGAAAGATCTGTTGGAAGAAGTGAGAACGAAATGTCAGAGAGAGAGAGAGAGAGAGTAAAAATTGTAGGTTTGCTACTCAGATATGATATTACTGAGTTAAGAAGGAGGGAAGTAAGTGTTATGTCCTCACTTTCCTTATATTTCTTCTTACTTGTCTTATAATATTTACTTCAATTCTATATCGTTATTAATTCCTTAATTCAACACTTTCTGTTGGAACCTCAATTATACTTCATTAACTCTTTAATTTATGCAGTCTCAACATATACTTTGGGCCGTTAACAACTTTAAGGATATTGCATGTGGGTAGAAGACAAAGAGATTCCCAATGGACAATGGCAATTCCTTTGTTTCAGTGCTGGTGTATACTGCGCCACCCTGAATCTTAGATTTCTGAACAATGAAAAATCAAAGAACCAGAACTTAGCATAGCACACTATCCCTGATTTCTTAAACTACATGAAGTAGTTCAAACCTCATCTATCTCTAACTTAGTTTGCAGTCGTAGCCGCCCCTATAAATTACCTCCTGCCGTGGTTCGATTATTTGTGAGTGGTGCAATAGAAAATGAAATCAGGCAAGTCACCTATTGAGTCTAAAGAAAACATTTAATTACTCTCTAGTCAGATTACATATCATGAATAAATTTTGGCCTAAAGGTTATTCATTCATTGACATTAAAATTAACCCTAATTTCTTCATTCATGTCTCAGAGTTACACTGCCCTCTTAAACTATGTCTCTAAAGTCCTTGCATAAAATTCACAACCTTCTAAACTTAATGTCCAACTAATAATTACAGTCTTTCTTCTTTTATGCATTCACTAAACAGATTAAAGTTTCTACTTTACCAATTGCTGGGGAACTATTAGAACATCATACATATCACAATATAACACCACCTCCAGGTCCAACTTCCGTTCTGCTTGTCTGCATTACCCCACTGAATGGTCCGGACTGGATATATTTCTGGTGACGAAGACAGGTGCTCGCCATTCACTGGTCATCTGGCTTGGCAAGGCTTAGCTGTCTCTGCGGTAATCAGGAACTCAGCTCCGCTGGACAATTCCTTAACCGGTGATCTCCCAAGGACTCCTCGGCATGCTCCCACGATCTCTGCATCGACAATCCTTCCAAGGAACAGGGACGAACATCGTTCGTCCCCATTCCTTAGAAGGATTGCAAACTAAGTTAGATATACTTGCACTATGAGAAGATAGTGCAAGTATATCAATCAAACATTATGTATAAAAGCATGAAACGTCTTGACTAGTGCAGCACAGAACTGACATGCACCGCAGAATCTTTTGAGCTAGGAACAGTCTTAAATTGTTTCCATTTTAAATTTCAGTGCTTATTCAAAGAAACCACTGAAGTGCTTTTGCATTGCTCTAACTTAAAAAAGGAATGACCATTTCTTACCTGTCAATGGGGAAAGTTTGATCTTTATTAATTAATTGCAATCATTAAATTATTCTTATTATTATTTATCTATCAAACTTATATCTACTATACTGTTCTACTCTAGCATGTCACTCGTATCTTTTGAAATCCACTATTCTACCTTTCTGAATGTTAGTTTACTGAAGATGACCTGTGGATTTCAAAGAAAAATATCTTTTGTAATTATTAATAAACTTTATATGTGTGTTCAGTGATTTATACACACACACACACACACACACACACACACACACACACACACACACACACACACACACACACACACACACACACAGTCGGGTCTCTTTTTATGCGGTGGATACATTCCACAGAAATCCGCATATAAAAAATCACACAAAAAAGGCCTAACCTACGTTGAAAAATTAGGGATAACGTTCCATAATTTTCTAAAACCACATAAAACCAAAGCTATGAATTAAGATAAACCTAAAATCGCATAAAAAAAGTTTATGAAAATTCAGGAAAATAAGAATGCCTAAGTTTGTTTTAAAGCTTTATTCGTTTAATTTTATTGAAAAGTAACAAATTTTTTTTTTTTTACATTCGGTCATCGGAATTATCATCGCTATTAGACAATATTCGGCAATGTTTATGAACTGGTGCAAAATCACTTTTATCACCAGAAGAGATAGTCAGTGCATCAGATCTACAAGGTAAAGGCAATGGTTCTTCACAAACAGAATTAGCTTCACCCTCATTCTCTGCTGATTTTTTTCTTATGACAATGTAATCAGTAATTAAACTTTGCAATGATGATTTCACTAATTTTTTATACAGCTCACGATATCCAGACAAACAGTTCTTCAGCTCACGTTGGAATTTAAAGGCTCGTTCAGAATTTGTGTCATTAACAAGAAAATGTTTTTCCAATTTATTGCACAGTTGGAACAAAGCATTTCTTTTTTCCAACTGTGAAGACCTTCTCGAATTATATTTGCAGTGAGGGGGACAGGTTTTTCTTCTGCTTCACTATCGTTTTCTGGATCTTCAACAATATCTAAAGTTAATCGATATCCAATAATATCATCATCACGTAAGGCATTATTCACAAGCAATTTGTCTACATCATTCTGGCTAAATGTATCAAAACCTTCCCCACCAATTTCATGTGCCAAAGTAATCATTTCAGCTGATAATATAGATGTTTGGATGGTTACATCCAGGCCAAGATGCTTTCCAGCAGGCATTTAAATTTTGTGGTCTTATTTCAGCAATAGCAGATGCAACATGATTTAAGCAGTCCAAAATAGAAAATTTTTTCCAAATGTCAGTTACTGTTAATGATTCATTTTCTAGTTTATCCAATATAAATTGAAAAGTGTGCATAACGTAATATTTTTTAAAAGTAGCAATTATGCCTTGATCTAATGGCTGAATAATGTTTGTTGTATTGGGTGGAATAAACACTACCTGCACATTTAGATGTTCTAAACGCAGATGACTTGGTTCATTGTCAACAATTAATAAAACTTTAAAATCGAGAGCTTTTTGCTTCATATATGTTTCCACTTCTGGTACAAAGCAATTAAATTATTGAACCATTCAGTAAATACAGTGTAAAAACCATTTACCCAGGCATTTGTATTAGCCATCCAATGTACTGGCAGCTGTTTTAGATCTTTGCCTTTTAGAGCACGTGGTCTTAGAAATCAATTTACTAGGAGGGGTTTCAACATTCGATCTCCTGATGCATTGCTACAAAATAACAACATTACTCAATCTTTGCTTGCTTTAAACCCACTTGCTTTTTTCTCAGACTTGGCAATGTAAGTTCAACTAGACATTTTCTTCAAAAACAATCCTGTTTCATCAGCGTTAAACACTTGATTGGAATAATATTCACCATCTTCAATAATTTTGGCTGTTTCTTTATCTGCTGCAACCTCACCTGTAATCTTCACATTATGAAGTGCATTCCTTTTTAAAAACCCGGTTAACCATCCTTTGCTAGCCGAAAATTCTTTATCAGCCTGGGAAGCAGAAATAGACTGCTCCAATTGCTTCATCTGTTCATAAAACCAAAGAGTTTTTTGTTTAATTAAATAACCACTTATAGGAATTCTACTTTGAGTTAATTCTTCAATCCAAATTAAGAGTGCTCGTTCCATGTTTTCTAATAAAGCATCTCTTGAGTACGATGATAATTTGGCACTTAGTTTTGTGCCAGAAATGACAGATTTTCTCACCGTGATTTCATTCTTTTTAATTGCTCTTATAGTAGACTCGCCTAAATTAAAATGTTTACCAATTGCCATAGATCCCTCTCCTTTTGCTAAGCGATCTAAAATTGCAATTTTTATTTCCAAAGAAATTGCTTTTCTTCGGTGCTTTTTTTTTCTCCATTAGGCCAAATTAAATCTTTAAAATAACAATTAGTAAAATTTAGACTTTCGATAATAAAAAAAGACAAACACTTACTCACATGAAAAATTAAACTTCAAAAACACTCACTGCTCACATGTTATCACGTTATGCCAGAATGTGCTGTAACACGTTGTTCATTATGTACAATGCAGATGAACGAATTGGTCAAGAACATGTGAAATCACGTGCTTTATAGGTAAAATTTATACAAGCAAAATAGTTACCACTTTAAAAACTACAATGATCATAAAAGAGAAGTTAATTTTCTGCCGTGTGATACGGATTGATTACCCCAGGGTTTCCCAAACTGTGTTCAATGGAAGGTGAATAAGTGTTCCGCGAGAAGTTGTCATGCGATGAAGTTGTCCTAGATGAGTCTTTGACTCCATGAGGTCTTGTTTAATAATATTAATAATAATAAGTTCTCCTGGAATTTGTCATTTTAGTTTTCTAAGCATTTTTCATGAATAAATATGTTATAGTGGAAATATTCTGAGGAGAATATTATAACATCCATGAATATATCGAAAAGCTCAGACCCAGAACATCTAAATAATATCTGTGTAGCAAATGTTACACATTTGCTACACAGATGTAGCAAATGTAGCAATAGTGACCAAGACGTGCATTTTTAAACATGGAAGTATTCATGAATTATCGTTAATTTTCACACATTGAAACCTTTCTATATTCGGGAAAGGGAATATCGCTGTTTACGACGGTCATAAAAATTGCCTGCAAGCCAATTACAACAATGTGCGCTGTATCCTCTGTTCTCAAAACTGAATGAAATAACATCTGTGTTGCAAATGTTAGTGACCAATCAGCAAGGAAGTATAAAGAAAATTTTTCCACTGAAATTGAAGATGAAGGTAGTCTGTATCCAGTTCTCAGATCTAGTAATACTGAATACTTTCTTCACAAGTTCGTATTGTTGAGTGAAAGTGCTTGTTTCGAAACCGTAGTGCCATGATTTTTTAAAAGTAATAGGCCTACAGATTTAAATTTTAATATGAATAAGAGACAAGAGGCTTTGTTTAATTTTGGTGTTAAGAAATCTTTTACTGAAGGTGTTTGTGACGCAACAGATAGTGATTCATCCACCTCCAGCCTACAAAAGCGATCTCCAGGATGTACAAAAGGAGGAGAAAACTACCAGCACACAGGAGAAAAAGTCTGCATTCACTCGTACTTATAATATTATAAATTTTTGGTGATCAGAATGAGATATGTCAATGAAAATCAGCACAAATTAATTCAACGATGTTTATGTAAAATTGATGTTTAATTAATTATTAATGATCAATCATTAATTAATTAATAATAAAGCAGCTAAATTAACTTAAATATAAAGAGCTAATAAGCTTCATTTCGGCAACAAAAACATTATTTAAATTAAGGGGATATTAAATCCCACATTGTTTTAAAACCGAATAAGAAACTCAAAGATTGGAATCAGAGAGTTTCTTGCCGAATATATAGTATAGTAAACTATAAAGTATCGGCGATCACTAAGCGTCCGCTAAATGCAAGTGGCCCAGCACGTAGTGCAAATTAACAATTTATTATTAATTAATATATTACAAAATAACCAAGGTGTTCTATGAAAATTTCAGGATTTGTGAAGTGTTCCATCATTGGAAAAGTTTGGGAAATGCTGGATTACCCTATTATCAGAATGCATTTTCCTTTTGTTGACATGCGCAGAAATGTCGAAAGGTCTCGTATCTGATCAATATTAATATAGATAATATAGATAATATGGATAATATTATAAGATCCACATAAAAAGAGACCTGAGAGTATATATATATATATATAAATACAAATAATGGACACCAAACAACTGATATATGAATGTTGGGTCAGTTTGGAAAGGTCAGATGTCATATACCTCACTGCATATAGTTAATACTGAATTAAAACATTCAAAATAATTACCTGTGAAAACTACAACATTATTAGGATTACTTCCCCAAAGCTCCATAAAATGAACACTATCGCCAAATCTTAGTGATGGATGTCCAGCAAATACTATGCATGGGGTACGAAACTCTTTGCTGAAGTTTTCATCTAAATATACAACATATGTGAAAAAATATAATCAGACAATTATAAGAATTAGAATGAAGTAGAATTAAAAGCCAACTATATAAGGTATCTAAAATATGATATTTAATTACTCTATTATACGCAAATGATGCAAAGAACTTTTACAAGGGTTTAATTAAAGGTGAGTTAACCAGTTTCATACAGTGATGGAAGGTTCCCCCTTCTGGAAACTCAGATAACAGGCAAAACAGCCCTGTGAACATATATATATTTACGGACATAAAATATTCATCTTTAGGGGATGCAGCAGAGGAGTGGCAAGCTGGCTGCATTAATTGCTTATTCCCCCCCTCCAACTGGCCATGATATCTATAGATGTCCAACTCAATCTGGATATGATTCTATAACACCCGTTGAATAACATGGATAAGAAGTACAATTTGGTGTCACTGTTTCATCCACCTTGGCTGGGAGGAAGGTTAAAGCCCCTAAATTAGGGGATTCAACCCATCTCTGATGAATGAAAATTGGATGGATAGTTGTATATGTATAATGCCATTAGATCACTCCCTCACTACAGCAAGTTACAGTTAAGTTCAGAATAAAGCATCAATGCACTCAAAAAGGGACCATTGTAGTGAGAAATGACTAATAACAAATAATGTTGCTAACCCAGTTAAAGCTATCAAATTACATCGTAGGATACATGATACCAAACAGTACCTATACCTCAAAGCTGCAGCACAATTATATTCTCAGATGAGTCCAAGTGAAATCATCAGGGAAGCAGAATAATTGTATGGGGCTAGCCGCCTATGTCCTAAATTCACTTACTAAGGTCTGATTCATTTCTGATAGCAATGTTTCAAACATATCTACAGTTACCATAGTAATTAAAGACTTAAAAATAATTAGTCTACAAACTGGTCTGATGAAGTTTTGCCACTTAATGCACCCTGCTCTTTATATTGGAGCTTTAATAGTCATCATACCCAATGGAGTTATAGAGAAACTGATGCAAATGGTGCCAAGTTAGCTGAGTGGGTAGATGCAAACAACATACAGCTGATTTTCATTCTCAAAGATAATTGCACTTTTCACTTGGCTAGATGGAACAGAGGCACCAATCCTGACTTATGTTTGTTGCAACCAATCAAAGGGGGGGGCCCTCCCAGTGCTGATCAGACATCATGTTATAGGAAGATTCCCATACAGCCAACACAACCCGGTCTTTATTGAGGTGGGCCTCAAATTCCAATTACTGAAACTAGATCAATGCCACATTGGAATTTTGCTAAGGCAAACTGGAATAGCTTCTCATCAGATCTTGATAAAAATGTGCACTGGATTCCACCACAACATTGTAACTACCAAAGATTTGTGAAAATAGTAATTTCTATAGCCAAAAAACACATGACTAGAGGTGCTAGAAAAGAATATATACCTAGCTGGAGCAAAACCAGTGAAGCACTTTATAATGACTTTCTGAATAGAAAACATGTAGGCATCACAGATGATCTTACTGATAGTTTAAATGAAGCGAGAAACAACAAAATGGATTGATGCCACTGAATGGCTGAACTTGAAACATTCAAGCAGGAAGGCATGGAGTCTCCTTAAAAAGTTGGGTGGTAATTCCCATCACCCCACAAGTGAAAGCTGCTGTTAGGGCCAACTGTATTGCCAATCAGATAGTGAATCTGTCCAGAGCTAAATCAGAAAAAATAACACTAAAATAATTAGGAAGGAACTGACCAGCCTTAAAGAAGGTTGTTCTGAAGCGACTGATCTATCAAATCCGTTTACCAAAGAAGAACTTCTTTCTGCACTGCAGGGAGTGAAAATTAGTAAAGCACTTGGATTTGATAATATTCACCCTGAATTTTTAAAAAATTCTGGATCAAATACAATGGTATGGCTGACAAAATTCTTCTCATTCTACAGAACGGCAGATTACCAGCAGAATTTAAAAAATTGAAGATAATAGCCACCCTGAAACCTGCAAAGCCTGCTGATAAACCCAAAAGCTATAGCACTGCTCAGTGTCTGTCCTAAGCTATTAGAAACACTTATTTACAATAGAATTAGTACTATTATTATTGATTTTCTCTCTCTCTCTCTCTTTTTTCTTGTTGATAAACTTATATGTTGGTTACACATGACTAAATTTTTCAGGAAATGATAACGTATACTAAAATATTAATTAAAAAACTTTAACCAATACCTTCCTATATTTTGGCAATGTTACATTGCCACCTTCTGAGAACATAAAACTATGATATGTGCATGCAGGCATTAACAACGAGCAAATGAAGCTAGAGAAGGCAATGTCTCCTCCTCATTCATGAATGTCCCATTCAAAGATACCTTGGATCTCCTCCAAGCCAAATTTCCTCCTAATCTCAGCCCTATTTCAGTTCACCATGAACTCAGGCTATTTTGCTTAGCAAGGAAAGTTCTACAAACACATGGAGGGAATAGCCATGAGTTCTCCACTCTCCCCTGGCCAACTTCTTTATGGAGACCTTTTAAAAAAAAAAGCCTTAAACTCAGCTTCACAAAAACCCACTGTTTGGCTATGCACATGGGTGATGTGTTCACTATTTAGCCACATGGCTTAGATGCACCCCACAACTGCTTAACACACTTAGACAATCACCATCCGAGGATACAGTTTACCTTAGATAAGGAAAACAATAACGGTCTTGCTTTCCTAGACACTCTGATTACACGTCAGCCTGATGGATCCCCTGGCTTTATCTGTTTATAGAAAACTAACCCATAGAGGAAGATACATTCACCAGCAATCACTCCCTCCCCAACAATATGGGATTATAAAAACCCTATATAACATAACAAGGCTAAATTAAACTGTTCAGATAACAATGCTCTAACTACTGAACTTAACCATATCCTTAACACCTTCTTAGCCAATGGCTACAATCCCCCCCAAAAAAATCCGGAAAATATTAAAACCAGTTAACCCACCCCTCATAACAGAGATTATGCTAATCTATCACAATTCCTTCTATCCTGGACATATCTGAAAAGCTAACAAAAATCCTAAATCTCTTAAAAATTCTCTTATCCGCTCCACCAAAGACCAGCCACTTTCCCTTAGACCTATCTGGAGTATGCCAGCTCCCTTGCAGCTGTAAACTGTCCTACTATGGCCAAACAGGCAGGACAGCTAATATCAGGATATCCGAACACAAAGACTACATCTGGTTTCACCAATACAGCCACTCGGGACTTGCTGACAATGCACTAGATACCCACTACAGAATACGCTGGAAGAAAGCCACTTTACTACACCACAGCAAATTGAAATAAGAGAGTCAAAAGGCTTCACTCCGGCAATGCACAATTATTCAAATTAAGTGGATATTGAATCCAACATTATTTCAAAGCCAAATAGAGAAACATATATATAGAAACTATAAAAGTTTCAGCAGGTCCAAGCATAAGCAAACCTTTCATGACAGGAGCAACTCGTAGTCAAGGAACAAGCTCTGATCACTATCCTTAGTATTTCCCATAATGTAAAACATCTCCCAGAGGATATGTATGATGTTATACATTATGGGGGAGGGGGGGCCACTACCCAGACCAGTTTCACCCTTTTTTGAGGTCTTGTCACTGGGAGCCAGACCCAGATGTATGTAAATACTGAGGTTGTAGTGATGCAGAACTTATACTTCCATACTACCATATGAATTGCCAAAAAAGGTGTCTCATCAGACACCAAAGAATTACTGAAATAAGAGAGCCAAAAGTCTTCACTTCAGCAATGCACAATTATTCAAATTAAGTGGATATTGAATCCAATATTATTTCAAAGCCGAACAGAGAAGCTACAAAAGTTTCATGCCGAATATATAGAAACTATAAAAGTTTACTTATCCTTGGAGGATCCAAGGATAAGTAAACCTTTCATGACATCTAGGTCTGGCTCCCACTGACGAGACCTCAAAAACAGTTGAAACCAGTCTGGGTAGTGGCCGCTCCCCCATAAAGTAGAACGTCATACATGTCCGCTAGGAGATGTGTTTTACATTATGGGAAATACTAAGGATAGTGATGGGAGCTTGCTCCACCTTTACTAAGAGTTGCCCGTCATGAAAAGTTTGCTTACGCTTGGATCTGCCGAAACTTTTATAGTTTCTATAAATTCAGCACAAAACTCTTGTAGTTTCTCTATTTGGCTTTGAAATAATGTTGGATTCAATATCTACCTAATTTGTATTAATGAAAGATTATTCTTGGAATCAGCCTCAGCTCTAAAAAACTTCCCAAACCTCAACAAATTTAAGTGCATGAGACTGTCCCAAATTTGGAAAGATTGCATCCTAAGAACATAAGCCCAACAGCCAAGACAACCCAAATTAGCCTGCTAAGGGGGACCACCTTTAAGACTCTAGGACCAAATTTCAGTTGCCTTCTTCAGCCTCATTTGCTCATTGTTAGTACCTGCGTGCACACATCATAGCTTTATGATCCCAGAAGATGGTAATGTAACATTGCCGAAATATAGGAAAGTACTGATTAAAGTTTTTTAATTAATATTTTAGTATATGTTGTTATTTCCTGAAACTCTCTCTCTCTCTCTCTCTCTATCTTGCTCATGAAAAGGCCGGTTTCAGGCCTAGGCGCAGAAGTCAAGTTTGGATCTTAATGACTCATATATTATTATTATTATTATTAAGAGACCTCCAGGAAGCCAGGGATTCAATGAGAGAGGCTACATACTACACACACACACACCAGCTATCATACTTATTCTTGAATTCATTCACACTGCTTGCACTCACAGCATCCAATGGGAATCCATTCCAATCACGCACCGCTCAACTGAAATCCTGTATGACTCTTTCAGAAATTTGTAGGTCTCAATCATATCATCTCTTTTTCTCCTGTTGGCTAGTGTCTACAGTCTACAAATTCTCAATCTGTCTTCATAATCAGTATTCCACAATCCTGATATCATTTTAAAACTATCCTTTGCACACTCTCTCTCTCTCTCTCTCTCAAATATTTCAGAATCACAACGGAAACCAGAATTACAATGCTGAAACCGTTCGTTTCAGCATTGCAATTATTGTTTGCAATCTTTGCTACATGGCCTCTGAACTTCAACTTCCTATCTACTAACACTTCAAGATCTGTAGCCTCATCAGTTTCTTCAAGCAAAATCCAAACCAATACAATCCAACACTGGATATCTAATTACGCTGAAGTGCATGACTTTACATTTACTGACATTGAACTGACACCCATTTTTCCATGCCCATAATTCCAGCCTATTTAAATCATTCTGCAAACTGCATATCAGCAGAAATCCTGATTACCCTACCTATCTTCGCATGATCAGTAAATAACTATATGTCGCTTGTCAAATCCTTCCCAATATCATTAATGTACAGATTGAATAACAGTAGATCAAGCATTGATCCTTGTGGTACACCACTTAAATATTAAATCTTGCAGACTTGCATCCCCCATATACAACTTTTTGATATCTGTCAGTCAACCACCCTCTTATCCACGCTAATATTCTATAATCTAAACCCATATTCTCCGATTGATGCAACAGTCTACCTTGCTGTATTCTGTCAAAAGCTTTAGCAAAATCCAAAAGTATCATTGTGTATCCATTCCATTTGTCTAGTTCATTGGTAACATTGTTACCATTGAATATAGAATCTGGTTTCGAAAAATTCATTAAAACTGGTGCAGTCTTTATAGACTTGATGGTCACATATGACACCATATGGAGGATGGCATGATACAAGCTCATTAAAATACTGAAATGTAAAAAATGACCCGTCTGATCAAGCTATTCTGTCTGATAGAACAATACAGGTAGATATAGATGATGATATGAGCAAGCCAAGAACAGTTCTGGCACCACTTCTATTGAAGTTGTATATTTCTGATCAACCAAGGATAACGTCAAGAAAATCTGCATATGCTGATGACATATGCATCACATCCCAACACCAGAATTTCTGTACTATAGAGCACATACTGACCAAGGGGGAGCTAAACCACTTTTTTGAGAACTGGTGTCATATTCCAAGCACTACAAGACTGAAACATGATGTTCCATTTGAACAATAACATGCCATGTGACATCTTAAGAGTGTCACTAAATGGGAACATACTGCCACACAAATTTAATCCATAGTATCTGGACATAACCCTAGACAGAACCTCTCCTTTAATAGATCTCTCTCCAATATTGCTGCCAAACTCAGGACTAGAAATAGCATACTGCATAAACTTGCCAGAACAACCTGTGGAGCTTGTGCTCCTACATTAAGGACATCTGCCCTGGATCTCATTTACTCAATTGCTGAATACTGCTTAGCTGTTTGGCTGAACAGTGCACATGTTAAATTAACTGATACCATCCTGAATCAGACAATTCGTATCATTTCTGGAACAATAAAGGCTACTCAATCATAATGGCTACCAGTTCTGAGCCACATACAACTGCCACAACTACAACGCCAAGACAATTTGATTCGCAAACATAACAAAATTTTTCAGAATCCACTATACACTCTGATATTAACATCTTTACATCGCAGAGGATTAAGTCAAGACACCCACCTATTAAAATGGCACAACGACTTGTCACTGAGGGCTATGATGCAACAATAGCATGACACATGGAATGGAGTGCCCAAGCCCCATGGCAGACTGTCTTTAACCCAAACATCTCTCCATGAGAGTTTGACTTACCTCAAAAAATATGGACCTCCCTAAATACGGAATATGGTCTGCACTAACCATGGTAGGTGTGGAGCATCCTTGTTTACTTGGGGGGGGGGGGGGGAGATCAAACTCATCTTGTGACTGTGGTAGGATAGCCAAACTATACAATATATATCATGTTTGACTGTCCTCACAGAGCCTATACAGGACCTGTAACTGACTTTATAACAGTTTCTACAGATGCTGTCGAACTTAGACATTCAATTTTAATTTTATGCTTATTTGTATATTTTTATATGTATATATGACTATAGTATCACTTCACACTATTGTATTCTTTTATATATTTTATTTTGTGTTTGTGTTTGTGTGTGTGGCATATGCATGTATTCTTCTTCTTCTTCTTAGACAAATGCTAAAAAAGCATTCGGAAAATGAAAAAAAAATTGCTTTTTTTTTGTTGCATCTTTCAGAATATTTAGTATAAGATCTCCTGAGTGGAGTGTAGTAAGCAAATGGCATGTTGAGAGTCACCAGGATTAAAGTAAAGCATTAAAAATATATATTTTTATATAATCTGTGTCACTTCACACAGATATAATCTGCCACCATAACTATGGTCAGTCATGTCTAGGTGACCATGCCTTAAATACCATGCACAGAATAAAATGGGGAAAAAAAAAACTATGCTTCACCACAACAAATATAAATTGTTTGGAATCAACAGCAGATTTAAAACACCAACCTAACTGAAATTAATATGGTATGTTAAGCTTCCCAAGATTTGGGAAACTAATTCTCATACCTCCTTGCCCTTAAGATCTGAGAAACCACAAATACTGATCTCTTCTCTCTTTTATTTTCACACTATCTCACCTCATGTTCATTCCCTTCCCCCATTTGCCTTAGTTTCCCTGATTTTGCGCTTTCATTCTCTTAGTGAACAAAACTTACTCCAGACACCTTAATTCAACATCCATTTAAGCACATTCGATCAGTCATAAACAATACTCATCATCTATTGAATTCACAAAATACATCTAAAACACAGACACGTTTATCAATTCACTATTATCATAACTTGGAAACACACAAACTATTCTTTCACTCTCCTTTTCACTTTTACTAGTAACTCTATCATATCATCTATATTCCATACTTTTAAAATCATCTGTTTTGGACAAAATTATTAACACATTCCTTTACCTATTAACATCATTTGCTAACCTCTTAGAAAAACAAGCCCACAAGCATTTATCTTACAAATGATTACATGTATGCTATTTCCCCACTTCTGTGTTATTTTTTTTAGAAATTGTTTTCATTATTCATACTTCCATCACCTGCACTCATTTCTATGTACCTCTGCTGCACCACTTCTTTTCATACTTTTTTTCAGAAGCATTCACTACACTGTTAACTCACTTTTGACATGAACACTTCTTAACAAACATTTTCTCTCTCTCTTCTATTTTTGCCTCTCACTCACAAAACCATCATCATCATCAAATTCCTGACATGTACCCACACGGGGGTACATGTCATGAATTTACAGAATATATTGCCATAATACTACATGAAAAACTTACATCATTACTAACTTCCTAACAACAATTTTCCTCCAAATCAATCTGTTATCTGTCAACACTCCAACATGATCAGATCTTATATTTCTGTCTTCTAAGACACTTTTTACTGTATCAATCCAACAATATCTTGGTCTTCCTCTGGGTCTTTTTCCTGCCAACCTGGCAGAGAACACTTGCTTTGCTAATCTTTTCTCCTCCATTCTGTTTAAGTGACCTTACTACCTGAGATCAGCTCTGCTAACACATTCCTGGATGCCAACAATGTCAAGTTCTATCCACATTTTTAATACGATATTGCCATTGATGCCATCTGTCCATGCCCCTAATCTTTCTCAGGACTCTTATCTGTGGTCTCCAGTCTTTAGTCAAGTGTTTTATTTCTAACCTAGCTCTCAGATCCATAAAATAAAATTGGTTTGAACACTGTCTTGTATACAGCTAATTTAGTGTTTTGATTAATTTCTCTCTTATTCCATATAAATCTATTCAGTTGACTTCTTACCATACCAGCTATGTTGATTCTGTTGTCTACTTCCATATTTAATTTCCCTTCCTCAAAGGCTATGTACTCTCAGTTATACAGGTTTTAACCTTAAGCACTCCAATATACCAGCAAGTTATATATAATGAAGTTATTTAAAAAAAGGAAGGTGGTGTGCCTCAGGGTTCTGTTCTTAAGTCCCTAAAGGCAATTTTAGTTAGAAAATCTTGCAGACTTGTACTGGATTTATTTAAAATTATAACATTATCTGCATAAAGTAAAGACCTAAGATTAATATCTTCGATGTTGATATCAGGTTTAAAGGTTTAATACCACTTTCCTTCATTATGTTATCCATATAGATAATGAATAACAGAAAGGACAATGCACATCCATATAGATAATGAATAACAGAGGGGATAATGCACATCCTTCACTGACACCAGATTTAACATCAAACGATCTTCAGTACTTTTTTTCAATTCCAACTGCTGACTTACAATTCAAATAAAGACTAAGTATTGCTTGATATATGTCCCACTGACACCATATAACTGTAGTACTTTGAATTGCTTTTCTCTTGGCACCTTGTCATACACCTTTTGCAGATCTACAAAACTAAAATACAGATTTTTGTTTTATTCCGATGATTTCTTGAATATTTGTTGTAAAGTGAAAATCTGATCCTGAAAGCCTCTACTTGGCCTGAATACAGCTTGTTCTTCACCAAACTTCCCTTCCACAATCTTTCTCAACTGTTTCTCGAGTATACTTGCATAAATCTTACCAGGAACACTCAGTAGGGAATTCGTTCAGTATCCTGGTAGATATTTAACTGGATGCACCACGAGAAGGCCATTAGGTCAGAAGTCCTGGTTTGTTCTCTGCATTCCCTTAAAGGCTATGTACTCTCAGTTATACAGGTTTTAACCTTAAGCACTCCAATATACCAGCAAGTTGTATATAATGAAGTCATTTAAAAAAAAGGAAGGTGGTGTGCCTCAGGGTTCTGTTCTTAAGTCCCTAAAACCACTCACTTAAATTTTATATTTGCCATAGAGCTACCAATTCCAATAGCAAACTTTGGTTTTCTAATCAACCTCATTTTAAAACTGATAAACTCTAACAAACATAATTCTGCCAGCTCGGTAGGCTGCGTGGTTAGCATACCTGCTTTACAACCAACAGGCTGCAGGTTCGAATAACACCATGGACATGGATGTTTGTGATGTCTTTAGGTGGGAGGTGTGTGTGTCATCGTTCAGTGAGACCACCATCCCATCTACTGGAGGCCTGAAAGGGCTTGAAAAGTTTCATGTTTGGTCTCTAGAGCAGAGTTTCCAGACCATGTAAAAATTAAGTTAAAAATAAAATTTAAAAAAATGATAAAAATAGGGAGTAAAGTCCCATACCTGGTACAAAATGTACTATAGGTATGCATGCAAATAATCTTTCATGGGTGAGAGCAGCATAAAAAATAGACCTATCACTATGCAGATTTTATATTAGTGTTCACTCCCCCCACCTTAACATTTTCTCTGTCTGTCTCTCTCTCTCTCTCTCTCTCTTACTTTCCCCTGTTCCAGAATTCAACTCACTAAGACAAATACAAAGACACATGTTGAGAGTGATGATAATGATGATCACCTATGTAATCATCACACAGGTGACATGATGCCACCTATGTGACATGCAACAGCTGTTTGAGGAGCAACAGGGGAAATGCTAGAAAATAACAGCTGAGAGAGCAGATAGCATAAAGAGAGAGAGAGAGAGAGAGAGAGAGAGAGTGTATCCATATTATTCCCCAACTTCAAATTTGAAGTTGGGGAATAATATGGATTGAAACTTTCTATAAAATAAATTAAGGAATAAAATGGAAATTTTAATAAAAAGTACTTTGATATAGTTAACAGCAACTAATATGCTAATATTTTCAAAGTAGTTCTTACAGGAATTTCTTTAACTAAGAATGCAAAGTAACTGTTCATAATTTATTTTATTAGTGATTGGAAGAGAAGAAATTATTTTAATATACATGTCTTTGCTATTCTGTGTAATGACTGTCACTTCTTTATATTACATGGAAATAGTGTTCTAACATTCTCTCCAATTTTAGAAGGTAAGACTATTTTGTTTCTTCAGTTCAATTCTCTCTCTCTCTCTCTCTCTCTGTGTGATTGAAAGGGGAAATGATTGACTAATAATAAACTTTAAACATAGAATGCAGAACATGGATTTTATATTTTATCTGCTCTGATATATGTCAAGTAATTTCTCACTTCAGCTAGAAAAGTTTCATCATATCGACCTGAATGCTTGAGCCTGAAATCAGTAATAGCATTTCATAAGTCTGAACCTGGTAAGCATTATGGCATTTAAAAAGATGAATACCAAAAAAAAAAAACATTTTATTTTCTTCATTGCAATCTCTCTCTCTCTCTCTCTCCTTCACTGATAATCCACACATAACTATAACCAGCAATTCAATTTGTTTATTAACAACTCTCCAAGCAAACAGTTTAATTCAGTGGAATTAAATTTCCTGCTCACTCCAATTTATGTATCAGATTTCCATATGGTAGTCTGTGATGTGTGTCACATTTAGGACTTTGGAATCACATGATTTAATACTCAGTTTAACAGATCTTAAAATAGAAAGGCTATTTAAACTCAATGAGATGTTTGTTTATAGAGGGACTTGAAAAATATCACTCACAGCAAGAAGAATGTTTTCATCAAGATATTTCCACATTGGTGAAACAGTATCAATGTACACCAGGACCAGGTGATACCATAACAGTTGTTCTGAGGAGAGGAGAGAATGACTGAATATGAGAGAAGCTGGGGATTCAAATCCAACCATGAGCATGAATGTTAATGTCATACCACCAGTCCCATCACTAGAAAAAATTCCATGGTTTTTTTTTTTTTTTTGTGAGAAAGGTTTATGGATTATGATTCCACTTCCTTTGGTAGAGTACCAAGACACTACAGGTTTACACCCTTTTGTGGGTGGTTGGAGGGCTACATATTTGCCATGCTCTATATTTATATGAAAATTAAACATTTTTAAATAAATAGTAAGTTTCTTTGGTTTAGCAGTTCCGTAGACAGCTTCCACTATTGAGACCACACATATTTAGATAAATAACGAGTTTAATAAAATTAAACAAATATAATCCTACAAGTTTCGAAATAGTCTGACTTACACTGTCAAGGGTATTAGCAAAGGTTGAAAAAAAAATAGACTAGAAACAATTGTGAAGTTCTGATAACACCTAATATGTGTAATTAATTGTTTCTAGTGTCTTTTTTTTGTACAACTTTTGCTAATACCTGTGACAATGTAAGTCAGATGACTTACAAAACTTTAGGGCTATATTTGTTTGGTTTTATTAAGCTCATTATTTATCTAAATACATGTGGTCTCAATACCAGAAGCTGTCTACAAAACACACACACACACACACGCAAATAAGCGTGTGTGTGTGTGTGTGTTTTGTAGATTATCTCCCACCGGAAATAAGCCATCAAATGCTTCGCGGATTACTATCAAAATACGGCGCAGTGACTAAAATCCGAACGCTACGCGCCTCTACAACTAGGCCTGAATTCGCTCACATCAAGAGCTTTAGAAGACAGGCTCTAATGCACTTTGGCGACAATACAATCAGCTCCATACCCAAAATAATCAACACAGAAATAGACGGAGTACCCTACACCTTTTATATTACTGTTGCTGCTCAGTGCTTTTACTGCCACGAAGAAGGCCATGTAAGAAAGTTATGCCCGTATATACCCAGAAATGAGAAACCGGTCAACAATACTACCAACCCTAGCGGATCAGAGAATCAGAAGCAGCAAGCAGCCAACCCCAAAAAACAGAGCATCCCTAACAAACAACAAAGATCTCAAGGAAACAGCTCTCAGTCCAGTACCGAGGAGACAAAATCAAGTGGTAGCACTAAAGAAACCCAACTTTCGAAAGAACCTCCACCAACATCCATTAAAAGCAATCCTAGAGAAAAGGAAACGGAACACAGACAACTAACTAACTCTGATAAAGATACAAATAACGAAGAGGAGCAAGAAACAAAAATGGAAAAAAAGCCAAAGACAAACCAGTGCAGCTGCAGCAGGGAACCTTTGCCTCCAAGCATTCTGGAACCCTCCCAACAGCCTGTAGAGGGGGATGAAGAGATCGAGCTTCTTGAGTCCTCAGATGATGAAGAGGAAGCTGGAAATGCAGGTCTTCCTCACACTGAAGGCCCACTTACAAGTGAGCAGCTTCAGAGCTTTCTTAAAAAAGTTCGAGGCTCTTCACAAAAACTGCTGACAGCCTATGACTACACCGCTGACATCAGTGGTCTTATCACCCAGCTGGAAGAATTAAACTATTCTGGCAGGAAAAAGAGGGAGAAAAACTACCAATCTCAGGAAAAGGATATACTACCTGATAAATGGGCTTGAATCCCAGCGGCAGCGTAACTACCCGTAAAGGATGTGAGGATTACCGCACCAAATAAAACTAAACCATAAAAATAATGAGCACCTCAATAAACCTTCTCTCACTAAATGCTAGAGGATGTGCCACACCACTGTGAAACAGGCTGGTCCTGCAGCATATTCTTGCCCACCGGCCAGAAATAGTTATGCTGCAGGAAACAAACTTCCATTGCAACAGCAAAGCATCATATCAACACTGGAAGAACTGGCCTTATACCATGCACCACTGTCCTGCCATACAACTTCATGGATCTGGAGTCAGCATTGGAATTCACCAAAACAGCGCTCTAAAAGTAGAAATAATTGATATCTTTCCTGGGTGTGCAATATATTACTATTATTACGGGCAACTCCAGGGAGTCATTGGACTCATCGAAGGAGGCCCCAAATCATATTCATCACAACTATTTGACATTCATACAGTATCTATCATACCTCGCCTTAAACTCATTCACTGTCACAGCATCCACCACAGACTCAGGGAACGCATTCCATTCATTCACTACTCTAAAAGTAAAGAACCCAGCTCTAACACCTTTACTAACCACACTTTTGCCCAGTTTCCATGGATGTCCCCTAGTCCTCCCACAACCAGCCCTGTTCTCAAAAATATCTTCTGAATCAATTTTATAGAAACCCTTCAGTAATTTGAATGTCTCAATCATATCTCCCCTCCTCCGCCTATCAACCAATTTTTGCAACCCACAAATCCTCAACCTGTTCTCATACGGTTCATTCCACAGACCTGCTATCATCTTGGTCACTCGCCTCTGGATCCTCTCCACCTCCTCCCCATCAAGAAGAAACCTAGGTGACCAAATCTGAGCACAGTAGTCCAAATGGGGTCTTATCAAGGCTCGATACAGAGGAACAATAACCTGCTTGTCATCGTATTCTTCAGCAACCAAGTGATTTGATGAGCTGTTTTGGTCACTTTTGCAATGTGTCCCCTAAATTTCAATTCCTTATCTACCAACACTCCTAAATCTCGTGCCTCATCAATTTCCTGGAGCACGGTTCCACCAATGCAGTAAACTGCCGCCAATCTTTTCACCCCAAAATGCATAACCTTACATTTTGCCACATTAAACTGGCATCCATTCTCCTTAGCCCAGACCTCCAATCTATCCAAATCATCCAGCAAAATTTTGACGTCATCTGCATTCACTATTGCCCTACCCAACTTCGCATCATCCGCACACAAATGAACTGTTCCTCTCAGATCATTTCCTATATCATTTATGAACAAATTAAACAGCAGTGGTCCAAGAACAGATCCTTGTGGCACACCACTAGTCACAGGCCGTCTTGTGGACTCTACTCCCGAGTAAACCACTCTCTGATATCTCTCCGTCAACCACCCTCCTACCCATCTCACCAACCCTATGTCCATTCCCATATGCTGCAATTTACTGATTAGAATTCCATGTGGAATCCTGTCAAAGGCCTTGGCAAGGTCCAGTAGAATCACCGTAATCCAGTAGAATCACCGTATATGCACTCATTACAACTCAGACAGGAAAGAAAATATATATCATTAACATATACATCCCACAAAATGACCAGCTTGCAGTGCAAGTACTGGAGTTTGTGCGAAACCACCTCAGCAAGGTCAATGACCACATCATACTGGCAGAGGATTTCAACTGCACTCTGGATCCTGCAATGGATAGACAGCAATGCCAAGAACATCGACACTCACTAGCTCAGCTTCTCCAGGATGTAATAAAAATGACTTCGAGCTGACTGACACCTTCAGATACTTGCACCTACATGAGAAAATGTTCTCCTGGAGAGCCAAAGGTGGTCCTACCAGTGTCCTATACCAGGCACGGCTCGACAGATGCTACACATCGATGCACACAATACCCTACATCAGGAGAGTCACATACCATCCATCTCATGCATCAGACCATGATTCCATCCTTCTTAACATTTGCTTTCCTGGACACACCAGATACAAAGGAGGAGCATACTGGATATTTAACAACAGCCTACTAAAGGATACAGAATATCTCAGAACCTCTAAAATCTATATCGAAACTCTCATCAGAGATATACCTACTTCACACTCAATTTCCGAGTGGTGGTCACTTTTTAAATCCAAAGTTAAGGTATTCACCCAAAAATATAGTCACCGAAGAAATTTGAATAAGCATTCAGCCCTTAAAAATTTGCAACAACAACAGCAACTGCATCATCCAGAATCTGAGGAATACCAGTCCCTAGAAGCCACCATACGCTCACACCTAGAGCACTCTGCAAGAGGAGCACTAATAAGAGCACGACGCAAACATATTAACTTCGCAGATGCCCCTACAAAGTATTTCTTCTCACTAGAAAAATGCCAACAAGAGTGCACCACTATATCTGCTATTAAAACAGATAATGGAAACATCATAGAAAATCATGACGAAATCCTATTATATTATATTTTTGTAGTACCTTGCAGTACTACAAAAATTTGTACCAAGCCAACCCAACATCTATGGAGGCCACGAATATAATTCTCTCCGATGTGAAAAGACTCTCACCAACAACAAGGAGTAACACAGAACTCCCCATCACGTTACACGATCTGAAAACTGCCTGCACCTCCTTACCTAAAGATAAATCTCCTGGCACAGACGAGCTCACCACTGAATTTTATCAGTCCTTCTAGGAACAGCTTGGACCTATCCTCTACAGAGTATTTGTCGAAGCGAATACCAATGGCTTTCCACTCAATATGACAACATCAGTTATCAAACTCGTTCCAAAGAAAGGAGACGCGACGAAACTAGGAAACTGGAGACCCATCTCTATCACAAACACCGACTGCAAAATTATATCCAAAGCCATTGCCAACAAACTTAAACCCGCTCTGAGCGAAATAATAAATAGGCATCAGAGCTATTCCATCCCTGGAAGATCTATCCACGAAAACTTACACCTCATAAGGGATCTCATAAGCATAGTGAACAACAACAGTGAAACAATGGGTCTTGTAACACTAGACCAAGAAAAAGCTTTCGACCGCGTTGAACACCTTTACCTCTTCAACTGCTTGAAAGCATTTGGCTTTGGCTCAGGCATCATTCACTCTATTAAAATGTTGTATGCCAAGGCACAGTTTTGCATGAAAATAAACAACAGGCTTACCATAACTGCACCATACAGCAGAGGTATTAAACAAGGCTGTCCACTCTCCGGTCCTCTTTACACAATTGCCATCGAACCCTTTTTGTGTAGACTCAGCATGCTGCTCAAAGCATGCCGCCCTAAACTTCCCTACCAAACCATAACCCTGACAGCATATGCTGATGATGTTACAATCATAGCCCGCAAAGAAGAGGACTTTCATAACATACAAATGGCATACCAACAATATCAGGCAGCCTCAGGAGCCTAACTAAACACACATAAAACCATAGGACTGTGGTGTGGCAAATGGAAAAACCGAACCGATTCCCCAATGTCTGGTACCTGGTCCAGAGAGGGAAACAAATACCTGGGGATTTACCTAGGAAACACACCCTCTTATGTGGATAAGAACTGGAAAACACTAAACAAGCGTTTCAAGCAAGTTCTAGGAAAGTGGGCAGCAATACGAGCCTCTGCCTCCACAAGAGGGAGAACAATAATCGTTAACCAAATAGCCACCAGTGTCCTTTGGCATACACTAAAGATTCTTACGCCACCAGTGCAATTCATCAAACAGATAAAGTCAACCATATATCGATTCATATGGAATAAAACAAACTGGCTTTCCTACTCCCAGCTATGTACTTCTCTCAAAGATGGAGGACAAAAGTTGGTCTCCATTGACAACAGGATAACAACGTTCCGCGCTCGATTTCTCATACAACAGGAAATATCACACAAATGCACCACTGAGTATATTTTCACTTCTGCCACTAGAGGTCTCTCTCTCTCTCCACCACCTTAAGAATGACAACAGCTCAAGTGCCTGTAAATTTAACAAACTTCTACAAAGAAGCCCTTCGACGATGGAAGAAGCTAAACTTCCAGCACACAGTGAAGACAGCATCCCTACCTGAAATCCTCATGGAACCCATCTTTCACAACACGATGGTAAGAAGCCCAATCACTCAGAAAGAATTTTTCTTTCCTCCATGGAGCTGGCAAAACGTGAGGATCTTGGGTGACATTCTTTCTCCAAGCCTCACCTGGCGCTTTCCAAATTCGCTCGAAAACCTGGAATATGGGAATGAGTCTGAGCAGATAGACACCGTAAAGGCCGCTTTTCAAGCCGCTATGCCTGATAGCATAACAGAAGTGGGGCTTAGCCCTCCAAACTCAGAAGTTTTGGCGCCTATCTTTCTGATAAAAACCAATAACTCATGGGAGAAACTTACACCCAGCAACACCAACAAGATCTACAGCACACTAACACAACAGTAGAACCAAAGCACTTTGTTGGAAAATCCTGCATCATCTGATCAAACACTATTTCAATGGGATCTACCATATCGCACAAGAGCCATCAAACCTGACGCAGATATTCAGTGGAGAATGTGGCATAATATATTACCTACTCCTACTATATTACGAAAATTTAACTCAAACGTCTCAGATAACTGCCTCTTCTGCTACCAATTAGGAACGGTCCGGCATATCTACTTGGAATGCCCAGTCAACACTAAATTAATCAGTTTGACTTGGGAAATGGCAGCTCTTACCTGTGGTAATCTTCATACATAAGAGGAATATTTCAATCTCGTCCATGTGGAGTCAAATAACCATTCATTCTGCAATTACCTTTTCATCACCGCAAAAGCGGTAATATACAACTTCTACCTCAGACATACAAGACCAGAGAGCACAGCAACTTCACAGAGAGAGGCAACTGACCAACTCACTGCAGCCTTCCAACAAAAGGTGAGAAGTCGGATCCTACACGAGCATCACCACCATAGGCAAAACAACACCTTAGATCTTTTCCACCAAGAATGGAATCCACGGAATCAACTCCTGGCTGAGCAGGGCGACTGCATTATAATCCACTTTCCAGCATAGAAGTGACACCTCCCCCCCCAAAGAAAGGGTGAAGAAAGAAGGATTGTTGTGCTTAACAGTGCGAAAATTAATCAGCTGGCACTCTCATGTTAATAGATAATATTGTGCAATAGTAACTTCTATGTTCTTCCACATTTATGTTCTTATACAGTATCATGTTAAAATAACTCTTAATGGCTTTAATTTATTTTTAAAAAAAAAATGTAATTAGCCTTATAAGTGACTTCGATGTAACATATCTCAACAAGAGTATGAGCATGTAACCTCTCTGTCTGACTGCAGAGAACCAAAAACCGGTTAATCCTGTATATAAGATTGTTATGTTCACAATAAAAAAATAAAAAATAAAAAAAATATCTAGCAAACCGAATAAAGCCAACACTGCCTGAAGTTATTGGCCAACATCAAATGTACTCTGTCCCAGGAAGATCAATACATGATAACCTCCATTTAATAAGAGACCTCATCCACATCGCAAACAGCCAACATGAAGACCTAGCACTCGTCAGCCTTGATCAGGAGAAGGCTTTCGACAGGTAGAGCACGAATACCTTTATGAAGTTCTAAAGGCATTTGGCTATGGTCCTCTCATCATTGAAACAGTGCAATTGCTTTACAGAGATGCACACTTCTGTTTAAAAATCAACAACAGGCTCACTCGCACTTTGTCATACTCTCGAGGGATCAAGCAAGGATGTCCCCTCTCTGGTCAATTATACACACTGGCCATAGAACCCTTCTTAAAAAGAATACATGACACCATCATCTCCAAACGAACCAGAATAATAGAACCACATCAAAAAATTACCTTATCAGCATATGCCGATGACGTCACTGTAATAGTACGAAATGAAGAAGAAATGACAGTAACCGAGGAAGCACACAGACTATATGCACAAGCCTCAGGGGCCAAATTAAATTCTGCCAAAACCACGGGCTTGTGGTCAGGCAGATGGAAGTCTAGAAATGATTCTCTGATCGAATGTACCTGGTCAAGCGAAGGACAAAGATACTTAGGTGTGCACCTTGGCAACACCAAAATATATAACACACTGAACTGGACACAGCTGCACAATCGTTTTAAACAGGTGCTAGGTAAATGGAACAACATTCGTTCCATGTCTTCACTTAGAGGAAGAGTACTAATAGTTAACCAGATGGCTGCGAGTGTCTTATGGCATACCCTCAAAGTACTCACACCTCCTGAAGAATTTCTCTACCACATTCAAAAGGAAATCAAACGTTTCCTCTGGAACAAAACTCACTGGAAAACATACCCTCAACTCTGCAAGCCACTCAGCAAGGGAGGTCAAGGCCTGATTTCCCTTGAAAACAAGATTCGATCCTTCAGGATAATCCTCCTCCTAAAGACACTTCAATGCAATCACACTTATGTAACCACCTTCGATTACATCACGAAAGCATCCACCAGAGGACTTACACTTTCCACAATCCTCCGAATGGCCAGTCCTGCACCATCTCCTCCTAAACTACCTCATTTTTACAAAGATGCTCTACAGCGATGGAAAAACACAGGATCAACAGAGTCAGCTGTACTTACAGAACCACTATTTTCAAGCAAAAACATCACAAGTCTCACAACTGGCCAGCCTTTTCTTTTCCCTACATGGAACTGGGCAGGAATAAGAGTCATAGGAGACCTCCTAACCCACACCCTAAAGTGGAAAGCATTCACAAGCCTACCAATGAATAACCCAAAAACTGAAAAGCAATATCAACAGCTGCAAGTCTCCATTATAAAAGCCTATCCAGATATCGCTACACCTCAGGAAATCCGTATTCCTTCTAGAAACTGCTCGGGGCCAATATTTCATCTTGTACAATCTGAAGCCTCACTTCCAATTCTTCCCTCCAACTAAAAGAAAATATACCACTTCCTCATGTCAGTGTCCCTATCCTCACCATTCTTATATTCAGCCTTAACACTCTCATCTACAAGGCTGCATATACCACACAGTTTTCAGTGGGATCTGCCATATAAATCAAAATGTGCCAAACCAGATTCCGAAATACAGTGGAGACTATGGCATAACATCTTGCCAACTCCTTCAAAACTCTACAAATTTAAGCTAAGAGAAACGGATCTGTGTCCATTCTGTGACGTTTCAGGCACCTTGGAACACACATATCTGACCTGCCCTGCAAACAAAGTGATAATCACCTATGCCCTGAATACCGCCTCTAGCACCTGTAACTACACACACAGCCAAGAAGACTACTGGAATTTAGTCCACACAGAAGAAAACAGACACAGAACATGCAATTTCATCTTCATCTGCGCTAAGGCCGTCATCTACAGCTTTTACCTAAAACAGACAAGTAACCAGCACCCATCCATCACTGAAACTGCACAAACCCTCATGCACATCCTCCGTCGGAAACTGAAAAGCAGGCTTCATTGGAACTTGAGCACTTCAAAGAAACAAGAACTGTCGCGAAATTCCTAGAGGAGTGGAATCCAACTGGTACCCTCTTCTGGATTGACGACGACAATGTGCTTCATCTGAATGATAACTCTGAAACTGAACTGTTAATTTTGAATTTATTCATTTATTGCATTCTCTATTGTACACCCGAAAGGAAAATGTTTTCTTTCTCTATAAATATATACTTATAATATGTAAATAGCCATTGTTGCCTATCGTGTAATGTTTATTTTAACAAGTTAAATAAAAAAAAAAAAAAAATATATATATATATATATATATATATATATACTGAACTGATCTCTCTAAAAAAAAAAAAAATATCTATCTAACCATTCATTCTGCAATTACCTTTTCATCACCGCAAAAGCAGTAATATACAACTTCTACCTCAGACATACAAGACCAGACAGCACAGCAACTTCACAGAGAGAGGCAACTGACCAACTCACTGCAGCCTTCCAACAAAAGGTGAGAAGTCGGATCCTACACGAGCATCACCACCATAGGCAAAACAACACCTTAGATCTTTTCCACCAAGAATGGAATCCACGGAATCAACTCCTGGCTGAGCAGGGCAACTGCATTATAATCCACTTTCCAGCATAGAAGTGACACCTCCCCCCCCCCAAAGAAAGGGTGAAGAAAGAAGGATTGTTGTGCTTAACAGTGCGAAAATTAATCAGCTGGCACTCTCATGTTAATAGATAATATTGTGCAATAGTAACTTCTATGTTCTTCCACATTTATGTTCTTATACAGTATCATGTTAAAATAACTCTTAATGGCTTTAATTTATTTTAAAAAATATATATATATATATTTTTTTTAAAAAATACTTTAAAAAAAAAAAAAGAAAAAAAAACGTAATTAGCCTTATAAGTGACTTCGATGTAACATATCTCAACAAGAGTATGAGCATGTAACCTCTCTGTCTGACTGCAGAGAACCAAAAACCGGTTAATCCTGTATATAAGATTGTTATGTTCACAATATAAAAGAAAAAAAAAAGAAAAAAAAAATCTATCTATCTAATCTAATCTAATCTAATCTATCTCACCAACAAGTTGCAACTGCTATTGTGAAACAGGAGATGACGAATGTGCAGGGTACCAGCAGTGCATGAGCAATATCCCGGCAAACAGGTATCGCATACACAACAGTGTGGAAAATTCTAAATCAGATGTTGAAGTTTTACCCCTATAAAATCAGTCATGTTCAAGAATTGCACCCTGGTGATGTGACCACACGAATCGACTTATCTTTGAGATTCTTAGTGTACATGGAAGTGGATGATGCATGGCCGATGCATGAACCACAAATAAAATGATGGTACAACATGACAAAATTTCATGCTGGCTGGGGCATCACCGGGATAAACAAGGCCACCGTTGTTTTTGCCAGGGAACCAGGGTGAACAGCAAAAAGTCAGCTACTGGAACAAATCCTAAAGCACACACCCCAACTCAACATCACCTGAGTTCACGATCGGTACTATCAACATAAAAAGCCTGAATGGCAAAGAAATGGAACAAGCTGAGGAATTGGATAAGTACCAGATCGAGATAATAGGGGTGACTGAAACAAAAAAAGACAAAAACTGGTGAGATCTTTCTCAGCAATTAACACAAAATGTTATATTAAGGCAATGACAATCAAGGAAAAGAAAGAATAGCTTTAGTATTCAACACTAAATACGAGGCTAATTCTTCTTGAACGGCAAGCAATATCAAGTAGAGTGATGTGGACAAATGAGAATTTGGGGAATGGGGAACTGAACAATGAGACTTATTTGTGCTTATGGTCCCACAGAAGGGTCTACTAAGGTAGAATTGGAGGAATTTTTTTGAATCTTTAGAGAAAGCAACTGACACAATGAAAAATGAAAAGTTGGTCCTTGTTGGGGATCTAAATAGCAGAGAAGGAGATGATTGTCAGACATAAAAAAATATATTGGGAAAAATTTTAAGAAAAGAGTAAAGTTAATAATAATGGCAAATACCTGTTGGATTTCTGCTCAGGACATGGACTGGTGATTACTAACAGAATGTTGTAACATAAAGCTGTGCACAAATTCGTACGAAGAGAAGAGGCAAGGAATAAGAAAAGTCTCATTGGCTATGCTATTGTTGACAGTGATGTTTTCTCACTAGTGCAGGACACCAGCGTGTTACAGGGGATTTGAAATTGGAACTGATCACCATTTAGTCTTAAGCAGGATAAAACTGAATTTCATATTGAAAAGAACAACATCTAAGAAAGTTTTAAAGTGAATAAAAGTTAAATAAAAAAATATTAAATACACAAATATTATTAAAAAAAAAAAAAATGAAAGAGTTTGAGAACAGGAACCAAACCTTGGAGATTCAGTGGCAAGCCCTGAAGAAAACATTGATTCAGCCAGAGAAGCACGTGGTGAGGTTGTCTGCAAGGATAGAAAATTTAGAACTCTATGATGGACACAGGAAGTTAAAGAGGCAGTGATGGAAAAGAAGAAAGCATATCGAAAGTTCCTGTCAAATAAGTCAGCTTGTGCTCTTAGAGAATACAGAGACAAATGTAAGTAATCTAAAAATTGTGTAAAACTAGCTAAACAAAAGTAATGGGAAGACTTTGAACATAGAAAATAAATATCAGGAAGGATATTCTAGACAACTGGAGTAGTTGCTTGGAAAAACTGCCAAATAAAACAAGCAGTAACAGCACATTGGTAAAAAACACTCAACAGGTATACAGTCAGGAATACATATCCATACTTGAAGTAGAAAAAGCCATCAAAGGCTTGAAATGTGGAAAGGCAGCAGGAGTAGGTGATATTCGACCAGAAATGCTGAAATATGGTGGTATACAAAAGTCTTACAGTGGCTGCACTGCTAGTTCCGAAGGCCTGGACAGAGGGACGAATTCCAGATGATTGGAGTAGAGCTCTCATAGTACCCATATAAAAAAGAGAAATAAAATTGGTGAGAATTACAGAGATATTTCAATACTGAGTGTTCCTGGTAAGATTTATACAAGTATACATAAGAGAGTGAAAGGTTGGATGAAATGACTGCGGTGATGGTGGGCATAAACGACTTGAGAGGCAATGTAATTCAGGTGGTTTCAGAGAGAACTGAGATTCTTGCTTGAGGTTGTGCAAAAGAAAATGCACAGAGGAAAGATTGTGTGTGTGTTGCCCAGGTATGATAGTGATGAGCTGACAAAAGAGCAGTAACACCGAATAGAATAATAGCCAAAATGTGTCAGAAGAGAGGACTGGAATACGTGGATGCTTCGAGGGCATTTGAGGTTTTGAGGACAGAAGGGAACTGTATACGAGAGACTGCTTGCATCTGAATGAGAAATGACGAAGGTATCTGGAAAGATTGCTGTTTTCTGAACGAGTCAGTGTGTCAATGCACAGAGACTAGAATTCCCAGGGTGGATGGTAGCAGGGGAAGGGCTCTTGTGGGAATGGGTGCCTGGGGGAAGGGGGATGACATCAGTTAACACTGAGTCCAGCAAGGTCGAGAGAGACAATGATAGGTATAGAAGCAGTGACATTTTTATGCTTTATACTAATGCCAGGGGTATCTGGAATAAAGGAGATGAATTGGTGGTACTGATAGCATCAGCCTAATCAAAGATTATTGGGATCTCTGAGATATAGTTGACGGAAGATGATATAATAACAGGAATTGAAGTAGCAGGGTACAGCATTTTTCGGCAAGATAGGAAAGGTAAACGTGGTGGCAAAGTACTGCTTATGATAAGTGATGACTTCTGTCCTCTAAGAGTGGAGGCTTTGGAAGGCAATGACATTAATGGTTTTGAAAGCATATGGTGTGAGGTAAAAGTGGCCAAGACAGGATATTTAGTGGGGTGTTGCTACCAACCAGGCAACACAGAGGGTGGGGAGCAGGAGATATAGGCAGATGAGCTTGGCAAGTGCAAGAAGAATGATATTGTTATGGGAGATTTTAACTACAGCAGTATAAGCTGGAAAGAGGAAAATACATGTAGTAATAAGGGGATGGAATTTCAAGAATTCTTGAGGGACAAATGTCTTAAGCAATATATAATAGAGGAAACAAGAGGTTCAAGAGTTTTGGATTTGGTCACAGCATCAGAAGAGCTGAGAATAAGTGAGATGACATCTCTTCCACCAGTTGGAGAGTGACCACATGGTTTTGACTTGGAAGATGAACAGACATGCAGGTGTATCAAAGAAAAGGGAACGTCTGTGGAATTATAATACAGGTGACTATAATAGTCTTAGGTATCAACTAGGGAGCAGTTCCATGGAGGACAGAATTGGAAGGCCAGGATATCATTAGTGCTTTCGAAATGATGAAGGAATATTTGTTAGCAGCAATAGTAAGCTGTATTTCTTTTCACGAGTGAAGAAACAGACACAATTTGGTGTAAAGTGGATGACAAACAATATCAAACAGAAACTGCAGTTGAAAAAGAGATTATGGAAGACATATAAGGAGAGGGGTGGAGGGCATAAAAAACAAATAATATAAGATGCAGGCCAGGACAGTGACCAGTATGGTGAGGAAGGCAAAACTGGAATATGAGAAGAGATTGGCTCTAAGATCCAAAGAAAATCCTAGGGAATTTTTTAGCTATGTGGCCAGTAGAAGGAGAAATGATTGTGGAAGAATGACATTGTGGGATAAAAATGTGAATAGAGTGACTGATGCAGAGGATGTAGTGCAGTAGTTCAATAAACACTTTATTGGAGTATTTCATCCCAGAGAAGAAGGTTTTAATACTAGAGGGGTAAGGAAGGTTCGAGGTTTAGAGGTGCAAGAGTAGAGTGTGTTCCAAATGCTGCGTACCCTGGATGTCCTTAAAGCTGTGGGGCTGGATGGTATTTCACCATGCATTTTGAGAGAATGTGCTAAAGAACTGCCAGTTCCAATGACTTGGCTCTTCAATAAAAGTCTGGCTATGGGAAAGGTACCTAAGTTACAGAAGGAATTTAAGATAGTGCAACTGCACAAGGGTGATAGCAAACTTGAATTGTCTAATTATAAGCCAGTTTGTTTGTCATCAGTAGTTGTTAAGGTCTTGGAGAAATTAGTGAGGGACAATGTTGGACAGATGAGGATAATGCTATCTGTGAGAATAAACATGAATTTGTTAAGGGGGTTCTCTTGCTTCAGTAATATGATTGCCTTTTAAAATAAGTTACAAGAGCAGTTGATGAGGAAAAGATATATACTGCCATTTTTTTTGGATTTTGCAAAGGTGTATGAGAGAGAGTGCGACATGATAACTTGATATTTAAGTTGCAGCCGACTTAAATGTTTAAATGTCTGGTTAGTCAAATGGATTCAGGATAGGCTATCTGATAGGTATCAGAGAGTTGTGTACACTGGGGCAATATCAAGGAAGCAGAAGATTAAAAGTGGGGTTCCACAGGGCTCATTACTGGGACCTGTATTGTTCAAACTTTATATCAATGACATTGTCAATGGATTGCAAGAGGATATTCAGTTGATTGCAGATGAAATGAAGCTGGGAAGGGTTATCACTAATAGTGAGATTTGGCAGTCCGGCAAGAGGATTTGAATAAACTATACAGATGAACAAATGAATTGGGGGTGTTGGTTTAATGCAGCAAAATGTAAAGTCTTGAAGTTTGGGGGTCCATCGATGGGAGGATGCATACTCGATTGGAGGAGCAATACTGGAGGAAGTAGGAGAGACAAGAAATTTGGGGGGTGATAATAGATAGAAAACTGAAATTCAAAGAGCATATTGCAAAGATGGTGAAGGTAATAACCCAGAGGATTGCTGCAATACCGAGAAGGATGCTGACCTACAGAGATAAAAGAGTTATCATTCTGTTGTATAAAACTCTGATCAGACCACACTTAGACTATTGTTCTCAGATTTGGTCCCCAGGATTTGAAGGGGATAAATTAACTGTGGAAAGGGTACAAAATCAGATAACAAAGACAGTTTCAGGACAGTACAATGTTAGTTATGAGGATCGGCTGAGGGAATGTTGACGGCAGAGTTTGGTAGATAGAAGAAGGAGAGGTGATATGATCGAGAATTTTAAACTATTGAGAGGTAAGTTACAGGATAGACACTGGGGAGTTCTTTCGCTTGGTGGAACGGAGGGAACGAGTGATGACAAGGGGGGCCATCCCTGGAAGTTACAAAAGGAAGCTGTGAGCAAGAGGGTGAGGAGTGGTTTCTTTGCATGGAGGATAGTTGAACGGTCAATGAGTTCAAGGAGTGGTATAATAAACTTTGTGTTTCCTAAGAATGACCTCCCACGATAACTCTTTGGACTCCATGGAGGCCTGGATAATAATAATACTTGAGAAACAGTTTGGAAGGATTGTAGAAGGAAAATCTGGCAAAAAACAAGCTGGATTCAGGCCAAATAGAGAATGTCAGGATCAGATTTTCACTTTATGACAAACAGATGAGAAATCATGGAAATATAACAAAGATCTGTATTTAAGTTTTGTAGATCTGAAAATACGACAAGGTGCCAAGAGAAAAGATATTCAAACCACTACAGTTGTATGATGTCAATGGGACATAATATCAAGCAATAATTAGTCTTTATTTGATTTATAAGTCAGTAGTTAGAATTGAAGGAAGTACAGAAAGATGGCTTAATGTTAAATCTGGTGTCAGACAAAAACAGAGAAGGTGTACATTATCCCCTCTGTTATTCATTATATATATGGAACACATTATGAAGGAATGTGATATTAAACCTGATATGAAAATTGGAGATGTTAATATCAGCTCTTTACTTTATTTTGATGATGTTCTACTTCTAAATAAATCCGCTACAAGTCTGCAAGATTCTCTGACTAAACTGAATAACTGTTGAAGTAGATATGATATGAAGGTCAGCATTAAAAAAGACAAAGACAATGAAAATATCAACTACACTGTGAATGGAGACCCTATAGAACAAGTAAAACATTTCAGCTACTTAGGCACAATTTTTATTGAAAATGGTAAATTAAATATGGAAATAGACAGCAGAATCAACAAAGCTGGTGTGGTAGGAAGTCAACCGAATAAATTTATATGGAATAAGAGAGAAATTAGTCAAAACACTAAATTAGCTGTATACAAAACAGTGTTCAAGCCAATTTTAAATTATGGATCTGAAAGCTGGGTTAGAAATAAAACACTTCGACAAAAGACTAGAGACCACAGATAATCCTGAGAAAGATTAGGAGTGTGAACAGATGGCATCAATGGAAATATCATATTATAAATGAGGATATTAGGAAAGAATTTGACATTGTTGGAATCCAGGAATGTTTTACCAGAGTTAATCTCAGGTGGTATGGTCACTTGAACAGAATGGGAGAGGAAAGATTAGCAAAAAAAAGTGTTCTCTGCCAGATTAATAGGAAAAAGACTCAGAGGAAGACCAAGATATAGTTAGATTGATACAGTAAAAAGTTCCTTAGAAGACAGAAATATAAGATCTGATAATGTTCAACTCTTATCGAAGAACATCAGATCTTCTAGATTGGAAATAGGACGTTCGTGGTGATGTAGGTTTTTCATGTAGTACTATTATATACTGTATACCCTTGAGGGTACATGTCAGGAGTTTGTTGATGCCATCGTTTCATACCCATATATAAAAGAAAGGAAGGAAAGAACTTTCCATGCTTCCTAGTGACACACCGACAACACATATAAATTAATAAGTGATTAACAACAAGATCAAGGACACTTGACCCCCAATCGCAAATACATGCTCGACTTTACCTAACATTCGCCCAGAGAGAAATACGATATCATCTTGGAAATCAACTCAAAAAATGAAAAAAATACCAAAATGGAAAAAACAATTGAATCATAGATTACATCATCATCATTAAATTCCTGACATGTACCCTCCAGGGGTGTACAGGATATGACAGTACTACATGAAAAATTTACATCATTACTAACTTCCTATCTACAATTTTCCTCCAAATCAATCTGTTACTTGTCAAGACTGCAACATTATCAGATCTTATATTTCTATCATCTAAGGCACTTTGTACCGTATCAATCCACCTATATCTTGGTCTTCCTCTGGGTCATTTTCCTGCCAACCCGGCAGAGAACACTTGTTTTGCTAATCTTGCCTCTCCCATTCTGTTTAAGTGACCATACCACCTGAGATTAGCTCTGCTAATGCATTCCGGGATGCCGACAATGTCAAGTCCTTTCCTAATATCCTCGTTTTTAATATGATATTGCCATTCATGCCATCTGTTCATGCCTCTAATCTTTCTCAGGACTCTCATATCTGTGATCTCTAGTCTTTGGTCAAGTGTTTTACTTCTGACCCAGCTCTCAGATCCATAAGTTAAAACTGGTTTGAATACTGTCTTGTATACAGCTAATTTAGTGTTCCAACTAATTTCTCTCTTATTCCATATGGATTTATTCAACTGACTTCCTACCATACGAGCTTTGTTGATTCTGTTGTCTATTTCCATATTTAATTTACCATCTTCAGTAAAAATCGTGCCTAAGTAGCTGAAATGTTTTACTTGTTCCACAGCTTCCCCGTTCACAACACAATTGACATTTTCAACAATTCTACCTATTTTCATTTTCTTTGTCTTTTTAATGCTGACATTCATACCATATCTATTACAACAGTTATTCAATTTAGTCAGAGACTCTTGCAAACTTGTAGCAGATTTATTTAGAGGTATAACATCGTCCACATAAAGCAAAAAGCTTACATTAACATCTCCAATTCTGATATCATGTTTAATACCACTTTCCTTCATAATGTGATCCATATAATGAATAACTGAGGGGATAATGTACATCCTTGTCTCACACCAGATTTAACAATAAACCATCTTTCTGTGCTTCCTTCAATTCTAACTACAGACTTACAACTCAAATACAGACTAAGTATTGCTTGATATAATGCTCCATTGACACCATATAACTGTCGCGCACTGCATAGTTTCTCTCTTGGCACCTTGTCATATGCCTTTTCCAGATCGACAAAACATAAATACAGATCTTTGTTATATTCTCATACTTTCTCAACTATTTGTTGTAAAGTGAAGTCTGATCCTGACAGCCTCTATTTGGCCTGAATCCAGCTTGTTCTTCAGGCCAAGCTTTTCTACCACAATTCTTCTTAACCGTTTCTCAAGTATGTTTGCATAGATTTTGCCAGGAACACTCTGTAGGGAAATATCTCTGTAATTCTCACATTCACCAGGGCAACTCGTTGCAAAGGTGGAGCAAGATACCAACACTCCTATCTTAGTATCTCCTATAATGCAAAACACATATCCTTGCGGATATGTCTAATGTTATGCATTAAGGGAAGGGCCACTACCCAGACCGGTTTCGACCTCTATTGAGGTCTCCTCAGTGGGAGCCAGGCCCAAGTCGAGATATCAGGCAGAAGCATTAGCAGGTCATCTCGACCTATAGGAATTGCCAATTGGTGTGCCACCCTTTTTTAATAAATTACTCTGGATTTAGAGAAAGATGTTGAAAGTTTATTTTCCATTAACTTATGGTATAATAAATTTAGTTTAATCCTTTATCCAAGTGTGAGCAAACAAAGTTTGCACCTGAAAGTATCTTCAGGACTGGGTTAAGGTGGTACAACACCAGGGCAACTCGTTGCAGTCCTGAAGATACTTTCAGGCGCAAACTTTGTTTGCTCACACTTGGATAAAGGATTAAACTAAATTTATTATACTCTAACCAAGTGGAAAATAAACTTTCAACATCTTTCTCTAAATCCAGAGTAATTTATTAAAAAAGGGTGGCACACCAATTGGCAATTCCTATAGGTCGAGATGACCTGCTAATGCTTCTGCCTGATATCTCGACTTGGGCCTGGCTCCCACTGAGGAGACCTCAATAGAGGTCGAAACCGGTCTGGGTAGTGGCCCTTCCCTTAATGCATAACATTAGACATATCCGCAAGGATATGTGTTTTGCATTATAGGAGATACTAAGATAGAAGTGTTGGTATCTTGCTCCACCTTTGCAACGAGTTGCCCTGGTGTTGTACCACCTTAACCCAGTCCTGAAGATACTTTCAGGCGCAAACTTTGTTTGCTCACACTTGGATAAAGGATTAAACTAAATTTATTATACTCTAACCAAGTGAAAATAAACTTTCAACACCAGAATATCTTGCCACCTTCTTGATATTTATTTTCTATGTTCTTGCCAAAGTCCTCCCATGACTTTTATTTAGCTAGTTTTATACAGTGTTTAGCTTTCTTACATTTATCTCTGTATTCTCTAAGAGCACAAGCTGACTTATTTTCCAGGAACTTTTGATATGCTTTCTTCTTTTCCTTCACTGCCTCTTTAACTTCATGTGTCCACCATGGAGTTCGGATTTTTCTATCCTTGCAGACAACCTCACCATATGCCCCTCTGGCTGAATCAATCAGGGTTTTCTTCAAGGCTTGCCACTGAATCTCCAAGGTTTGGTTCCTGTTCTCAAACTCTTTCATTTTTTCTTCAATAATCTTTATGTATTTTAGTCTACAGCTCACAACTGAGAGCTGTTCAACTTTTATTCAGTTTAAAACTTTCTTACGTGTTATTCTTTTCAATGTGAAATTTAATTTTATCCTGCTCAAGACTAAATAGTGATCGCTTCCAATTTCAAATTGTCTGTACACTCTGGTGTCCTGCACCAGGGAGAAAACATCACTATCAACAATAACATAATCAATGAGACTTTTCGTATTCCTTGCTTCTTCTCTCCATGTAAATTTGTGCACATTTTTATGTTGGAACATGGTGTTAGTAATAACCAGTCCATGTCCTGAGCAGAAATCCAACAGGTTTTGCCATTATTATTGGCTTTGCTCTTTCCTCAAAATTTTCCCAAAATATTTTTGTATGTCATACAATCATTTCCTACTCTGCTATTTAGATCCCCAACAAGGACAAATTTTTCCTTCTTCATTGTGTCAGCTGCTTTTTCTAAAGCATTCCTCCACTTCTACCTTAGTAGAACCTTCTGTGGGACCATAGCCACAAATAAGTCTAATTGTCCAATTCCCCATTCTGATATTTGCCCACATCACTCTACTTGAAACCGCCTGCCATTCAAGAAGATCAGCTTCATATTTTGTATTGAATACTATGGCTGCTACTCCTTTTCCTTGATTGTCATTTCCTGAATATAACATTTTGTATTTATTGTTCAGAAAGATCTCACCAGTTTTTGACTTTTTTGTTTCAGTCACTCCTATTATGTCGATCTGTAACTTATCTAATTCCTCAGCTAGCTCCATTTCTTTGCCATGCAGGCTTTTTATGTTGATAGTACCGATCTTTAACTCTGGTGATGTTGAGTTTGGGTGTGTGCTTTCAGATTTGTTTCAGTAGCTTACTTTTCGCTGTTCGCCCTGGTTCCCTGGCGAAAACAACGGGAGACTTGTTTAACCGAGCGACTCCCCAGCCAGCATGAAATTTTGTCGTTGTACCATCATTTTCTATATTGGTTTAAGCCAATAAGAATACAATTTGGGCGGCTAAATCCCAAATTGCCAGCCCATCCTTGTTCGTTCAGAATCCCAGTAGATACCCAACAGTGTGCACCACGAGAAGGTGAGGATTAAACATTAGGTCAGAAGCCCTGGTCGGTTCTCCGCATTCCTTTATGGTGAACAGGAAAGTGAAGTTCAGCAAACATATTACAAAAGTTTTAAAGATAATAAGAAAAATTGCAGTTATTGCAAATATTCAAAATTATACATCTTAAAAGTATTCTACAGTAATATATATGACAAAAAAACAGTTCATGTTTTTGCCATATTTTGCTGTTTTTGTGATAATTAATGATATCATTAGAGAAGGATGATATTGAGAAACACATTTATTTATTTATTTTTTTTATAATTGTCTTTAATAATTTTCTTAACTCGTTTTATGTTTTATTAATAAATTTTTTCTTGTTTGGGTTGTACAGTGGTACCACGATTTACAAACTTGATTCGTTCCTGACCAAGGTTCGTATCTCAAAAAGTATGTATCTCAAAACCCAATTTTCCATTATATCTTATGGGGAAATCAATTAATCTGTTCCCAGATTCAAAAATTTTAAATAAATAAAAAACTATTCTCAACCTATAAAGAAAATGCAAAGAAATGGAGGAGTGAGAAGGAGCATTTTTACACTATAAATATGCATTTTGTATACCATTACATATTAATTTTTATTTATGAAATCTTTGGTTTTACACGATTAGTATGAAAATTATCTTCCATTAAATTGTAAAAAAAAAAAATCAATTTTCTCGTGGCTGGTTTTGTGGTTCAGGAGTTTTCGATTTGTTGTCATCAATTCTTCTTTTTGTCTCTTAGGTAAGGAAGGTTTAAAAAACCTATCCAACATTGACTGAATCTGTCGTTTCCTTAACACCCTTCTAAAGTGATTAATGACATTGTCATTGAAGATTTGGTGGCTCTAGAAACAACACCTTGATTTGGGTGGCTCTAGAAATAACACCTTGATTTAGGTGCCGCTTGTTAACCAATTCTTGCAATTTGCCCCAGTGCTGCAAGATTTTTTTTTAAATCACTTGTTGGAATTGCTCCCTTTTTCTCTTGCAGTCTTCTTCATCCTCTGAAGACATTTGCTTTTCCTCCTCGTCCCTTTCTTTTTCCTGCTCTCTTCTTAACTCCTGTAGCTCTTCAGTGGTCAGCTCAATGTTGTGCTCCTCTATGTCTGCTTCATCAACTTCCAAATGCATGGTCTTGCCCAGGAGAACAACTGTATCTACAATGTCAATTTCACTTTCAGGTCCTTCCAATGCAGTTCCTTGGACACAGTCAGGCCATAACTTTTTCTAGACTGATTTTAGAGTTCTCACAGAAACATCTTCCCATGCCTGACTAATAAGACACAAACAATGAAGAATATTGAAGTGATTCTTCCAGAATTCCCTGAAGGTTAATTCTGTGTTGGTGATAACTTCGAAACATCTTTGGAAAAGCGCTTTGGTATAAAGCTTTTTGAAGTTGGAAATAACATATTGATCAATTGGTTGTAGGAGTGGTGTGGTATTAGGAGGCAATAACTTAATTTTGATGAAATTAAACTCTTCATCCAAATCTTCTTCCAACTGTGGTGGATGTGCTGGAGCATTGTCCATTATAAGAAGAACTTTCTCAGGCAGACCCTTTTCTTGTAGATACCATTTCACTGTGTGAGCAAAGACCTATGTTATCCACTCACAGAAGAATAGCCTGGTTACCCAAGCTCTGCTGTTAACTCTCCACATAATGCTGAGTTTGTGCCTGATAACTTTCTGATTTTAAAGACTCTAGGATTTTCAGAGTGGTAACCCAACAGAGGTTTTATCTTCAGGTCACCACTGGCATTGGCACAGAAAGCAAAGTTAGTCTGTCTTTCATTGGCTTGTGTCCTGGCAATGCCATTTCCTCCTTAGTGATGAATGCTCTCTTAGCCATTTTCTTCCAGAAAAGCCAAGTTTTATCGCAGTTGAAAACTTGTTCTGGTCTGTAACTTTCTGAATCCATCAATTTCTGAAATTCCTTCACGAACCTTTCAGTGGCTTCTTTGTCAGCACTACCACCTTCTACATGTCTAACAACACTATGGATATGGTTCTATTCTTGAATTTTTCAAACCATCCTTTGCTAGCTTTAAACTATTCGCCGATAATCTGCTTTCTTGACAATTGTAGCTATGGTGGATTTGGACAAGTCATACTGCTTGCACAGATCACTTTGCCTGACTCCTTTCCCACAATCTCTTTCTTAATTTCTATTGTGATTTTCTTCTTCTCTTCTTTCTTAGTTTTCTTTGGCCCCAAATAATACGCTGATCAATGAAATTATGCTTATCTGGTAGATTATTCAGAAAATAAATGTGTAGCTACAATAAAACAATGTCACTTATAAAAAGAAATGCATACAGTATACATAATAAATACAAATCTGAAAAAATCTTCAGAAGTCTATTGTTTGTTTACACAAATACTGAAATAGATACACAAAAAAGCAATACGTGCAGTGTGTCATATTTCAGATAAATATGACGTAGTAACAACAATCGTTACACTAGAGACAGTTCAGTGCACACTCAGCAAAACATGCATAAAAAAGTTTAAAAAAAGTATATCATAAAACATGCTTTAGTTCATTTGAAAAGAAAAGCATCATGATTCGTATCTCGAGTCTAGGTTGGTATCTAGAGGTCAAAATGGAATATGAAAACAGTTCATATCTTTGAAAAGTTCGTATGTCGAGCAGTTCATGAGTCAAGGTACCACTATATATTGATCTCTTAATTATCTGACTTTTTCTTTTTTTTTCCTTCTTCTTCTTTTTTTTTTTTAAAAAAACATTTCTAATGTATTCAGCTCAGTGGAAGAACTCAACACTTTCTCTCCTCAGCTCCAGAAGGCAAGCAATGATGAATCCACATCAACTGTCTTAACACTTGTTTTTATTGCACTTAGTGCATCCTAGTGACCTGACCTCTAGCGGGGAAAAAAGATTACTGCATTAGTTGATTCATATAACATATTGCTTAAGTGTAATTATTTAAATGAGTATAAGACAGTTCCTGACTGCCTCTGAAGTTATACACATCCATAAGTTGTTGCTGAAATATCCAATTAAGTGCATAAAACTATAACAAACATCAAATTACTTTACTGCTTACCATTCATTTACAGTGTTTATTTCCTGTAAGATGAAGGTTTTAATGTACAGTAATCTCTCAACTATCCGACCTTCAAATCATCAATTCCCAAATGAGTTAATGTCTCAGCCAACTACTGATGCAAAACCATATGAATGTACTTTCTGTTAACTGATCCCTTCAATTATGTGATTAGCAAACCGATTTCTTGCTGTGTTGCATAACTAAGGGATTATGTAATTATAAACAAAGCAACTTGTGCTATTAGGGTAGAATTTTTTTATGTCTGTTAATTGCATAAAATCTGTGGATAGCATGTCTGTTTTGCAGGAAGAAAACTTTCCTCCTGCAAAACAGACTATATAATCCTGCCTAAACAGTTCACATAAAGGTTCCTTGCCTAGATACTAGGTAATCTTTCCAAATGAATGATAAATGTTTCAACTACAATTGTTACAAGCACTTTGTGTCTTTGAAGTAAGCTTAATATACATGAAAAGGCAGCTATATATTATTATTTTTTTATTCAAGATGCAGTAAACAAAATGTCATAATAATGTTTATCCGTAGGCATGAAGAGTCTCTCAAAGAAGTGAAATAAAATACAGAATTATTTCTGGAAGTTCTGTTTCTAACTGTTTTTTTCACAAAGAAATATATTTAATATATTTTATAAAGAAATATAAAACTATTTTTTATTCAAATAATTATGTATCTCATTTCAAATTAATACCTTGAACACCAGAGAAGTGTTTCAATCTACCACTTCGAATTAATTGAGCATGAGGAAATGGTTCTTCTGGCAGGTACACTTTGGATTGCTTACTTTGAGATAACCTATAATGGTTAATGGATAACCTATAAATCCTGTGAAATCAGGATTTTATCATTATTATTATTACTATTATTATTATTAGGAGAGAGGACGCCGTGTAGGCATACGAACGGACGCACGGTGATATTGCTGCTCCCATTCTGTATAGTTTTAAAGTGATTCCAACTCCTGTTTTTAATTTGAAAGTGTTCCCAAGTAACTCTGAAGACAGTGATATAAAATTCACCGAAATCGGCTAAGAAGAAATCAAATTTTGAAGTGTTGAAAAGTGAACAGAGAGGACCGTGGTCAACAACGAGCAAAGAACAAAGGACATCGCCATCTTTACAAACACGCTATAGTTGCTCAAGGGAAGCAAATGTGCCAGCTTTTCAGAAACAACCTGGCAACGTAAATTCAATGTAACACGCAAGGAATGAAAATGCCTACTCTGCAGGAAGAACAAAGAAACACACCTAAGGCAGCCGATTATACTGGAAGCAAAATCAGACGACGAACTGAACAAACAAAAAAAATGCAGGTGAGTCCTATAATTTCAACCCTTTAAATACACTAAATAGAAAACGGGCTAGAGACTATAAAAGCCAGCTTAGTAGATCTTGTGCAAGAACTCTTTGACAAACAGAACAAACAAATAACAAAAAAAATCTAGCAAATATGAAGATTTGGTCAAACATAATAATTTAGCAGTGACAGAAATGTTGCAAACGGTAAAAGATATTAAAATCAGCATTAATGCACTAAATGACAGGCAACACAATTTGATGAAAGAGACATTCGAACTCCATCAAGAAGTTCATTCTCTAAAACTACAATACAAACATTTAAATCAGCAACAACATAAAGAAGATCTTGTCATAAACGGTCTTCCTGAAACTGCACCTATAGAAAACCTCAGAGACGTAATTTTAAAATTAGGCCATGTAATTGATATCCCCATACAGCTTAACAACATTCATACCGTAAATCAGATTCCTTGGAAGAGCAAAAAACAAGGCTTGCCATGACCTGCACAAGTCATGGTTCATCTTACAAACAAGTCCACAAGAGACAATCTCATAAAAGCCAGCAGACAGAAAAAAACCAGTTGCCAAGGACTTGAACGCATTACAAGACAATACACCAATCTTCCTATCCAAATATTTAACACCATTCAACCAGAATCTGTTGTACCAAGCAAGAAAAGCAAAAACAGAGAAAAATTACTAATTTTTGTGGCGAAGAGATGCCAAGATATTCTGATACAAATTAAAAGCTCAGAAGACATAGAAAGGCTGCCACAGTGGGAAAAAAAAAAGTCTCCTAATTAGTTCAAAAAGAAGATCACTATAAAAATTAATGTGAACCATCAAGACAGTTGCAATAACACCAGAATATATCAGCAATTTCACTTTGATCGGACCTTTCAGATCATTCATTTCACCTCCCAAACATCAGCCTACTTACAACACAGCAATCAAATCAATAAAATATATATAACCGGTGTTATCCTCAGATAAGTTTATTAAAAAGCTTCGAGGAGATGCAAGCTGATACAAATTAAAAGCTCAGAAGACATAGAAAGGCTGCCACAGTGGGGAAAAAAAAAGTCTCCTAATTAGTTCATAAAGAAGACCACTATAAAAATTAATATGAACCATCAAGACAGTTGCAATAACACCAGAATATATCAGCAATTTCACTTTGATTGGACCTTTCAAATCATTCATTTGACCCCCCAAACATCAGCCTACTTACAACACAGCAATCAAATCAATAAAATATATATAACCGGTGTTATCCTCAGATAAGTTTATTAAAAAGCTTCGAGGATGCAAGCAAAGATATTACATCTCAACCGAGATCATCAGAAAAAAAAAAACACACATATATATATATTTATTACATTGAAGTGCTGTAGTTACAGCGCTTAAATACATTACAAGCAAAAATTGTAAAATATATATAACTTATTGTTATCCTATAAATGCTGTTAAAAAAATGTAATCTTATCGAATTGCAAACTATAAATTACCATCTATAATAACTATTATTAACACATTATACAAAAAACGGAAAAACGTGTATGAAACTCACTGTAACAAAAAAAAATAGAACATGTTTTGTAAATGCATAATATGCAATTATAACTTTAATAAAAAAAACATCGAATTAAAAAAAAAACTATTATTATTAGTATATGTATGTAATTTTTAAATTTTGTAATTTCTATAATTTTATAATGTAATTATTATATGTAAGCAAGACATAAAAAGTAAAAAAAAAAATTTATGTTGGCCTCCAAGGAGTCAAAAAACTCATTGTGTGAGGTCCTTCCTAGCAAACACAAGTCTATCAAAACTCTTCGTGGGAGGTCCCCCTCCTAGGAAACACAAAGGCTATCATACCACTCCTTAAATTCATTGACCGTTCTCGCTCTCACCACTCTATCAGGCAATGCATTCCACGGTTCAACCACCCTCCATGCAAAGAAATTACTCCTCACCCTCTTGCTCACAGTTTCCTTTCGTAACTTCTAGGGATGGCCCCTTGTCATCACTCCTTCCCGCTGTTCAACCAAGTGAAAGAACTCCCCAGTGTCAACCCTGTAACCACCTCCCAACAGTTTAAAAGTCTCAATCATATCACCTCTCCTTCTTCTATCCATTAACCTCTGCCGTCCACATTCCCTCAGCCGATCCTCACAACTAACATTGTACAGTTCCTGAAACTGTCTTTGTAACCTTTCAACAGTTAATTTATCCCCTGGGGACCAAATCTGAGAACAATAGTCTAAGGACGGCTCCCTATCCTCTCACCACTCAATTAATGCTGGGGTCCCACAAGGTTCTGTACTCTCACCAACCCTCTTCCTGCTTTATATCAATGACCTACTGCAATTGACCTCCAACCCAATACAGTTTTGCAGACGCCAGCACACTACACTACTCGCTTGCATTTGATAAGCCTTACGTTACACAACTCACCTCATCCTACAGAACATCAACCACCACCACCCTCAACTCCGATCTCCAAGCCATCCTACAATGGGGGTTCAGATAATCTCATAAATTTCAACGCCAATAAAACCCAGTTCTGTACTATTTCCCACAAAAAAGAACAATTTTTCCCCAGTATCCTTTTTGATGATACCCAAATTTCTAGAGAGTCTGAGACCTCACTCCTTGGAATCACCCTCACATCAAACCTCTCCTAGCATAAACATATCTCAAACATTGCATTCTCAGCCTCAAAAAAATCATTGAATTAAAAAAAAAACTATTATTATTAGTATATGTATGTAATTTTTAAATTTTGTAATTTCTATAATTTTATAATGTAATTATTATATGTAAGCAAGACATAAAAAGTAAAAAAAAAAAAAATTATCTTTTTTTTTTTACTTTTTATGATTTATTTCTCTTTCGTTCAAGATGTTACTTCACCCCTGAACAACTATTAACATTATATAAGTCACAAATCTGCCCAACTATTCAATACTACTCCCACATATGGGGTGGGCCCCTAAAAGCTCTCTCAAAATGCTCGACTCAATACAGAGGAGAGCAATTAGACTTATCAATGATCCATCCCTTATCAACTCCCCCACCCCACCCCCACTTTCACACAGACGTATGGTCTCTGCAGTATGTTTATTCTACAAATATTTCCATGGGAAATGCTCATCTGAAATAACATCAATAATTCCCCAGCTCAGTACTAAGCTCATTGGAACACGTGCAGCTGCTGCACAACATCTCTTCACAGTACACCTAGAAACAAACAGAACAAGTTTCTTTTCCTCTTCCTTCATCCCTGCAACTGCTGAACTGTGGAACAATCTCCCACCTGTTGCTGTGTTTCCCAAGGAATACAACTTAAAGTCATTCAAATCAAATGTAAACAAATTCCTCCTTTCCCAACCCACTATCCATACACGGTACCATAGGTTGACCAACCAACCTCCTGTGTATGGGTCCAACATAAAAAAAAAAAAAAAAAAAAGAAAAAAAAAAAAGTGTGGTCTGATCAATCATTCCGTTGTATAACTCTTTTATCTCTGCAGATCAGCGTCCTTCTCATTATTGCAGCAATCCTCTGTGTTACCTTCACCACCTTTGCAATATGTCCCCTAAATTTCAGGTTTCTATCAATCATCAATTGTCGCCCCTACTTCCTCTAGTATAGCTCCTCTCATAGAGTATGCAACATCCCATCGATGTGTCCCAAACCTCAAGACCTTACATTTTGCTGCATTAAACCAACAACCCCCATTCATTTGCCCATCTGTCTAGCTTATTCAAATCCTCTTGCAGGACTACCACATCTGCACTATTACTAATAACCCTTCCCAGCTTCACATCATCTGCAAACAACTGAATATCCCCTTGCAATCCACTGACAATGTCACTGATATAAAGGTTAAACAATATAGGTCCCAGTAATGAGCCCTGTGGGACCGCATTTGTAACCCTCTGCCTCCTTGAAACTGTCCCACCATACACAACTCTCTGATACCTATTGGACAGCCAATCCTGAATCCAGTTGACCAACCTGACATCCAAACCCATGTGCTGAAACTTAAATATCAGTTTATCATGTGGCACCCTGTCAAATGCTTTTGCTAAATCCAAGAAAATGGTAGTATATGCCTTTCCCTCATCTACTGCACTTGTGACTTTATTATAAAAGGCTAGCATATTACTAAAACAAGAGCACCCCACCTCACTAATCCATGTTGACTCTCATTATTAATACACACAGTATCAAAAATAGTACAATTGGAGAGCATTCAACAAGAGATCATGAATCTGACAAAACAAAAAAAAAATCATTTTCACATAGCCACATCAAAGTTATAATCAGTGATGTGTCTCACTAACAGATATAAAGCAAGATATAAATGCATTTTTTTTAAAATTATTTTTCTATCATTCAAGTGATGTGATCATTTTGCTGAAGGAATAATATGATTCTGATATTAAGTCAATGTAATATTCATTAAATTATTTCTTTGGGTGGAGTGATGATTATTTAAATTTTGCATTTTTCCTTGGAAGTGGCTTTGTATTATTTTCTTCTATTAGAGTAAAGAATATTATAACAGCAAACAAGTATAATACAGAATTTCCACTTTAACACTATTTGTGTGTTTCATTGTTTACTGCACACTAACTGAGCATTTAATATCCACATACTGCTAAAAATAACAGAAAAAAGAAATATTGTTATACAGTCAATATAGCAAAGATTATAACAAATTACTGAAACGTTGCTGTTCCCATAAACACAATGCTATTCCAAAAGAAATTTACTGTGGCAAACAGTTCTCCCTATAACAAACTTTTTTTTTTTTTGCAGTACCTGTGAGTCTGTTATCATGCGAGTCCACAGTAATCACAATACAGATATGTTATAATAAGCATTGTCAATGATAATATAATAGTAATAACAGAGGACTTCAACTCAATCCTAGCAAGACAAAGATTATGGTTCTCAAAGGAAATACAAATAGGGAAGCTCTTGAGAAATAAGCGTACCTTAATGGAGAAAGAGTTGAGGAGGTCAGTAAGTTTGAGTACTTGGGATCCATTATTAATGTGAAGAATTGATGTTCAGAAGACATCAGAAAAAGATTAGGAATGGCTAAAACAAGAGTCAGTGACTTGTCTGAAATCTGGAAGGATGGATGTATCTCCAATGGGAACAAAGTTGAGGATTTTGGATGCAGTCGTTTTTCCACCATCAACTTATGGATATGTGACTTGGAACCTAAAGAAGTCAGAATAAGAAAAGTATAACTGCTTTTGATATGTGGTGTTATAGAAGGCTGTTGAGGATATCATATACTGAAAGGCATACAAATGAATGGGTGTTAGAAAAGCTCAGTAGAACTTTAAGGTTTCTTAAGGATATTGACAGAAGAAAGTTAAAATATTTTGGACATTGAAAGGATGAAAGGACTTTTCAGATGAATAATAGGAGGTAAAGTTCTTGGGAAAAGAGGAAAGGGTAGACTATCAATGAGATGGATGGATGGTGTGTGTGTGTGGAATGACTGATCTTCAGAGAGTTGAAGTTCCAGAAAAGCATACAACAGGACTACATCATGAGGCCTGGTGTGGCACATCACTGAGCATCGTGGTGACCATAAGGCATCTGTGGATGCCCAGTAAACAGATGATGATATAGTATATATCTATGATATACCATATTTGTTCATTCTTTCTGAACATGTGAAAAATTAAATGGACGTTTTTGGAACATTTCAAATTCTGAACAAAGTATACAATTATTTATTTTATATATATATCAAGGGTCAGAATTGAGAGGAAATTTTCACCTAGTATGTGAATAAGCCTGAAGAACCGACCAGTCATTTTTCAATGATGCAACATGTTACAAGACATCCTATATATAAATTATGTGACAGACTGACAAAAACATGTAAGAAAGATCTTCAGACTTTCTTTAGGTTGCAATAGTATATATAGAAGATTTGAAATAGAAAAGAAAAATATTATATACAAGTTTTTCAAAAAAAAAATAAATAAAAATAGAACGGTAGACTCAACTATACAAAAATGATAGGAAAAAAAAGTTTGAAATCAAAAATCAAACCACTGATATGCCACTCGCAAAATATAAATTGATTGGTTTAGTGAGAAAAGCACATGCTGAAGTTTTCACAATGATAGAAAAATAGAAAATTACTAGTAAAAGAAATAAAAGAAGAGAACATGGCAAAGAAATCATAAAGTTCCTGGCAAGTCCTCAATAATAATTAAGGACTATAAGACTAATATTTTCATCATCATAAAATTCCTCACATGTACTCCTACATTGGGGGGGGGGGGGGGGTACAGGACCTTATGGTAGTACTACATGAAAAAGTTACATCATTACTAACTTCCTATTAACCATTTTCCTCCAAATTGATAATATCTGTCAAGACTCCAATATGATAAGGTCTATATATGTCTTCCAAGGTGCTTTTTAACTATATCAACCCACCTAGATCTTGGTCTTCCTCCAGGCCATCACAGCAAAGAAGTTTTGCTAACCATTCTTCTCCATTCTGTCTAAGTGGCTATGCCACCTTAGATTAGATCTGGAGGAAAACCAAGATCTAGATGAATTGATACAGTAACTATGCTAACCTTTCTTCTCCATTCTGTCTAAATGGCTATGCCACCTTAGATCAAGTTCTTTCCTAATATCATTCTTAATATACTAGTATATATATCAAACTTACTGACTTCCTAACCCTTCTAAAGGACTCTTATTTGTGGTCTTCAGTCTTCCAAGTGTTTTATTTTTAATTCAGCTCTCAGATCCACAAGTTAAATTGGTTTAAACACTATCTTATACACATATAGTTTTGTCTAATTTCTCTCTTATTCCATATAAATTTATTCAGTTGGCTAATCTTCTCTCTATTTCCATATTTAGTTTGCCATCTTCACTAAAAATCTACCTGAAATGTCTTATTTGTTCTGCAGGTTCTCCATTCAAGATGCAGTTGATGCTTTCAATATTTCTACCTATTTTCACTATATCTTTTTATTGCTGATTTTCATTCCAAATTTATTACAGCAATTATTCAATTAGCCTGGGAATTCTACAGACTTGTACTGAATTTATTTAGAAATATAATATCACCTGTATAAAGTAAAGAGTAAAGATTAACATCTCAAATTTTGATATCAGGTTTAATACCACTTTCATTCATAATGTGATCCATACAAATGATGAATAACAATGAAGATAATGTACATCCTTATCTCACACCTGATTTCTGCATCAAACCAGCTTCTTGTACTTCCTTCAGTTCTAACTTATGACCTAAATAGAGACTTAAATATTGCTTGATGTAATGTCCCATTTACACCATATAACTGTAGCATTTTGAACAGCTTTTCTCTTGGCAAAGCTTGTAATGTGTCTTTTCCAGATCTACAAACTTAAATGCAGATTGTTGTTATATTCCCATATTTTCTCAACTATTTGTCTTAAAGTGAAAATCTGATTCTAACAACCTCTATATGTTATGAACCCAGCTTGTTCTTTTCCAAGTTTCCCTTCCACAATTCTTCTTAGCCTTTTCTCAAGTATACTTGCATAAATCTTACCAAGAACACTCAGAAAATTGCTCTGTAATTCTCACATTCAGTTTATTTCCAGTTTTTAAATATTTTATAAATGGTACTATGACAGCTCTACTCCAATCATCGAGAATTCAATCCTCTTACCAGGCCTATTGAATTATGCAGTGTAGTCACTGTAAAACTTTTATAGCTTCATATCATTAAATTCAGCTGCCTTTCCACATTTCAGTGTTTGATGGCTTTTTTTTCTATTTCAAACATGGATATGTATCCCCAACTGAATTCCTGTTAACTGTTTTCCACCACCATGCATACTGTCACTACTTGTTTCATTTAACAATCTTTCAAAGTAATTATACCAGACATGTAGAATATCTTTATCTTCAGTTTTCATGTAACCTTTATCATCCAAATCCTTTTATAGTACTTTTTCCTCAACTTCTAAGTTTTTCAATAGACTCCAGGATATTCTATCACCCCTCCTGATATTTAATTCATATTTTTTTTCACATAAGCTTTTTTCAATAGCCTCCAAAATGTTTTGCCATCTTCCTGATATTTATTTTCTATATTCTTATAGAAGTTTTTCCATGACTTCTGTTTAACTAGTTTTACACGGTGCTTCACTTTCCTCTATATTCTCTAAGGGCACAAGCTGACTTACTTGCCAGCAACTTTTATAACACTTTCTTAATTTCTGTGATTGCCTCTTTAATTTCCCAAGTTCACCCTGGAGTTCAGATTTTTCTATCCTTGCCGACAAACCCATTATGCCTCTCTAGATGAATCAACCATTTTTTTTTTTTTTTTTTTTTTTTTTTTTTTTTCCCAATTTGCTACTTATCCAAGGTTTGGTTTTCAATTCAAACTTTGATATTTTCTTGAATAATATTTACATATTTGAATCTACAGTTCACCTCTGAAAGCTGCTGAACTCTGATTCATTTTGAAACTTTCTTATACATACACTCTTCTTTTCAATATGATATTTAATTTTATTCTGCTTAACACTAAATGGCAATCACTTCTAATTTCAAATTCTCTATAAACTCTTGTGTCCTGAACCAGTGGGAAAATATCACTATCAACATAGTCAATGGGATATTTCTTATTTCTTGCATCTTCTTTCCATGTGAATTTGTGAACATTTTTATGTTGGAACATAGCAGTAGCAATAACTAGTTCACATTGAATAATTAGTTGTATAAAAACAACAAACTGAGAAAATATTTTAAAAAGCTATAAATATATTTGGAATGCCATAAAAAATATTTATAATTTTTTATGGAAATTCCACCTATGGGTTTTAAGCAGTGCTTTTTTTCTGGCAGTACACAATGGTACGCAGTATTGGCGCCTTTTTTCTTAAGTTTTTAAAAAATTTGCAATTTATTGATAGCAAAATGTATTATAAATATTCTGGTAGATGGTACTGTGTTCACAAACTGAATTTTCAGTTTTGATTACTCATAAGTTAGTAGCCTGATTTCCTGTTTCATAGGTTGGTACACAACCGGAAACAGTAAGTTGTGTTCACTTCCAATTGCTTCCAATATCAGTTTGTCAGTTCTTTATTCACTCTGCAACAGGCAGGTGTTCACATGAGTTTTGAATTAATCTAAGTTAAATCAGTGCAATCATTGTTCAAAATGAGAAAAATAAGTTGTTACTTTATGCAAATCAGTAAAAAAAGGAAAGATGAACAAGCAGAAATTGTTGCATCTACTTGTGATCCTGTAAAACAGAAAACTAGCACCGAAAAAACACTTGGTGAAGAGGATCACGAAACTAAGATCGAATGTTGGACACTTTTGCAGAAAAATGACTTCTGCAAGAGAAACGAGTGGCTGTATGTCAAGAATAAAATATTGGGCTGTAAATTGTGTCGTGATGTTGGAAGTCTTGCCGTCAATAAACACATGGGAATGAAAATTTCAGCGGAGTGGGCAAATGGTAAAATCAGTTATTTTGGAGAATCTCACAAACAACAGTTAATGTCATTAAGAAAAAAGATTTATGATCATAATGAGAGTGCAGCTAAAAAAGCATGCCAAAAAACAAAATCTGAAGCAAAAACTGAAACATTAGAGAAAGTATTTCTAAATACTTTGTCTCATAATAAAGACGTAAGAGGAAAAGTGTTTCGAACTGCTTACAAAGTTGCGAGGAGAAATCAATCATTTAACAACTTTGAAGACGAAATAAATTTACAGGAACTTAATGGCTAGACATGGGATATATTCTTCATTCTGCAAATACTTGCATTACCATTGTGAGCCATATCGCAAATGAAATGAGAAAAACATTAATAGACAATATAGTAAACTCCAAGCACAAAATATCGTTACTTATAGATGAATCGACAGCTGTGAGCGACACAGCATCATTGATTGTTATTGTTCGTGTAGTTCTTCCTGAACTTTTGGCTCCTGTGAGTCTTTTCCTGGATTTGATCGAATTATCAAATGTAACTGCTGGAGGAATTCTAAACTCTTTAATTAGTCATCTTGAGTGTTTAAGATTATCTGAAGATTACTTAAAGGAGTATTTATTGTCTGTAACTTGTGATGGTGCAGCCGTTTTGTTTGATGTGCGTAATGGTATAAAGGAGGCAAATTTAAGACAAGTTTCCTAGTGTTATTTTTCTGGCACTATGCTAGCCATCGCCTTGAATTGTCTGTTAGTGACACAGTGAACAATGTGGCAGAAATGAATCGCTTTAAGAGTTTCATGGAAAAACTTGATGTGACTTATCATAAGTTTCGGTAAGGACTTATCATGCTTCACCTAAGGATGCTAGGGAACTACAGGAATGTGCAGCTACTCTAGAACTTCAACTTCTTAAAATTGGCAGAATTTTAAGTACTTGCTGGTTTGCATCTAGCTTTCGCACTGTTTCTGCAGTGTGGCAAGACTTTGAAGCCCTCATCCATCACTTTCTGGAGGCAAAAGAAGACAGCAGAAGAAGCAAAACAGATCGTTTTCTTTATGAGGGCCTTTTAAGAAAAAGAATGTCCTGCGAGTTTGTTCTTGATTTGGGCCTTATATTTGATACTCTTCAAGAATTTAGTGAACTAAGTCTAGATTTACAAGAGTGAAATATTGACTTGTAAGCAGACAGGAAGATAAAGAATACAGTTCAACTTTCTAAAGAAAGAATTGAAAATCCTGGTCTGTACTATAGTATTTCTCTTCAAAGTCAGAAGAACATGAAGTTCAAAGGGATTGAGCTCCACAAAAATGAAAGACACAGTCCAGCAATAAGTTCATCTGCTTGCTACAAAAGTCTGAAAGAAGCTGTTGGAATGTGCCTGCTTGAAGAAGATGATGCTGATTTACCTGAATGTGCTAAGATTTTAGATTCCAAGTATTGGCCAGAAAATCCTGGGAAGCATCTGACATTTGGTGAAGCTGAAATTAAAAAGTTAGCACACAAATTTCGCTTAAATGAAAGAGAAGCAGTTCGTGGTTCCCATGAATATCTTCACAGGAACCACAAATAAAGTCCAAGACATACTACTTCCTCTAAAGCACACTTTGGGCACAATTGCAATATCTCCCAGTGAAAGTGAAAGGGGTTTCTCTCAGATGAATCTTATAGTAACTTCATCTAGGTCATCTCTGCTTCTACTTATGCACTTATGCACTGATATTCATCAGGATAGTACGACCTCCTCTCGCTCAGTTCAACCCTAGCAAATATGTGGACTCATGGCTGCTCTGAGGTCGTCATTCTGCAGCTGATACCAAAAGAAAGAAGCGATCTAGACACAACGAAGGTATATCGGAGGATATGTTAAAAGGGTGGAAGTTGCTGTTAATAACATCTTCATGGTGAGTACAGCCAATCCTGAATCCAGTTGACCAATCTGACATCCAGACCCATGTGCTGCAACTTAAATATCAGCTTATCATGTGGCACCCTGTCAAATGCTTTTGCTAAATCCAAGAAAATGGCAGTATACGCCTTTCCCTCATCTACTGCACTTGTATTTGTATTACTGCACTTTATTATAAAAGGCTAGCATATTACTAAAACAAGAGCACGTCCCCCCCTCACAAATCCATGTTGACTCTCATTATTAATACACACATTTCTCCTCCTACTGGCCACATATCTAAAAAATTCTCTAGGATTTTCTTTGGATCTTAGGGCTAATCTCCTCTCATATTCCAGTTTCGTCTTCCTTACCATACTAGTCACTCTTCTGGCCTGTGTCTTATACTCTTCATGCATCTTCTCTTCTCCTGTCTCCTTATATCTCTTCCACAGCCTCTTTTTTTGCATGCAATTCCAGTTTAATATTGTTTGTCATCCACTTTACTCCAAATTGTGTCCTCTTGTTCACTCATGGTATACAACTTACCATTGCTGCTAACAAATATTCTTTCATAATTTCTCACGCACTAATGATATCCCGGCTTTCCAATTCCTCCCTCCATGAAACTTCCCGAAGTTGATGTCTAAGACTATTATAATCACCTGCATTATAATTCCACATAAGTTCCCGTCTCTTTGATACTCTTGCATGTCTATTCATTTTCCAAGTCAAAACCATATAGTCACTCTCTCTCTCCAACTGGTGGGAGAGATGTCATCTCAGTTATTATCAACTCTTCTGATGCTATAACCAAATCCAAAACTCTTGCACCTCTTGTTCCCTCTACTACATGTTGCCTAAGACATTTGTTCCTCAAGAATTCTAGAAATTCCATTCCCTTATTGCTACATGCATCTTCCTCTCCCCAGTTTATACTACTGTAGTTAAAATCTCCCATAACAATCATTCTTCTTGCACTTGTCAAACTCAACTGTCTAAACATTTCCTGGTCCCCACCCTCTGTGCTCCTGGGTCTGTAGCAACACCCAACTAAATATCCTGTCTTTCCCACCTCTACCTCACACCATATGCTTTCAAAATCATTAGTGTCACTGCCTTCCAAAGTCTCCACTCTTAGAGGACATAGGTCATCACTTATCATAAGCAGTACTCCACCACCATGCTTTTCCTTCCTATCCTGCCGAAAAATGCTGTACCCAGTGACTTCTATTCCTGTTATTATATCCCCTTCTGTCAACCACGTCTCAGTGATCCCAATAATTTTGGCCAAGCTGATGCTATCTGCGCCAAGAATTTCTCTCCCTTATTCTGGATACTCCTGGCATTAGTATATAGCATATAAATGCTGTTGTTTCTATACCGAGCATTATCCCCTCTAGACTCCACTGGGCTCAGTGTTACCCGATGTTGTCCCCCCCTTTTTCCAGGTACCCATTCCCACAAGAGGCAACCCCTGCTATCATCCTCCCTGGGACACACTGACTCTTTCAGAACAGCAATCTCTCCAGATGCCTACGTCCTTCCTCATTCAAATGTAAGTGGTCTCTTGCATACTGTTCCTCTCTGTCCTCAAATGCACTCCAAGCATCCACATATTCCAGTCCTCTCTTGTCACACATTCTAGCTATTATGTCATTCAATATTACTGCTCTTCTGCTCAGTTCGTCATTATCATACCTAGAAAACACACACACACACACACACTATCTTTCCTCTCTATGTCTTCTTTCGTACCACCTCAAGCAAGAATCTCATATCTCTCGCTGCCCTATTTACACCACCACTCAAGTCATTTGTTCCCACCATCACAATCATCTCATCCACCCTTTCACCTCTCTTAACTACCAAAGCCACCCTTTCTATCGTTCCTCCTGGCAAACACTCCTCATGCATCCTATCTTGAACACCACAGATCATTGAGTCCCCATAAATTATTACCTCTTACCATTCCCTCTCTCCTATTGTTTTCATTTTCTCCACTTCTTTCATTCCCATACCTCTCTCTCTCTCATTCCCTCTCTCCTACTGTTTCCATTTTCTCCTCTTCTAGCACTCCCATACCTCTCTCTCATTCCATATTTATCAAATCATAAAATTAAGGGAAAAAACAGCAACAATAAAAAAAAAAATGCATTGTTTAGTTAACAAGAAGAAATGCTGTTATTAGAATCTTCCTGTCAACCTAATGCATGCTATATACAAAATATCTGTATAAAAATGATCAGATTGCATTACAGGATTATGAGGATAACTTTCAAAAATCATTTTAGGAATTAAATAAAATAAAGTATACAATACAATAAAGATCTCAAAGATGAAAACAAAATCACAATATCTAAAACTAATGGCCAATAGTCAAAGATCAAATAACACAATACATGTAATACAGTTTAATTATTAAGGTTGGATAACAATGTATCTTATAAAGATATGGGTGAAAAACAAATTTCAGAAAATCATCAGAACAATGAAAGCAAATCAGAAACTCAAGAAATTCACTTCAAATGTCAGAAACATGGACAGTTAAAAACTAAATAAATAAATAAAAGTAAAATACAAACAGAAAATTAAGATTTTTAGAAACAGTTCAAGGATGTACAAAATCACATCATATAAAAAAAATGAAAATATCAAAAGAGAATTAGATATTTATACTTTATAAAATTATCAAGGAATACACAGAATATTGAAAACATCATCAGGAAGATGGCAAAACATTTTGGAGGCAATTCAAAAAAGCTTATGTGAAAGTAATACAAATTAAATATTTAGGAGGATGATAGAATATCCTGGATCTATTCAAAAACTTAGAAGTTGAGGAAAAAGTACTGTAAAAGGATTTGGATGATAAAGCTTACATCTGTTTATGCCCCTAATCTTTCTCAGGACTCTCATATTTGCAGTCTTTAGTCTTTGCTCAAGTGTTTTACTTCTGACCAAGCTCTCAAAACCATAAGTTAAAATTGGCTTGAAGGCACTTTTTACCACATCAAATCACCTATATCTTGTCTTCCTCTGGTTGTTTTTCCTGCCAACCTGATAGAGAACACTTGTTTTGCTAATCATTCCTCTCCCATTCTGTTTAAGTGACCATACCACTTCAGATTAGATTTGCTAACACATTCCTGAATGCTAACAATTTCAAGGTCTTTCCTAATTTCCTAATTTTTAATATGAAATTGCCATAGATGCCATCTGTTCAGGCCCCTAATCTTTCCCAGGACTCTCATATCTGCAGTCTCCAGTCTTTGGCCAAGTGTTTCACTTCTAACCCAGCTCTTAAGATTCATAAGTTAAAATTGGTTTCAACACTGTCTTGTATACAGCTAATTTAGTTTTTTGACTAATTTCTCTCTTATTCCATATAAATTTATTCAGTGACTTCCTACCATACCAGCTTTGTTGATTCTCTTGTCTATTTCCATGTTTAATTTACCATTTTTACTAAAAATCGGGACTAAGTAGCTGAAATGTTTTACTTATTCTATAGGTTCTCAATTCACAATGCAGTTGATATTTTCAATGTTTGTGCCTTTTTAAGGCTGACCTTCATACTATATCTATTACAAACAGTTGTTCACTTTAGTCAGAGAATCTTGCAGACTTGTAGCGGATTTATTTAGAAGTATAACATCATTCGCATAAAGCAAAGAACTGACATTAACATCTCCAATATTGATATCATGTTTAATACTACTTTCTGTCATAATGTGATCCATATACATAATGAATAACAGAGCGGATAATGTACATACTTGTCTGATACCAGATTTAACATTGTACCACCTTCCTGTATTTCCTTCAATTCTAACTGCTGACTTATAACTCAAATAAAGACTAAGTACTGCTTGATATAATGTCCCATTGACACCATATAACTGTAGCGTTTTGAATGGCTTCTCTCTCTTGGCACCTTGTCATATGTCTTTTCCAGATCTACAAAACTTAAATACAGATTTTCCACATTTCAGGCTTTTGATGGCTTTTTCTACTTCATATGGACATGTATTCCTAATTGCATGCCTGGTCAGTGTTTTTTACCACTGTGCTGTAATTATTGCTTATTTCATTTAGCAATTTTTCGAAGTAATTACTCCATACTTCAAGGATATCTTTTTCTCTTGTTTTCGTGTCACCTTTATCATCTATAATTCCTTTTACAGCACTCTTTCCTCCATTTCTGAGCTTCTTCAAGAACCTCCAGAATATCTTGCCACCTTCTTGATATTTATTTCTATGTTCTTACCAAGAACTCAAAGTCTGCCCATAACTTTTGTTTAGCTACTTTTACACAATGTTGAGCTTTCTTACATTTGTTTCTGTATTCTATAAGAGCACGAGCTGACTTATTTGCCAGGAACTTTTGATATGCTTTCTTCTTTTCTTTCACTGCCTCTTTAACTTCCTGAGTCTTCCATGGGGTTCTGATTTTCTATCCTTACAGACAACCTCATCACATGCCTATCTGGCTGAATCAATCATTGTTTTCTTCAGGGCTTGCCACTGAATCTCCAATTTTGGTTCCAGTTCTCAAACTCTTTGATTTTTTCTTGAATAATGTTTGTGTATTCTAGTCTACAGTTCACATCTGAGAGCTTTTATTCGCTTTAAAACTTTTATTTGCTCAACTTTTATTTGTTTCAAAACTTTCTTACATGTTATTCTTTTCAATATGAAATTCAATTTTATTCTACTCAGGACTAAATGGTGATCAGTTCCAATTTCAAATCCTCTGTACACTCTTGGGTACTGCACCAGGAAGAAAACATCACTATCAACAATAACATAGTCAATGAGACTTTTCTTATTCCTTGCCTCTTCTCTCCATGTGAATTTGTGCACATTTTTATGTTAGAGCATTGTGTTAGTAATAACCAGTGCATGTCCTAGCCAGAAATCCAACAGGTATTTGCCATTATTATTAGCTTTGCTCTTTTCTCCATATTTTCCCAATATATTTTTGTATGTCTGACAATCATTTCTTACTCCACTATTTAGATCCCCAACAAGGACCAACTTTTCCTTCTTCATTGGGTCAGCTGCTTTTTCTAAAGCCTCAAAAAATTCCTCCACTTCTACCTTAGTAGAACCTTTTGTGGTACCATAGACTAAAATAAGTCTCGTTGTCCAGTTCCCCATTCAGGTTAAAACAAGACTAATATTTTCCATAAGGGTATTGTTATATACTTAAGCAGGACTATATAAATATGCTCGCACACCTGTGTCAAGTAGCTGCAGAATGAAGAAAACAGAATATTTTTTATTTAATAAAAAATAAATTACTTTTCCACCCACAGTACAGCACTAGTAATTTTGTACAGCTGCTATTGACTTATTGGGACACATCATTAAAATACTGAGTGATCTTCAGCAAGTAAAGTTTTTGCATAATTTGTTCAACCCCTGCAAGTACACTATCTGCTCAAAAATATCTGGACATCTTTTCATAGTAGAAATATGGCTATAAACATCACAACGTCATACAGGAATAAAAGAATACGGTCTTACAATTCTCACAGACAAACATTCACTGTATCGGCTGGTCATAATGAAGAGCTCAGTGACTTACAACATGGCAGTATAATAGGATGATAGTACCATGTTGAGGATAATATTGCTGGATATTATCGAGGATAATTTTCACTTTCAGAATGTCACCAATCATTCTAAACTTTCTGATTTCTTTTCTTTAAATGATAATTGTGTCCAGACCAACTAGCCTAACAGTAAGGTTGTCTTCCTTGGTTTCCTTTTCCAAATATGCTGATCCAGAATCCAGAAGGCAGAGATACTGAGGCTATACTCAGTGATCTTGAACAAATTGCTTATGCCCTTACTAGAATATCAGATAACCTTAACCACTCAATCTCTTCCTCACTAATGATCTTTCTAAATGTACTGTGGATGTTGTTAGTTTGCTGGGCTATTCAGACCACAATCTAATGTTCATTTCTTCTCCCACGGAGCAATGCTAAAACAATCTTTTTTTACCTTTCGTGCCTCATTTTACTGGATGACTGTTTTCAGTTTTTTGATCCAAATATTTGTGCTGAAACAATACTGAAAAAAAATCTTGTTAGTGAAAAATGCAATTTAAGCCTACTTTAAATTCCTCTCTCTTATCTAAGCCATAGTTCTCCAACAAAACAGTATTCTGAGGCTGTTCAATAGACGAACTGGTAACACTTCAATTGATTTCCTTTGAAATCTCCATCTTCCACTAATTTTGCATTTGGAGTGCATTATTACTCATGGGAAAAACCAATTTTCTGGGATCCTTACTCTTCTTTCGTTCCTTGCATTGGAATCTTGGTATATATTCATATTACTTCCAAATATCATGTCCAAACTTGATACCAAAAAAGTCTCTAGTGGTCTTGATAGAATTTCTATGATTGTTCTGAAGGTGTTGTGCTCTAGAGATAACGTCTCTGCTCTATGTAACCTTTTTTTGGTTGACTATTTTCCGAGTATCTCTGCATCTTGGAAATTAGCTCATATTCAACCTATACATAAGAATGGCAATAAATCTTTACCACCAAATTACTATTCAATTTCTCACACTTCAGGTCTTTCTAAAGTAATGGGAAAACCATAAGCAGTCAACTTATATGCTGCATTGAAACCTCTCAACTAATAAACCATTATCAGTATGGATTCTGCCACTGTTCACCAACAGAAGACCATCTTACTTATGTCGCCCACCTCTGGACATATACCAGAAGGTGCTTTGTTGGTGAAAAGTTGCAGAATCCAAGAGCAACCACTTGAATAATATCAAGTGGTTGCAACTGATATCTCCAAGACAAATAATTATGTTTAGCACAAAGACCACTTAAGTAAGCTCCCATCATGTAATCACAGTCTTCTCCCATTGTACAGTTTGTATGACTTGGGAAAATGGCAAGTTTTTTCTATAATTGCACATGATGTGCAAAGTGAATAGAGATCATTATCCTCAAACCTTGTGACTAATTCTGGGGTTATAAGGCTCTGTCCCCCCCCCCCCAATTCTCTTCATTCAAGATATTAACAACCTCTTCCAATTAAACATAGTTCTGATAATGATGCCTATTTGCACACTGCTTTCTCATGTTGACCAACTTTGCACTAAATAAATCAACAAAATTTTCAGAATACCGATTACTACAATGCAAATCTGATCTCCAAACTATTCTTCAATAGCATTCTGACAATCTTAATTTCAATGCTTCAATTCCTGTTTTCTTTTTGACAATGCCTGCATCTCTGGTACAGGGAAGACATCTCTTGCTCTGTTTTCTTGGTATAAACATATTCATATAGTAACTGCTCAACATCCAAGAACTTCAGTTTACTCTTTCAAATTAGGCCTTATTTTACTTCTCATGAACTATTATATAAATCCCAAAATCTACCCAAGGTTTTTTAAGCGATTCAGGGATTTTTTTGGGAGCCCTCAAACTTCCTAAAAATTGTGAATAAGTACAAAAGAGAGAGAGCTATTAAGTTTAATAATGGCATCTCCCACCAATTCACTACTCTTTCTTGTACACAAGACACTGAATTTCTGTTTGCATTTTCTCAGAACTGTATTAGTAATCTTTCCCCAAAACATTTCCCTCTAGAACATAAAAACAAGTATTCTAGCTGTACAACATTCCTTTAGTTCTAGTTTGAACACAATGTCTTCCCATCATTCATTCCACCTCCTTCTCCTGCTGTATTCTTGAAGAGCAGGAGGAGTCACTATCTTATGTATATCCTGGAGTAGATATGTAAGTCTCCAAATCTATATCAACATGTTTCTTCACCTTCTGAGAACTAATACACTACAGGTTGAACAACCTTTACAAAAATATCTACCTATCACATTTCTCTGAACTGCCTACAAACTCTTATCACACTCGAAACTGGCTGCTCCTATCTATTTCCCTAAAGACAAAATCCTTTCTCTCTCTCTCTGTTTCTGGTGTATTTACTGAGTTCCCTGTTCTTGTAAGTTGGACCTCTGATGAGAAGCTGAAAGATCAGCCAACATCCATTTGATAGCATTTCCTTTGTGTGAGAACTATTCCAAGGAGTAACAGAATAATTAGTAATAATAGTAGGAAGTATCTTAAAATCAACATTTTGAAAATACAATTTGTTGCATTAATTTTTGTTACCAGAATGGCCCTTTATATTATGCATATTCTTCTATGTTTTCTTAAAGTTCAAAAAAGATTTTTAGAGTTTATTTTTATTAAATAAAAAAGAAAAATTCTATTTTGTTCCATCTGTAGCTATTAAGCAGCTGGCAAAATCTACCTGCCATTTGCAAGTGTATTTGTCAAGCTCTGTTTATGAGAAAGGCTGCTCCAGAGGATAGAGTAAATGGATTTAATGAGGTAGAGAAGAAGCAGCTTCAAGGTGTTTGCAGCTACTGTTTATTTTAACAAGACCAATTTTTAAAAACGGAAGAATGATGTTTACCAATTCACTGGAGTAGTGACAAAGCAAGCACCAGTAGAGAAGACACAGAGCTGAAACAGTATGCATGTGAGATACGGGTTGAAGTGAGATAGCTGAAGGCATGAAGCTGATTTGCTCACAGATGAGCAATTCAGTTCAACTATGAGTGTTCACACTCCCAAATGTGTGAGCACTATTCTAAGGATTGGCAGATTTGGGATTTGTATAGGGATTAATAGCTAGGTGGGTGTAAAACAGCACTTTGGATGGAAAAGAATGCCTAGTTTTTTAGATGCAGAGGAAGTTATTGATGTGATGTGTTTATACCAGGAGAGGCTAGAGGTAAATGTCAGTCAAGGGGAGAGATCTGATCCTACCTAGTGATTTCTGTATTACTGAGGGTAAGAAAAAGTGACTTAAGATCCCCTTTTGCAAGAGAAAATGCAGGACACTGCATTTTGGTGGAAAGGTGACTAAGTTATCCTGGCTTCACTGAAAAACAGTATGGAGATCAATGTTTAAGGCATTGGTTGCTGATAGTCTTGAAGTTTGGAATGTCTGAGAACTACATGGTTTGTCAAAAGAGCACAATAACAGAGTGTCCTATCATCAGCAAAGCTGTGGATAGGATTAGTAGTGATTGAGAGTGGGTCACTGATGTGAAGGTAGGTGATAGAACAGAACCCTGAAGCACTCCTGCATTTATAGCAAATGCTCAATGAGAAAATGCCATCCACTATGATTTGCAGTGAATGACCAGAGAGAAAGATGACTATCCAATTAAAAGAGTGGCAGGTAGAGCAAAGGAAGACAGTTTGCCTCAATGTCAGACAATCAAATGCCTGACAATTTCAAGGACGACAGAGTATGTTTCTATGGCATGTCCAGTCATGTGTAGGCTAAGAGGTTAGTTATATGGATCTTGTATAATGGAATCCATACTGGTGGTTAGTGATTAACTGGTGGTCCTCTAGGTAGTGGAGTTGACTGAGGTGATGATGATTGGTTGGTAGTTTAACAGTAGACGTCTATCTTCCTTTGTAATAGGTTGGATATACGACTGCTTCTACGTGTTGAGAAGTGCCAGTTACATACAGAAGCTTGTAGGGACAATACAGGACAAAGGTTAGCTCTGGAGCATAATGTTTGAGTATAATTGGAGAGACTGGGACCTGAACACTTTCTAGTGTCAAAGTTGTTTAGTATTCTTTTTATGTATTTTTACTGAAAAACCATCCGTGCAGTTAGCCTAGTGGCTTTGCGCTTCGCAACTATATAACTGGGGAAGGACTGTCCCAGGTTCAATTCCCGTCAAAGACGTGAGGAATTTGAGGATCTTCCTCAGCCATAGCCAAGTTACCTGGTCTTGGGCCACGGGCAGTAGGGTTTTTCTGCCAGTTTATCTGGCGTTTTTCATCCTGCAAGCACCGGCCCCGTGAACACACACAGGCTACAGTCATAGGATATAGTACGGCAAGGAAGGCAACGGGAAACCACCTTGCTCATAATCATTTCCCTAGATGGTGGTATATATAGCTATCCCCCCCCCCCAGACAGCCGTAAGGCTAAATACTATCAATCAACTGAAAAACCACAGGATGCATACAGTGCTCGGATTCTAGTATGGTGGAGGGTGCTAGTCAGACCATGGAAAATAAAAGTAGTACTTTTGTGGTATCACTACAAAAATATACTTCTTACATTTGCAGTGCCAAAGATCATGAGATTGGGAGTGGTTGAAGGGAGAATGGTCTGTGAGTGGAAACCTAGACAAGATTGTGATCTTAGCTGAGAGGAGAGTTAATCTCCATGGTTCCTGTGGAAGGATAACTGGTTAAAAATAGATCATGGGTATTGGAAAAATGGAGAGGATTTGATAATCCTTGAATAGGTAGATGTATAATTTGTGTTAGGTCATCATTACTTACAGCAAAAACTTCACTTCTGCATCCACTTTCATAGACAGTGCTCTGCTAAATTGGCTACTATTATTATTCCTCCATTTCTTTCCAAAATCATTAGAACAAGAGCCACTGTTAACCAACATCCCAACACCTTTTTACAGTCCATCTTGAAATGAACCAAAACAACTTTACCGCCTCCTCTTTTATTCCATCTTGTGTTTTTTGTAACAGGCTCCCCACTGTGCCTTCCCTGAATACAACCTTCAGTTGTTCAAAAAAAAAAAAAGTAAATAGATTCCTCCTTTCTTCTTATATTCTTGGCCACACACTGATCTACTATAGGTCTTGGTCTTGTGGCCTTACGTGTGTGTGGGTCACATAGAATTTTATAATAATTTTATAATAAAATTTTATAATAATATAAAATGTCCAGTTTCATCTGTGGTGCTGGAAAAGGGGGAGCCAGTTAGAACTGCAATATTAAGGTCATCTAGGAAGATGAAGATGACCTCACTGTGTAAATAGCTGTATTGCAAAAGGATAGGAAGGTGAACAGGCCATGGCTTTTGGAATTTAGGGAGAGGTAAATACAGAAGATAAATGTTACTGAACGGGACAGAGAAACCCTGACTGCAAATGAAACGTACAATCTGAGCACTGAAGGCAGACTGGTTCACTTACAAGCAATTTGGGTTTCTATTAAGAGCAAGAAGTCTGGATGTCTGTAAGTGGTGATGTACTTCATTTATGTTGGAGTTTATATCAGGGATGTTTATAAAGTGAATGTAAAAGTGATTTTTTTTTTTTTTTTTTGGAAGGGTTCTGGTATGTTTTGAATATTGCGTTTGGTATTTTGATGGAATTAGTCTTTGAGGGAGATTTAGTTTAATCACAGTGTCACTATGTTTTTTCATTCTTGATTCATTGTTAGATAAAAGGAAAGAGTGAGAACATACAGTGAGAGGAGACAGACTCTTGAACATGACATCCATCCGAAGTGTGACCAGTCTCCTTGCCATACTGTGGCCTTGACAGTACCTCCCACACACTACTCAGAATTCCTCTCCATGCATAACCTGCAGAGAATGTTACAGGAGGATTATGCACCACCTGACCAGGAAGCTTCCTAACTCACTACTGATAGATTCAAGCCAATGTACTATTTGGAGGCTGCCCTGCAGTACCAGTTTTTACTAATGTACTTTTGAAATGAAGGACATACTGGGTCCCTAAGTATATTTGGCATGCCCTCAAAGGATATCATTTATACTACATGGAGAACGACGGGGAAGAAACTGGAAACCCTACTCTGGAGGCCTGATAGCATTTGGCATTTCAAACCTCCAGTAAGAAAGGCAGTGGTGGTGTTTTACCAGGCAATGTAGGTCATCTACTACCTAGTGGATCTAACTGGCATTTCCTCCAACCAGGAAAGCATCCTTTTGCAGTGGGAATGCTTACTGGGACAATAGTAAGTATTCATTGTAACGATATTCTCACCCAACAATAAACAGTCATTATAGTGGTCTATTTCATGGATATCAGAATTCAGCAAATTAAATCTGAAAGAAAAACAATTTTGCACATTATCAGAATGCCATGTTTGATTGTCTGTGGTGGTGTTTTACCAGGCAATGTAGGTCATCTACTACCTAGTGGGTCTAATTGGCATTTCCTCCAACCAGGAAAGCATCCTTTTGCAGTGGGAATGCTTACTGGGACAATAGTAAGTATTCATTGTAATGATATTTTCACCCAACAATAACAGTCATTATAGTGGTCTCTTTCAAAAAGTACTGTCGTGGATATCAGAATTCAGCAAATTAAATCTGAAAGAAAAACAATTTTGCACATTATTAGAATGCCATGTTTGATTGTCTGCAAACCAAAAGATCTAATGGTTATCTGGAAGAATGAGTTATACCTTTATTCATGTTTTTTTAACTAAGTAATTTAAGGAAATTACAACGTCACTAGGATATACATTAAAATAAATTTTAATATACTTCAATATTTCGGCAACGTCACGTTGCCATTTTCAAGAAACTTAAGAACAAGACACGTGCACGAAGGCACAACAAACAGTAAATGAGGAAGAAGAAGGAGGAAGCTATTATTTCTCCTAAAGTCCTGATGGTGCCCCCTAGCGGGTATTCTTGGGTGATTGGGCTGAAGGTCTTCTGATGTAGGTTTCCCAAATTTGAGGCAGTCTCATGCAGCCAAATTTGTTGAGATTCGGATTGTTTCTTAGGGCTGAAGCTGATTCCATGAAAAGCCTTTCATACTTGTAATTACTACGGTGTACTATCGTAGCTTTCTTACACCGTATTCTACGGCAGGTATCCAGCGCATGGTCAGCAAGACCAGAGTGGCTGTACTGGTGAAACCGGATGTAGTCCTTGTGTTCTGAAATTCTGATATTGGCTGTCCTGCCTGTTTGGCCAAAGTAGGACAGCTTACAGCTGCAAGGCACCTGGTATATACCAGGTAGGTCTAGGGGGGAAGGTTGGTCTTTAGTAGAGCGGATAAGGGATGCCAATTTTTTATATGGTCTGTAACAAGAAGTTAAGTCATGTTTTTTTAGGATTTATGTAATGTTAGACAAATTATCATTATCAAGTAAAATTTTAACACTGCATAAGTGCCTATTATATTAATTTTGTCAGTCTGTCTGACTGAGAGACCAGATTTTGGTACTTTCAAAGTTAGTACTGCAGTCTATTATTCCCCCCCCCCAAAAAAAAAAACAGCCCATTTTTATGGAAACAAAATTATTTGAAATTAGATAATGCTACATGAGGAATACAAAGCACCAGCCAGGAGAGTGAGAGGGATGAATGTAGAGTGGAAGGAGAAACTAGCATATGCAAGGAAATTGTCTGAGACATAGCAATGAAAACTCTTAGAGAATTCTATGCTTATGTGGACAGTTGAAGAAAGAACAGACAGAATTGATTTTAGTTATTGGAGATTGTGGACAGATAAGCATTCAGTGAGCATTCTATTGATGTATGCTATATTAGAGAAAGGGCAGGAAGAATTTCTAAACACAACTAGTAAGAAAAAGTGGAGATCAGCAGTTAATGAAAGTAAACTGTTCGAATTTTTAAATAAGATGTTTCTCATCCTTATTAAAAGATGAACTGGATGTGATATCATTGTGCATATTAAGGGAATCTGCAAAGCATTAACATTACTCATGATTAGGCTGTTCAACAATAGTCTTGCAGCAGGAACAGAGTGGGAGGATGGAAAAATAGTGCCTCAGCATAAAGGAGTACCTGAGTCAGTGGCAGAAAAGTATAAACCAGTTTTGAGCATTGTAAAGATGCTGAAGAGGCTAATCAAAGGGGGGGGGGGGAGAGAGAGAGAGAGAGAAAATACACAATTATTCCACAGGGCAGTCGTGGTTTGTTTAGGAGGAGATCTCATTCCTATAGCCTATTTACATTTTATTACTAAATAATGAATGTACTGCACAGATGATCCAGTCAATTTTCTAGATTTTGCAAGGGCATTCAATAAAACACATGACAAACTGCTTGAAAATGAGTAAGATGGAGATGGGCAGGCAGCTTGGGCATAGGAATGGTTAGCCGATAGAAGTCTGTGAATTTTGCATGAAGATTCATTTAAGGGAAATATGCAACATACCATTCATACAAATTCGTATGAATGCGTACCCATTCATACCCCATTCATACAAATTTGTAAAAAATTTTAAAGGATTCTAAAGGAAACAGCATTCAGCTCAGCAGTCACACTCTTTTGGATTCCAGCAAGTCAAACTGACATCTGTTCAATTTCATTTTTGGAGACACCAACAGTGCTTGAGCACTCTGTCATTCACCCAATCCAGCAAATGACAGGGTGTTAGAGTACTGTTGGTGAATTTTGAAGCAAGATACTGTTTCATATTTAAGGCACAATATGTAGGCACACTGTTGTGCAGCAACAGAAAGCTACTTGTTCAGTACTGCTCTCCCCTCACACTCATCTGATGCACTGATTAGATATTGCATGACACCAAAATAATGCTGATTGTAAATCATTTGGCTCTCTATAACAAATTACTTATGAACAAATCCATGAATCCAAAGAAAACAGTCAGCACTGTTTTTAATCGAGACTTCTGCAGTGTCAAAGCTTTTGTTGTCTTGTAGATGATGGTAACTAATTGCATGCCTTGCTTTTTTGTTTCAAAGCATATTAACCCTCTGATGGTTAGGTTCCAGTTTCAGGTACTTTACCCTAAGGTTGGGTTTTTTTCAAATTTCAATACTGCTTGATTAACAAGGCATAAAAAAGTATTTACAATTTTTATACAAAAACTGTCAAAGATTTACTAAAGAGAATATTAACTAATAAATGATTTTTATACATAGAATAACTATAATAACCTACATTCAGTGATATTTCTTCAGACATTTCTAAATGTATGGTAGATTTTGGACCACAGTGAAGCACACAACCCTATCTGGCAATCGGGGCACCTTCTTTCCAAAAACTGATCTTTGCAACAAATGGCACATTTTCTTCTTAGCTCCGCTTGTTTTGCAGTAGGGGATATATATATATATTCTGGAAAGTGCCTTTCTGTCAGTCTGATTGAGTTCCCTCCTTCAGCTGGTCTTCCGCCTTTCTTATTAGCCCTCGGGGTATGGTAGGTTTCAATGATTTTGTCTATGAGATCCAGACTAAAAGCTATGTGATCAAGATTACCACCTAACTTTCTGTGTAGTACAAAAGCATTGTACACAGAGATATGTAAAAGGTGTCTAAATATTTTTACATAATATCTCTGTTTGTTCCAGGTAGTAGGATAATGTGTTAATTTGGTCTAAGCGATCAACACTTCCCATGGTGTTGTTGTACTTTAATACCACAGCCAGTTTTTTTCATGGTGCCTTTCCTTGTCTCCACATCTTCCATTTCATTCCCATGGATGGTGCTCAGCATAGTGACATCTTTGCCCATGCTGAAAGACAAAAATTTCTCCTTTCTTCGATTTGAGTTATTCAGGTATTTTTTTTTGGGGTCATCTTAGCAGTCACATAAACATCAGCTTTCTTGGTAACTAAGACTGCGAACTTGGGACTATTGAAATAATTATCTAAGTTAATGAAGTAGAAGATTCAGCAGAGAAGATGCTAAGGTAATAACAACAATTTGTGTAACAAAAGAAGCATTAGACAATAAACTGGATACTTAAGATCCTTTACCTGTATAAAATATTAGTTCACAGACGTAGCCACTAAAGCTCAAAATATCATTTCAAACCGAAATGAGAGCACTCAGCAGCATGTACTGTTTCCAACCAAGTTGGCCCTTGCAAAAAATTAGGCTTTCATCCACACAATTATCTTGTTCTGGTGTATAAACTTCCTGTAACTTCTTTTTGAGAGAGTAAAAAAAAAAAACTATTTTTTTTAAGTTTTCGACTGGGATAATAAGAATCCTTGTCGGCAAAGTGTAAAAATTTCATCATCAAGGAATACCTACATTCAGACATCACTTCTGAAAAAAAAAAAGTGGTGTCTTGATCAATCTTTTTTTTTAAAAAAATATCATTTTATTTCTGATTTCTGAAGTATGTCTTGTAATAATGCTAAAAACACCTTCAGCTCACTGCTGTCTATATCTTTCCAATGAAAACAACGAGAAAAACTTTTCAGGTTTGTAGCGGCAATGAACTGCATAACTATCATGTTCATTTCCTGACCTAAAATGTACATTATATCTTCATCAAAATGTAATTCAAATAGTTCTAATGAGCAATTAATTAGGGATATCTTGAAAAATACCAAGTGTTCTCATAAAAAAAAAGCAAGGATGACATAAATATACTGAACCAGCCAGTATACAGCACTATCCCCTAGTTTGGACAAACCAAACTTGTCTTCATCACTATCAGAACTTTCCAATGAGAGATCAATACCACTGTCATAATCTATATCTAAAAAGAATTCTTCAACATATTCTTCATCTGACTCACTATTGGAATTGTTTGCAAATAATGCGGCAGATGTTTTGTGCCTCTAAAAAACCCATGTCAAAGCCATTTTTTACACCACATGTGTCCTTGCTTTCGTTTTTAACAAAGTATACAAACTTCTTTTCTCGCAGTGAACAGTCGCCCTCTAAATATAAATCATAAACATGCCTAGCACAGTTATAACAATTGCAAAATGAAAAGATTTATGGAAATGTTAGTCACTTAGTCACTTGAGAAATGACTAAGTTTATGAATGTTCCATTCAGAAAAAGTTACATGCTGAACTACAAAACAGGAAATTATGACAAACGGAGGAGTACACTGAGTTCAGTGGAATGGGATCGGTTGCTGGATGGAAAGAATATCGAGAATGCATGGGAAGCATTTAAACAACACTTGAATGATGCGATATCAGAATATGTCCCGAGAGTTTGAAGAATAAATAGATTAGGAGTCAAATGGATGTGTAATCTTATTAAGCAAAAGATTCATAAGAAAAGAATGATGCGGAAGGAATACAGTGTGCATAAGGATGATATCTGTTATGGATCTTATAAGCAGCAGGCTAGAAGTTACAACTGTTGTACGGAAAGTAAAGTCTGAGTATGAAAGAAACTGGCTCTGCGTGCTAAAGACAACCCACAAGAATTCTATTGATATGCTGCAAGTAAAAGAAAGAATAAATATCAAAGAATAGCTCTTCTAAATCCTTATGGCATGAGGGTTACAGATGCAGGAGGTTGTTCAGTTAATGAGTACCCATCTTGTTACAAGCTATCAACCTGGTGTATGCAACACTTGGGCTAACTGTTACCTCTTCACTAGATGAAGAAACGCAGGTGTATGAGGATGAGGTATTAGAGCTGTTGCACAAATTGAATAAGAATTCAGCAATAGGGACTGATGGGATATCAGCACATGTGATAAAAGAGTGTTAAAAGAGCTCAACTGGCCATTCCTTTGAATAGTCTGTTCAATATCAGTCTCAAAACAGGGAAGATGCCACAGGAATGGAAGGAATGTATAGTAATTCCATTGCACAAGGGTGATGCAAAGAACAGTGTATCCAACTATCGACCAATTAGTATCTCAGGAGTAGTGGTTAAGATTTTGGAAAAATTGGTTAGGGCTCGCATTCAGAAATGGGTTGACAGTGAATCTCTACTTTGCAATGAACAACATGGGTTTACTAAGGGAAGGTCATGTTTTAGCAACTTGCTCACATTCTATAGCAATGTTACTATTGAACTAGACAAGGGGAATGGTTACACCATGATACTTCTGGATTTTGCTAAGGCTTTTGACAGAATACAGCATGGCACACTGCTGCATAAATTGCAGAAAATGGGTCTAGGTTATCGAATATTAGCATGGATAAGAGGAATGGCTGACTGACAGATATCAAAAATTGGTATAGTGTGGATGTGAGTCTGCAAGATTTAAGGTAACTAGTAGTGTACCACAAGGATCAGTGCTTGGTTCACTGTTATTCAATCTGTACATTAATGATATTGGGAAGTATTTGACAAACAACATACAGCTATTTGCTGATGATGTAAAGATAGGTAGGGTAATCAGGAATGTTGCTGATATGCACTACTTGCAGAATGATTTGAATAGGCTGGAATTGTGAGCATGGGAAAATGGGTGTCGGTTCAATGTCAGTAAATGTAAAGTCATTCACTATGGCGTGATTAGATATCCAATGTCGTATTATAATTGCAATGCTGAAACGAACATTCACATGTAAAGATAAGGATGTCATTTTGCCTCTTTATAAGGTCGTGCTAAGACCTCATTTGGACTATTGTGCGCAGGTCTGGTCTCCGTTGTGATTCTGAAATATTGGAGAGAGAGTACAAAGGAGAGTGTGTTAAAAATGATATCGGAATTGTGGAATGCTGATTATGAAGACAGATTGAGAATTTGTAGACTGCAGACACTAACAGACAGGAGAAAGAGGGCAGATATGATTGAGACGTACAAACTTCTGAAAGCGTTATAGAGGATTTCAACTGATGAAATTTTTCAATTTATGGAGGGTGGGGAAAAGATGAGAGGGCATCCTTGGAAGCTGAGAATGAATGCTGCTAAGAAGGGGGGTGAGGACTAGATTTTTCTCTCATAGGGTGGTGTGTGATTGGAATGGATTGCCACTGGATGTTGTGAGTACAAGCAGTGTGAATCAATGCAAGAATAAGTATGATAGCTATGTGTGTAGTATGCGTTCTTCTTTTCGATATGAAATTCAATTTTATCCTGCTCAGGACTAAATAGTGATCAGTTCCAATTTCAAATCCTCTGTACACTCTAGTGTCCCGCACTAGTGAGAAAACATCACTATCGACAATAACATAGTAAATGAGAATTTTCCTATTCCTTGCCTCTTCTCTCCATGTGAATTTATGCACATTTTTATATTGGATGAAACATTGTGTTAGTAATAACCAGTCTATGTCCTTAGCAGAAATCTAACAGGTATTTGCCATTATAAGAAAAGTCAACATCTCATATATATATATATATATATATATAAGTGGCCTGATTGATGACTGATTTTCATCATGTCAGTAACCCATCTTATTGACACACCATGCACTCATCAGAGCACCTACTGTACGATCACAGATACGACAGCCTTCGATACCTGCGCATGTCAGAAGAAGGAGAATCATTCCAATAATTGGGTAATCAATCCATCTTGTGGGATGAGTTGTTTATTATTACACTTCGGAAAATTAACTTTTCTTTTATGAGCATTGTAGTTTTTAAAGCGATAACTATTTTGCTTGTATAACAGTTGGAAAATTTTACATATATTTGCATGTTGGTGACCAATTCATTCATCAGCTTATTTCTTTTTCTCCTTCAACATGAATTGACTCTTCTTCGCAAGCTGCAGACTAGGGTCTCAGATCTGTTGTTGGATAGTAACTAAGCCATGTTGTTCCGTTGTCCAGTAGCGTTCACTTTGACTTTGTACCAATACTGACACTTCTGCAACTTTGATATATATTTATATGCAATATTTATAATTTCACTTATACAGTATGGATAAAAAAAAAAAAATTAAATAATTACAACAATATATGTTATAGAGCAAACAGGTTTACAGTCATCCCTTGACTTACATCAGAGTTCTGTTCCATCCGGCAGGACATAAGTCGGTTTGGACGTAAGTCGATACATTAAATCGTTATAGGGATTAGGGAGACTTTAAAACTTATTATAAAACTGTACTGTGCATTATTGTCACTATAAAACAGAAGAATAATCACCCAAATCTTCCTCCACAATCACATCTTCATTACCTTCCCTATGTGAAGGACCATACTGCAGCTCTTCTGGTGCAACTTTTGTTTTTTGTTTTTTATGAAAATGTCCAATGTGCTTTGCTTATTCCTCTTCTTTTCATCATAAATTTCTTTATAGCAAGCAATCATGTACTTTCCTTTCTACTAATAAGTAGCGTTCAACATTGGATTCTATCTTCAGCCACTTGGAGAACATCGATAACTGAAGAGAACATTTCTGCAAGACCCTTCATTGTGAATTCTTACTACCTCTCCTTGTTTCGATTTTTCCTCTTCCTTTTCTCATTCTTCGTCCGCATTCTTTGTTCCTCCAGTTCAACCAATCACTATGACTAGTTATGGTCATAATGCTAAAAGGTATGCACTTTTGGTTAAGTTTCTCTATGCATGACGGAAGTAGCTTTTCCAATCACCAATAGGACCTTGTCGTTGCTTCGTCACTATCGTTGAACTTGCAACTTCGTTTCAAGATCAATTGTTTGCCTCTTTTTCTGTGATTCTTCACTAGGTTTTTTTATTGGGTGTGTAGGGGAGGGTCATATTGCACAAAATATCACAAAATATTTAAGGATAAATACACAAATAACCTATTTTTTAAACACAAAATCAACAGAGGAACTGTTGAAGCCACATGCCGACTGCCAAAGGAGGTTACCGTTGAATGCATTGTTGCTAAATAAAAACCTTTTTATTTTACACTTGTGTTTTGTTAGAAAGTATACTCGAAAATGTTATTCATTCCATTATGGGATCATGGACGTATCTTCGAATGGACGTAAGTTGAGGAATGACTGTATTAACAAAAAGAAATATATGTTTACATGTAATTCCTGTTACAAAATATATAGCAGAATCTTAAATAACAAACTAATGAAATATTCCGAAAACTTTATTCTAGAAGTACAGAATGGATTTAGAAAAGGACGATCATGTATAGACCCAGCCTTTTGCCTAAAATTAATAGTAGAGAAAAGAAGAGAATATAATTTGGAAACACATATTGCATTGATTGACTTTGAAAAGCATTTGACAAAGTTAAAAGAAACATATTATTTAACATATTAAAAGAAAGACAAATACCAAATAATATCCTAAAAGCTATCACAAGTATATATGAAAATAATCAAATACAAATAAGATTAAATCACAAGCTATCATATATAGAAGAGAGATAAACCAAGGGATCCGACAGGGATGTCCCCTCTCAGCAACTCTTTTTAATATCTACTTAAATGAAATAATAATAAAATGGAGTAAAAATTTACATCAAGGAATTAAACTTTCTCCTACAGTTAACTTAAACACTCTCCTCTTTGCCGACGACCAAATAATAATTACAAATTCTGAAGATAACTTACAGAAAGCTATTTGAAATCTAAATGAGATATCCAAAGATTATGGTATGATAATATCAATGGAAAAATCAAAAACTATGGCCTTTAAAGGAAAAGATCCGGCAAGAACTAAAATAGTAATAGATAACAATATCTTAGAACAGGTGAATTCATTTAACTACCTAGGATGTATGATCACATATGAAAATGAAAAAGATATAAACGTAAAAATTGCAAAATATGTAAAAATAACAGGTGTAATTAACTCTATATTTAAACCAAACCTAGTTCAAAAACAAACCAGACTAAAAGTATACAATACATTAGCCCTACCAGTCTTAATGTATGGAAGCGAAATCTGGACAATAAAACAAAAAAACAAACAAAGATTAACAACAGCAGAAATGAAGTTTATGAGAAAAACTGCAAAGTATACCCTATTTGATCACAAAAGAAATGAAGATATTATGAAAGAATTAAACCAAGAACCAGTAATAGAAAAAATTAAAAAATATAAACATAAATGGATGGAACACGTTCAAAGAATGAAAACAGAAAGATTACCAAAATAAGCCTTAAAGTAGAAGCCATTAGGAAAAAGAAAACCAGGACGTCTTCTTAAATGATTCAATGATGACTTCTAAGGCTGAAACAGGCCATGCTATGCCTAAATCCTTGATATGCATGATGATGAACATCCACATGATGATATGTACATCCACAACTATCAGTGGAATTTTGGTCTAATAAATCATTAACAACAGTAGGTTACATGTTCAAAATGGGCACCTTATCTCTCAAAACAGGTTTCGTAATGCATGAGAAGGTTCTCTGTCATCTTGGAGAACAAGGGTTGGGATATCTGCTGGACATATCACGTAATTTTGTCCCTCAGTTCAACAAGGTCTGAAGGTGAGTCATGGCAGAATACCCATTCCTTCAACATATCCCAAATGAAGCCATCAAGTGATGTGCCATACATCAGGAGATGTATGGGTACAGGGATTCTGTAAACCTCAAAATGAAGCTTCAAGGGAAGTCGTCTGATAAATAGGCTCTAGAACCACGTGATGTGTGACAGGTTGCTTCATCCTGTTAGAATACCTGTTCACGAATTGGAATGTTTTTTGCATGACACATCCTATACTACAAATCCTGGATGAATAGAACTAGCACTTTCTTAATGTAGCAGTCGCTATCCAAGATCACAGTTACACTACCCTCTTCAATGAAGTAAAGCCCAATTATGCCATGGCTGGAAACCACGCACCATGCTGTGACTTTGCTAAAAAGAGGTTTCCAGCCATGGCATAATTGGGCTTTACTTCATTGAAGAGGGTGGTGTAACTCTGACCTCGAATAGTGACCGCTACATTGAAAAAGTGCTGGTTCTGTTCATCCAGGATTTGCATAGAATGTGTCATGCAAAAACATTCCAATCAAGACACCCATAGGCTTGTCTGTTTATATAACCGCTCAGATGGAAATGCGTTTCATCCAAGAACAGACATTATGTAGGAAGGACAGATCTTCATATTCATGAAGTCCATTGCTGTTAAACACTTCCCAACCTGAATGAAGTATGAAAAGGCACCCAGCTCCTTAAGGGTTCTCTGTAGTGATCACCTCGATATCCCAAGTTTTATTGCTGTTCAGCATTGACTGAATTTTGGCAACTGTAGCGCTTGCTCCAACACATGTCCGTGATTCTCATTTCTATTAACAGTTCATGGTCTCCCCGAATGGCCTTTGCACTGTGGCAGAACACTCCCAATACATTGGAGCCTCTCAATTAAAGCAATAATGACACTATTGCTTAAGACATGCTTACGGAAACAATGAACAAACTACTCACAAACATGTCGTAGGCTTGGATCATTTGATCTACCAACTCCATCTGAATGAAAAGAATGGTCAACAATAAACATCTCTTCTTCCAGTGTCGGCAAAATGTGGTAGCATAGACTCTATATATGCTCTTCTATGTGCATGCAGTCAAACGGCATATCTCATAGTACATTTACTGAACGGGATGTTGAAGATCAGTACTGTTTTTTTTTTGTCCCATACCATATATCTCTGAATAAATATGTTGCTCAATAACAATGCTTTCAAGACAAAAGGAAGAGTGTTCCATAACATATGCTCCAAATCCTTCAATCTGAAAAGTGAAAACATTCAGTCATGGTGCACAAAATTGATTTTTAATTGTGTTACTCATTAAACTAAAAGCAACACTTGATGTAAAAATTATTTATGCCATTCTTCATTTTTATAATTAGGAAAAAGTATTCAATTCATTTTTTTTATATGTCAACCATGATAAGTTGTAGTACAATAAGCTAAAATACATTAGTATACCACGGGCAAGATAAGGATTTTATTATTTCTTAGAGAGTCCAGAAATTCTGCTCTAGAGATCAAACATGGAATTTTTTCAAGCCATCTTGGGCCTCCAAAAGACAATCACAACATCCCTATCTGTGGCAAAATTAAAACCTGCAGCAACAGGCTATACATATAAATCCTGCCAGGAACGTGGATGTTTGTGATTATCTTCAGGTGGCAGATGAATTTGAGGCCATTGTCCCACTTATTGGATTGAACCATGAATGTTATGGTTACAATGTAGGTACATTAATGACTCAACCACCAGGCTAAGATTGTTACTGTTTTGGAAGTGTATGATTCTTAAAAAAAATAAAAATAAGCCTCAAAATACATTATATGCAGCCATGCACAACTAAATTGTAAGAAAGCGTTGTCAAAAGACATGGCTATTCTAGTTATTCCCAAGCCTAATTCACATATTTTTTACCACAACAGAAATACATTTTGATAAACTATTTGATGCTATCAATAAAATTAAATTAATAAAATTTGGTAAATTAAATAAATAAAAGATTAGGCTACATAAATATATAACAATTTAAAACAGAAAATTTCTTACCACTCTGCTAAAATATTAGAATAAGCCAGTGAATTGTCTGCTACAGGAGACAGAAAAAACAATGGAACTGACATTTGGCCTGTTGTTTCCAAATGAGTAGAGAGACATTCAAAAACATCATATGTTACACCAGATGGATAGCAAGGGATCAATACATTACCTCCATTTCGAACAGTAAGGGCTAAAAATAAAATGGACAGAACATAGTAAGACGTCATATTAAAAAAAATAAATAAATAAAAAACTTGATTCAGGTTTATTTTGTAAAATATCCAAGTAGCCAAAGCAACTAAGCCTGCAAGGTCATTTCTATTAAACAGACTAGTATATCTTTGCAGGATGAAAAATGTCAGCTTCCTGGTTTTTCATCCTTACCACCAGCATATGAAACCAGTAACTCCCCTTAAGCTAAAAATGCCTTTCTAAAAATTCTCTGAATCCATGTCTTTCTATCGAAGGGGTATCATCATCAGAACAGACTGAGCAATAGAGGTCAACCAGCTAGTGATTCACAAGCAAAAAGAGTAGGAAATTTTCACTCCATAAATGAAATACAAAAAACTTTCAGAGGTATTCTAAACTGCTTACCTTGAGTGTCCAAGGAACCATCAGGGGAAGGCACCATTTAGATTTAATACCTATCATAGCTTTCCTTTAATAGATTCACTGAAGTGACATTATATCTAACAGTAGTCCATTCAACATGATTACCACACACACACACACTTTAAGATTAGGACACTGCGTTTCCTAATCATAATCCTAGCCAGCTTCCATGAATGACTCTGCGTTTTACTTCACCAGCCATAACTTCAAATTCTCACTTGTGTCTATAATGTAAGATTCCCTTTACTAAATTGTGTTTCTATCATATTTCCTCTCCTCGGTCTATTCCTCAATGTCAAAGAACACACTCCTTCAAGCTACCCTCAAAATCCAATTCCAAAACCCAATTCTTGGTTACTAATTTTTCCCTATTTCCTTTGAACAGAGAATGCCTTCTTATTCCTACAAGTCAGTCTTATCTTTAAGAGTGTGATTATCCAATGGAATGACCACTGTCTGCAATAACCCCTAAGTCTCTGTCTTCATTAGGCAACTAATTCTCATTAATGTAATATTGTGCCCTGCAATGTCCTCTATCTAAAATACACATACAGCTAGGCTGTAATTAATGCAAGTTCAAATAATGCGATATTCATAGTGAAAATTGTACAATGATATCAGGTCACATTTAATGCAAACCAAATTTCAGTTAACGTGAAGCTAGTACACGTACACTTCAGGTTATCGAGTTACTGTTAGAGCACTGCTATTTCAGACTGCACGTTAGTTTTTGTAATTTGTTTTAACTGTTTTTAAAGTACCCTTATCAAAATGGCAAAAGGAAGATTTCTTCAGATAAAAACACTGCAAGCACAAAAAAGGTTTTTTATTACATAAGCTAGCTAGCTAAGCTAATGTATTTTATTCCCTTATAGGGAGTAGGCAAAGCCTTTACACCCTATCTAGCTTTTGGAGACTGAGTGGGCAGTTCAATCTCTATAGGTAGCCAATAAGAGATAGCTGGCCACCAATGAAGAGACCGACAAACAAGTGCAGCCATCTCTTGGTACCTAACCCTAACAGGATATGTTGCTGTCTGAAATAATGTGGGTTCTACAGTTGATTTTCTTGAGTTTACAAGACAAAAAAAAAACGGAGTTTCTGGGAGAAAAAAAAAAACCACTTGCCTGTGCCAGAGATCGACTAACTCAGGAACCAGTAGAAAAAAGGCTTAGAATAAGTTCCTCCAGCCAGCAACTAGATCTGAACTATAAGTCTATCTTTGGAGGTCTAGTGCAGAGGATGCAAGTGCCACTTCCACTGAGCTACAGAGGGCTTTTTTGTTATTACATTAGAGCAAAAATTTGATGTAATTGAACGACATGAAAGTGGCCATAGCAAAATCACTCTAAAATAGGACGAGATATTGGAATGCCTGAATCTAAAGTACGGAATATTTTAAAACATGTAGGAGAAATAAAAGAAAAATGAAAAGCTGCATCAGCTTTTTGTGGTTTGCAAACATCCACATGGAACCGAAGTGTTAAAAATTGAGTTCAGCAGCATAATGTTAAAATTACTGGTGATTAAGCCAGCACAAATGAGTATGCAGTATCTATATATCCTAATGTTTAAAATAATAATAACTGAAGATGGTGGATACACTGTTCAACAAATATTTAAGATGAATGAAACTGGTTTATTCCGGAAAACAATGCCTTGCAGAATTTACATTTCTAAGAAAGGAAAAAGCAGTCCAGTCTGCACTACTAAAATATTTTAGTAGTGCAGACTTACAATAAAGATGTTTTTGTCAATGTAATCTTACCTTCAGAAATGATATTTAGAATTTTTTGTGCTCTGTAATGTTGGCTAACAGTAAATTTAAATTATAAATGTATTCTTTTTATCCTTTACTGTAATGCTTCATTAACAAACATATAAAAACTTACGTTTAAAAATTTTCATTGCTTATTTCCATCAAGCTGGAATCAATTACCATATTTTACATATAAGTTCAAATAGTGTGAATTTGAATAATGCGACCAGTTCATAGGATTCATTATTCTGCACTATATATGAAAGGTTATACATTATATGCATAATCTTACACTTGGTAATAATGAACTAGTATTCATTATTCTTTTCACATATAACCAACATCTGTTCAAATGAACCTGTAGGATTCTGAATCAAATATATTTCTTACCACTTTCCCTAAATTACATCATTATCAAATAACCTGATATTATACTGAAGATCCTCCCTAATATCATTGATACACAAATTAAACACCAATGGCTCAATACCTCTATTCTTCATTCAATTCTTCCCCAATTTCCAGTGAGCTAATGGGTCTATCCAGAAACCAAATCAACAACCAAGCACAGATATTTGTGTTACACCACTAGTTCCCCTCCTGCTCAAAGATTCGGTATCACCATAAATATCATTTTCTGAAACCTGTCAGCTAGCCAATCCCCAATCCATGTCAAAGTTCATTTTGCAAATTTATTCCTTTGAGTTCGTATAACAATCTCCAATATGGAATCCTCTCAAATTAATACCCAACAGTAATGTTTATTAATATTGTGGTATCTGTTCTCTTGTCCAACTCTTACTATTACAGAATATGAAAAGATTGCTAAAGCAAGACCTACCTTTAACAAAACCATGCAATCCTACAGAGGATCCTGTTGTCTACTCATCTTTGGATGTGATTCCTAATCAGTCTTTCCAATACCTTAGATTACCAAACCAGAAATATTAATTGGTCTATAAATTTGCTGCATCAATCTTAGTTATGTCCTTGTGTAATGGAATTTGTTTGCTCTCCTATTCATTAGGAATCTTGCATGTGCTCAGACTTAAGATGAACAAGTAAGTCAGGGGGCACTGCTAACTTTTATGTGCATTACATCTGCTCCAACTGCTGTATTCAAGTCGATCTCTTGTAATACCTCTATTCTTCATCCAATTCTTCCTCAGCATTTAGAGAGCTGATGTCTATCCAGAATAGATATACCTTACCTAACAGCTCTTAGCTATTTCTTGTGCATCTGACACTTTACACTTTTCAAAGTAAAAGAAGAATAAACTTTTTCTAAGTTTACTCTTCCTTGTTTAATCTCTCTATCCTCTAGTGGAGAAATCAGGTGCTGTTGCAGACTATGATGTATAAACTGCAGCAGCACCTTATTGTGTATTTTGTCCTATTAACCTCCATTCATACCAGACAGCTTCAAATCCATTTTCTGCATTGCTTAGTATGACAACAGACTTCTTTGTTGTTGGATTTAATTCCTCTGCAATGATTCCTGTCCCTTCTTGTTGGTTATCCCTGTAGAAATATCTTCCTCCATCAATAGGTCTCACTAATGCCTATAATTTTTAGTTTTTACTACATTTATCAATACCATCTATCCTTTATTCCTAATGCTTCTGACATTATTGCATACACATGCCAGTCTACTACTATGCTCATTAGTGTTCAGAGAATACTTAAAACATACTTAGTTCAAATAGAGTTGAATCTTGACCTAAATCCTCCTATTTTCACAGTTTTCTCTTTTTTTTCCTTGACAAAACTGATTCTTCATTTAATGGAGTGATCCTTAACATAATATCATTTTCTCTTATTCATTATGTCATTCTATTTATAATTATATCTTAAGTTACTGCACACTCCCTTGCTTTTTTTTTCAGCAATCAGAAACAGTAAGTTTCCCTGACTATACATTTCATTGAACAATAATTTCTCAGAGCACCTGACATAGTGCCCCTGCATAAAATGTTTCCTGGAACATTCATCATGGAAATAAAAAATTTCTCTATAATTTTCAAATTCAAATTCAGATTTTTTTTTTTTTAAATATAAACTGGTGTAATAATTCATTCAGTGTTTGCCCCAAAAAACTTCTAAACTTCCACATTTTTTTTGGGTTGCATATTACCCACTCCACCTGCCCTTCTACATTTCAGGTTTCTAATATTTTCTTGTATAATGAGACTAATGGAGTTTCCATTAACTATAAAATCACACATATAACATAATAAAAATTATTAATTGTACAAATATTTTGTTTTATGCATTGTGAGATATGATCAATACAAGCAAAGCACAACAGTGAGAAATTTGAACAAAAAAAATGGTAAAGCATATGCATTACATTAGAATCCCTCTATACATGAAGTTGCATCTTACGATAATAACAGTACTGAGTAGGAATTGAAATTAATTAAAATACAACCTATTTAATATAGTTGAGGATTACAATTTCCTAGACTTTAACAATGGAATGGCAGTCATTGCAATTAAGGTTAGGTCACTGAAGTACAGCTTCAGATTGTGATTTTAATAGGTTAACAATGGTGGAAATTCTTGGGCTAGAAATTCTGTCGTCTCAGTATGAGAAACATTCATGGAGAGAGAAAGAAAGAGAGAGAGAGAGAGAGAGAGAGAGATTATATCAAAACACACCATCATATAAGTTTCATGTCTTTATTCCTGTGAAAAATTCTGTGGATTTTTTTTTATATCAAAAAAGTGGTAATGAGAAGGTGTAGAAGTGGTAATGAGAAGGTGTAGAAGATTAGACAAAAATCTTGAGATTTTATAGGTGGGACTGCTTATGGAATCTACACTAGGTCTGAGCAAACAATTATTTTTATGTAGTTTTGGAGAACCATATATTCTAGGGAGCCTTGAATGATAGGTTCTGTAGTTCTTTAATAGTTTCTTGCTCTATGGATTGTTTTATCAACCTAATATACTTAAAAAATCGATGCATAGAACGACATTCATAAAAGGCACTCTTCAAAACACAATTATAAGGTATAAATGGGGCTTGCTATACATTGTACTATGTAAAATATGAAATTAGAACTGGAGATTTTAATTGCCTAAAAAAAGGTGATTTGATTTAAACCAGATCAGATATAAAATAGGGATAAATGCTATCCCCACTATTATTCATTATCTGTGTGTACTGTATTATGAAGGTTAATAGTGTATGCCCCAAACTTGATATACAAACTGAAGATATTAAACTTACATTTTAAATTCATATTTCACCTTCACAGTCTGGAAAACAAAATTTTATCATACTTTCTTACTTACCTTGAACCTCTGAATATTTTCTCTTTTCCACTATCCTAATTTCTTGATGGTTCTGCAATCTTTCAATTTCACACTTTGTCCTGTGAAGGACTACACATAAGAGCATTATGTCCTTATTAAGGTCCTCTTTGTTCTCCTGATCTTTCACCACTACACTTTTAGCATTATCTCCATTATCAGCATTTTCTGATCTGTCAATATTATCTACCTAATGGGGTGCATTTCTAGCTTCCCTACACATGGTGCACCCTGGATAATGCTAAATAAGCAATAGTTATTTAGCATTAACCAGGGTGCACCATGGTTTAGCATTTAGCATTACTGGAGTGATTGCTGGCAGACAGACCTATCTTAATGATCTCCTGGCTACAGACACATGGAATCACAAACTACACAATCACTGAACGGTTTCTTGTCTTGTGGTCCTGAAAAAGACCACAAGACAAGAAAGCTGGGTAATAATTTCCAGATTCGCCAACTCAACACTGAAGGAATTAGCTTTATTAAAAGTCAATATCTCTCAAAATTCTTTCCAGAAAATAATATAGTGTGTGTCACACGTGTGTGTGTGTGACACACACTATAATTTTATCTGTGTGTGTGTGTGACACGCACACACAGATAATGAACAACAACTGAAATCTAGAAGAAGAATTGCAAGGTATGATATTCTAGGAACTACATATCATCAAGCTCATGGCTGTGCAACTTATGTATGTAATAATATACAGAATGCCCACTTAATATCAGTACATAATAATCAGAATATACCCACTATCACAGCGAGAGTTGAAGATCTCACAGTGGTTAGTATCAATAAGTCTCCTCTTGTAGAATGGCCACCAGAAGTAATTCCCACATTTCCCCATCCTACTATCTACATAGGGGATTTTAACAGCCATCACATCCTGTGGAATGACAATAACAATGATGAAAATAGTGAAGCATTAACAAACTGGGCTGAGCAAAACAGTCTGAGCTTAACATTCAATGCAAAGAATAAAGGAACCTTTAAGACTGTAGCATAGGAACAGCCCCGGTTTTATTACTTCTGTCCTGGCGTCCTGATATATTTAGTTTGGGACACTATATGTCCCGGATTTTTTAGAACATAAAAATATTAACATTTCTAATAAGAATAAATACAAGTCGTAATATTTTTGGGTGCTTTTAAAAATGTATGTTTACAAAACAAAAAGCAGAGACATATTTATTTTGTAGTTCGGTGAATTACCACAATGTTAGAATTTTGGGAAAACGATTTAGTTCCATACATTTCATTCAGCCAGAGAAAAGAATGTCAGAATGAGGGAGACAGTCGCCCAACTGTATGGTTAACTAATCGCAACCACGCCATCTATTTCGTTCATCTGGTCGGCCGTAAATTTTTAGCAATCTTTTGTCTCAAGCTTAGTTCACATAGCGTATGATATCCGATATCCGACGATCTGAAATGTTTCTCATTGGTCGACATGTTTTTTGAATATTAACGCGCCAAGATAGTTCATTTTCTTTCAACCAATGAGAAACATTTCAGACCGTTGGATATCGTACGCTATGTGAACTAAGCTTCATGTGTCAGGCACTAAATTGTTTTTATATCGCTACAGGGTATGTGATATAACCTAGTTTTGAACTGTTCATTTCGTATTCTTGCATTCTCGTATTAATTGTGAATATTGTATTTTTTAAATTAATAAAGTTATACCGTTTGTTACAAAATGCCCAAAAGAAAGAGTAATTTCAATGGAAAATTGAAGGATCTTTTTCCTTTCATTTTCATAACAAAAAGCAGTGATTGTGATGATAGCTCAAGAGCAAAATGTAGCGTGTGCCATGCAGAATTTAACATTGGCCACGGAGGTAAGACAGATATAACTGACCATGTCAATACAAAAAAGCACAAGTCTGCTGTGTCTGCAAAAAGTTCAAGTCAATCAATGACATCATTTTTTAGGTATCAAAAGTTAGGTAGCCAAAAAATGGAGTTGGCTGCACAAGAGGCTACATTTGTTTTTCATGCAGTTAACCACAATCACAGTTTCCAATCTATGGATTGTACGTCCTCTATTTTAAAAAAAAAGAATAAGAAATTTTCACGTGCACAAACGAAGTGCAAGGCTATTATTATCAATGTGTTATCACTACGGGTAAAAAGTGAAATATTGGAAAATCTGAGGAATGTAAAATATTGTTGCATATCCATAGATGCATCTAATCGTATTGATCTTAAGATTGTACCTATCAATGTGAGGTATTTCGCTGTTGATAAAGGGATTTCAACAGAAATATTAGAATTTTCTAGCCTTCCTGGGGAAACTTCTGATCTAATTTGTGATCACATTTTAAATGCTGCCCAAAAATATAACATTACTGATAAAATAATAGGCATTTCAGCAGATAATACCAACACAAATTTTGGTGGATTAAAAAGGAAAGGTAAAATTAATGTTTTTACTAAATTACAAAACAAATTAAACAGAAAATTAATAGGTGCAGGTTGTGCAGCTCACATTATATATAATGCTGTACAAACTGCTACTGATATCTTACCGATAGATATTCAAACAATTTTGGGTAAAGTTTTCCAGCATTTTCACCAATTCACTGTTAGAGTCAAAAGTCTGAAATCTTTTTGGAATTTTGTCGAAACTGAATACAAGACTATTTTAGGTCATAGCAAAACACGATGGCTTTCACTGCAGCCATGTTTAATTCATTTTATTGAAATGTACGATGGGCTTAAATCCTATTTCTTGTCTCAAGATAAATGTCCAACTATTTTGAATAAGTTTTTCCGTGATAAGAAGTCTTTCATTTATCTTCTATTTTTAAAAAAATCAGATGAAAATGTTTTCTGAAGCAATCCAGCAAATCGCAGGTTATGAGGTAAAAAAAGAGATAGACATTCTTATTACGAAAATTTTATTGTGTGAAAATGAGAAGTATTTACCCAGCTAAGTGAAAATTGAAATGAAAATTCTTTGTGAAGAAGGTTTAATTGACTGAATCATCATTTAGAGACAACATCTCCAATTTCTACTTCACTGCAATTCAATATATTCAAGAATGGACTCAAAATCAGTTTAGTGTATTTACTAAAATGGAATGGGCTTGCTTGAACACACCTGTATCTTGGGAAAATTTAATGGAATGTGTCAAAGAAATTAAGACCATCTTACCAAATTTCAACTTAAATGAAGAGAACTTATTTGATGAGTACAGCCATGTTAAAATGTATGCAACTGAGTATAAAATTAATGAATGGAATAATGCCAGTTGTAAACTTGAGGATAGGTGGAAAGAAATCTTTGATCATTTTAAAAAGGAACAAATTACTTACAGTGAAATAGCTTCAATTATAAGTTTTTGTTTGACCTTACCAGGATCAAATGCTTCTATTGAACGAATTTTTTCATTGATAAATTCGTTATGGACAAATGAAAGGAATCACTTGCAACTGGATACAGTTGAATCTATCGTGCTTGTTAAAACCCATTATAGAAACATGTCATGTTCAGAGTTTTTCAATATGGTATCTAAGAATCGACAACTCTTGCACAAAATCCATTCTTCAACCAAATATAATAATGATTCTGCAAGTAGCAGTAAAATGGGACAGGCAACGACCAGCTGTAATGTACAAGAAGAGTCAGAATAAGGAAGAGAGGAGGTATATATTAAAATTTAATTATAAATTTGTTTTTTTTTATTTTTAAATTAAATTTAATTAAGTTAATTTATTTTTCATATAATTTCAGATATTATGCATCTACACAATACGCATAAGGCTCGTGTTGTTTATATTTTATTGCATTTACATTGTAGTTCCCGTTTTATTGACATATTAACATTTTATATCTTTATTCTGTCTTTATATTTCATATACTTATTAATGTTTGATTTAAGTGTTACATGTTTAAGTATTGTCATCTGTGTTTAAGTGCTGTTATTAGAATGCTATTTATTTGACATATGTATAAACATTTATGTTATCTACATTAACAAATCAAATTCAAATTCAAATAAATATTTAATTTTTTTATTTTAAAATACATAATGTTAACGAATAAAATTTATTCCTCTTAACCCTTAATTCTATAAAATTTATTGTGTCCCGATTTTTTGTTTTCAAAAAGTGGGATCCCTACTGTAGCATGGAATAAGGAATACAACCCAAACCTCTGCTTTGTTACTCAAATTTTTTACAAAATCAGCTGCTAGATACAATAAGATGAGTCCTTGATGATTTTTCACATAGTCAACACCATCCAGTAGGAGTAGAAGTAGGAATGCAAATACCAATAATACAGTCCATTCCATGACCAAGATGGAATTTCAGGAAAGTGAACTAGCAGGATTTTTCCCAAGAACTGGATGTTTCCAAAAGGAATACATACCTGGCTGGAATAAAGATGAACAGTTATAGCAAGTCTATTTAGAATCTGGCAACTATGACATAGCAGGTGAATTACTCTGGAAGTTTGATAAAAGGTGCAGAGAAAAATGATAAAAACTACAGATGTTTTAGACTTTAAAAAATCAAGTAGAAAAAGCATGGAACCTATTAAAGAAGTTAGGTGGAAGTAACCTAGTCACCCGTAAAGATCTTTTGGTGACTCAAGATCGAATTGCCTGTCGAATAGCCTGGCTGACTAGAGCCTCTTGAGATCATCAACACACATGTGAAGGTTAAAGGTTACTCAGAAACTTATAACAAAAGTGCAGCTGATAGTGCCCAATTTTCAAGAGAATTTACTGCAGACAAAACAACTATGGCCTTAAAGGAGACTAAATGTGGCAAAGCAGCAGCAGGCTTTGATGATATTCATCCAGTATTCTTGGTTAATTGTGGAAAAATTCTCATTAATGGTTAACAAGATTCTTTCCTCATATTTTAAGGACAGAAAATCTTCCAAGTGCCTTTAAGAGAACCAAAATAATAGCCATATTAAAACCCAACCAGCTTCAAGATCAAGCAGAGAGCTACTGCCCAACTGCGCTCGTAAGCTGCTGTTATAAGCTCCTCAAAAAGCTCCTCCTTAACAGAACTGTACCAAAAATATCCAAAGTTATCCCAATTGAGCAAGCAGGTTTTAGGGCTCAACATAGTTGTACAGACCAAGTACTAAGCCTTACTACCTATATCGAGGCAGGCTTTCAGAGATGTTTGAAAACTTATGTTGTGTTTGTTGACCTTACCGCTGTGCACAACACAGTATGGAAAGAGGGATTGCTATACAAACCATACCATGCTAATCCATCGTATAACTTACTGGTAACATACTTTCTGACAAGTTCTTTTATGTGGTACTGGGAAACAAAATGAGCAAACAGAGAAACCTGAACAATAGTCTCCCACATGGCTCAGTATTGGCATAAATCTTATTCAATGTATATACATCTGATCTACTGACAACTAGGTCAAGAAAATTTGTTTATGCTGATAATATAGCCCTCACCAACCAACATAAGAACATCAAAGTAACTGAAGATATTCTCACAAATGATCTTAGAACCATTGGGAATACTTTTATAAATGGGGACTAACACCAAACCTCAATAAGACTGAGGTTAGCTCTTTCCCCCTAAACACCAAATTAGCAAACAGGAAACTTTAACAACACAAGTGTGACACCAAGATTTCCCTAAATATCAGGGTGTTACCTTGGATACAACACTATCTTTCGAAAGATATGGAGAGCATCTCTTTAAAGATCAGAACCCATAATAACATCATACAAAAATTGTGTTCACCAGTATGATGAACAATATTCTGCTGGGACAGTTATCAAGAAAATCAACATGCAAATAAATGCAGCAACATGGACAATAACAGATATCAAATCCACTCCACTCTAATGGCTTCCAACCTTGAGCAACAATGCACCACTGAATTTGAGGAGACAAAATGCTCTTGTGAAAGAGTACAGAAAAATAAACAGTAATCCCCTGTTACCAATACATGACAACCTCCCACATTATAAGTATAAATCACCTTAAATACCGATGGCTTCCAATAATATTGGCTGAAGAACTTGTAAATAGTGATTTCAACGTTAATTCAAAATGGCTAGAAACTTGGAAGGAAAAATAGCTGCTGGACTTAAACGAATATTTCCTTTACAACCAAAATCCGAAAGGGATTGAGCGTCCACGTTATCTATGGAAAAGCTTAAATAGGATACGTTTTCTTTTTATTTCAGAAGACATGGTATCGGTGCAGACAGCTTACACAAATGAGGAAGATGCTTGACATGATCCCATGCTCTGGAAATATCAAGAGCAACAACACATTTTCACGGTATATACAAAATGTGCAATACCAAAAAAACACACATTACTTTTTTTCTTTTTTTTGAAATATAAGCATAACTAAGTCTCAGTGATAATTTCATTAACAACAATGCAAAAACCTAATGGATCCATAATATCTATTACTTATGCCATCTTACAAGTACAGAAAAAAATGTAGACAACTTTTTTGTTACCATGGCCTCTGCATATCAAAAAATTCATTACACCAAGAAACATACAACATCCATTGTTGTACGTTACTTGGGAACATGTCAGTGGGAGAGATATTACTTTGAAAATAAATATTATGGGAAATCATCAAGTTGGAGGCTTGGGAAATCAACAATATGATTCTTACCAACTGTTATACACAGCTCACCCAGCATGCTGTCAGGATTAACTACTGGTGTTTGAGTAAGGCTACTCAATATTAATACATCAGCATTTCTCAAAGGTGCATGTTCCATTGGCTTAGGATGAGTAGTTAGAGTAGATGATGCAGAAACATAAGCAATCTGAAATGAAATAAAAATAAAACTTTTTCAGGAAACAAAGCAGATACTAACAGAACTGATTTGATGTCAAATAATTTTCACATCTAATATTCCATAGCTAACACCCTCTGAATAATTTTAGTGTTGCTGAATGACTGAACTCTATGTTTATACATCTAAACTGCATTCAAACCCCCCCCCCTTGCCAACAACAGTTCTTTGAATGCACCATCTCATTCAATATCAAATAAACATTAAACAAGGACAATTCTAACAATATATCAAAAGGGTAAACCAAACAATAAACAAAAGGAATCCACACTAGGTGGCACAACTCTCTCTGTGTGTGTGTGGGGGGGGGGGGGGGTGCATATGCAAGCTGCATTTTCCTCCCAATAGTAACCCTACCAAGAGGTAATTTATTCCTACATGCTCCATTGCATACAATGCTTATATTACATGTAGCTTACAAGAACTGATTAACATTTATATTTTTGTATCAAATTCATTACTTACATTTATATTTTTATATCAATATTCATATTTACATTTATATATCCATATATTAACACCATATGATTCACGCAATATCAGTAATTTATGTTAGATTACGAGCACTGGAAGTTGATCTTATTGGCAAATTTAATTAATTCTGAGAAATACTTTTCGATAAGTCTCTGTTTTGATACTGGCCACTTGTCTCTGGAAGTGATGACATGTTGTATTAGGGGCATCCGGATGGAGTCCAGTAGTTGACAGTCGTAGAGTATGTAGTCAACAGTCTGTTGAAGGTGTGGACTACAAGTGCATGATGGCGATTCCAGGATATGGAATCTGTGTAAGTAGTGTCTTAGTTTTTCATGTCCCGTTAGTAGCGTGGTTAAACCTGGAGAAATGGCGTGTCTTTTCAACCGAAGTCCGCTTCTGATGCTTGGCAAGAATTCTTTTGTTGTTGATCTGTTTTTTGATGTCTTCCATTCTTCTTCTTCCCACAAGTCTAGGCTTTTCTCTTCTGCAAGTGTTTTTTAGAGCAGATTTTGAGTACTTTTGGAAACTTGTTTCTAGCTGCTTCTTTAGCCAGATGATCTGCTCTCTCTCATTTCCTGCTACCCCACTATGCATGTTCACCCAGCAGAACTTGATTTCCCATCCCTCTAGAGTGAGAATCCGAACCAGATTTCTGTCTGTTCTATTAATGCTATATGGTTGTTTTGGTTTTTTTATGCCATCTATAGTGCTTTTACTATCAATGTAAATTGTTGCTGTCTTTTGATGAGAGGTGTTGAGTTCTAATTCCTGGGGATATGTAAGTGACTGAACTATAGCAAGTTGTTCTGCTTGGTTTTTGGAATAGAGGATGCAGCCTAGAGCAGCGTTTTTGTATAACGGACTGTCTGTTGTATGCAATGAAAGAACAACCAACATTCCCTTCAGTTTTGCTTCTATCAGTGTATATTTGAAAATTGTCGCTTTTGGAGCTTTCCTTCTCCTTAATATGGATGCTGGATGAGGCCACCTACTGTAGTCAAGCGGGCGTTCGTAGTAATCTGGATCGATGTTGTAACTTTCATTATATCTTCCAGAAGTGACGTCACATACAAGAGATAATTCTTGTATTTTCAGGCAAATCAGTGTTAGAGCTGCAATAACGCAAGCTGCCTCAAAAGATATTGTCCTGTATCCTTTAATTATACATATGGCTATAAGGCGTTGAACTCTGTTCAATTTTTGTCAGTTTATCTTTGATTTTAGTGTATGTTTCCAGGCAAGTGCAGCATAAGATATCAGTGATAGTATAGTGCACCGGTATATATTGTTTTCAGCACTCATTGGCCAAATCCCCACTTAATCCTTGCCGACTTAACTAAGAGGTTTACTACCTGTAAGCTTTTTTTAAGCAACATATGAGATGTGCTTATTGAAGGTAAATTTTTCATCTATTATCACTCCTAGGTATTTTAACTCACTGGCTACCTCGAGACCCTCTCCGTTTAGGAAGACCGTTACAGGTTGTTTTCATTTTTTGCATGAGATATGGAGCACTTTAGAGTTGGTGCTATTGAAGGTAACTTTTTTTCTCGCATGCCCACTCTGCAATTTTAAAGAGTTCTTTGTTGGCTGTTACTTCTAACTGTAAGCCGTCACATCCAAAAATCATTATCATTGCATCATCAGCGAAGGATATGACTTTTGTTTCAGTAGTGAAAGGAAGTCTTAAAAGAGAGTCATACTGGATGTTCCAGAAACCTGGCGCACAGCAGGAAACCTTTGCAGGTAGCTTCGTTTGACTTCTTTTGCTACAGTTGTGGTTTTTAATGTCACGGTTGCTCTTCTGTCTGTAAAATAATTTTTTGTAAGGTAGAGTAAGTTTTTTGGGCATTTTAAATCTATTAACCGATTAATTATGGCTGGCCACCACGCAGCATCGAAGGCTCCTTGTACATCGAGTGAGATCAATAGTACATCTTTTTTTTTTTGCTGTAGACTGTCTTCTGTGAACTCTTTAACCACTATAATTGCATCTACTCTGCTGAACTGAGGTCTAAATGCATATTGATTGCTGCTTAATAGATTTCTTGAGTAGACATAGTGCATTATTCGGTTTATTAGGAGTTTTTCAAGTACCTTACCAGCAATGTTTATGAGACTGATTGGTCTGTATTTGCTAATTTCATCGGATGTTTCTTTTCCTGGTTTGACTGTGGGTATAATTTTTGAGCATTTCCATATTGAAGGAAATCGACCTCTTTTCAGGCATTCGCTGTAAACTGTTGTTATGAATTCGGGAAATTCAGGAAACACGCTTAGGAGTATATCGCTGGTTATTCCGTCTTCTTCAGGAGTTTTTTTTGGATCCATTGATCTTAATACTGACTCGATTTCATCAGATGTGAATAAGTCGTCGTCAGGAGTGTCTATGTCTGTTTTCATTCTTTCTCTGTAAGTTTTGTGGATTTCTTCATCTGCTGATTTATCGTCATCAGGAATGAACTTATTTATCATAATAGCTCAGTTTCTGCTAAGTTTTTAGCGTAGATACCATCTGTTTTCTTGATAGTTGATAATAGGTGTTATCTTGTTCTTGCTTGCTGCTAATTTATATATCCAATTCCAAGGATTCGATTCAGTTGAGATTGTACAGAATTTTTTCCATGATTCTGTTTTCGTGTTTGTAATTTTGGACTGAAAGCTGTATTTGGCTTTATCGTAGTTCTGTCTTCTACTCTCTCTCAAATGTTGGTTATTGTATGTTCTTTGGTATAGTCGTCGGGGTGCATTAACATGTTTTCTTAGGACTGTTAGTTCGTCATTCCACCAAGGTATTGCTATTCTTCCATCAATGTTTAGCTTATTGGTTGGTCTGAGTGTTTGGTCACTGTATTTTATCAGACTTGATGAAAGTGCAGAAGCAAGGAAGTCCGTATCGGTTTGTACTAATGCCCAGATGGCTAGGTTTTTGTCTAAGCTGGGCTGTCGTTCACTGTTTGCATTATAGTAATCTTCTGAGATTAGGCAAGAAAATTCTCTTTTTAATGCTTTTATAAATTTCTCTAAGTTGGATTTATTGGTGAAGTACTTGGTATTAATTAGATGGTTTGTGTTGTGTATTCTGTTTAAATTTTTGTTACTGATAATGAAACTTAATATGCGATGGTCAGAACAGCTTTCCACTTCTTCGCATCTCCATTCAGAAACCAGGGGTAAAATAGCATTGTTTGCTATTGTCAGATCAATGAAGCTGCTTCCTCTGGTATTTTCAAATGATGAACTGTTAAAATTGTCATTTAGTGTGTAGGGAATTTGATGCTATGAACTCTTCCAAATTTTTTCCTCTATTGTTTGTGCTTTCATTAAACCATAATACCGAATGGGTGTTGCTATCTATTCCTAGAATTAGGCCATGGTTGATGGTAAAATCCATGACGTTGTCCATTTTTTTCTAGGTTGTATTTTATGTCAACGTGACAGTTTAGATACATACTTGCAGCAAAAGTTTTGATTCCTCTGTATGTAATTTCGATAAGTACAGAATCCTCATTGCTGTGCTGAGAAATTAATATTGCCTCGACTTCAGGATTGATCACTAGTATTGCAGCTCTCTTTCTTTCTGATCCTTTGAAAATATTTTAAAATTACTTGGAAAGCCACATATTTTGTTGTTGATGTTGTAGGGTTCTTGTATTAATGCTAGTCCTATATTTTTTCTATTTATGAGTTCTGTTAAGTTATTTACAGCCTTTACAGAGCACTGAAGATTTATTTGAAGGCATGCCAGGGAAGTGGTGCTGTTTCTGCTAGCTTTATTATTGTTTTCCATAATCTATGTTTTGAATTTTGAGCTGTCTGTAGTAGCTGTATGTCGGGCAATCTTTGCTTAGTGCCATGTATTTGCAGTCGTTTTTGGTTTTGGCATGCTTGTTGTAATTTTGCCAATTTATGCAGTTCATCTCTAGCTTATTTCGTGGGCACTCGCTAAACTTATGTTCTTTAGAGCAGAATGGACAGGTGGTTTTTTCCTGTGCAGTCTCATGTATGATGGTGGACTTTATTGCAATTAAAGCATCTCAGAAAGCTTACATAGTCTGCACAATAGCAAATCCTCCACAGCATTTTAACATTGGTTTTCAACAATTTGGTCCTCACCGTTGGATCAACTTCTATAATCAAGTTTCTCTTGTTTGTTTTTTTTATTTGTCATGATGAATTTCTGTGTCATCTTTGTATCACCATTGAACAGTTCATAGTTCTGCATGCAGATTGATTCAATTGTGTTGTTCGTATCAATTTCACTGGGAATATCATATATAATTAGTCCTGGGAGATGTTTCTTACTGGGATTTGCTACTAACGTGTCTTTGCATTCCTTAGAGATTTCCTTATGTAGCAAGTCTATGTCGGGCTTTTCTTTGGATTCAATTAAGACTCCTTTGTGATTCTGATTTTGATTTTTCTTGGGTCTATTTTTTCTTTTATGATATTTTTGGTTAGATACAAACATACAATTGGGACCAAAGGTTTACAAAAACACCTATATTTTTTAAGAAATATAATCATAATTGTAGTTTTTCATACATGAAAAAAAGAAAGTTATTTCAATGTCGATGGTTTCATAAAATCTAATAGATTCGTCTGATGGCATAATGTCTTTTTCTTGTCACGCAAAATTTCTTCATAGCAAGCTAATGGCTACAATTCGTTCCTCGTTAGAATCTATGTCCTCCAAAATCTGTAAACCTTTCTTTTATGATTGTTCTTACTGTGGATTCCTGTAGATCGAACTTCTTTGCTAGCTCACAAATTTTCATTCTACCTTCAAAATCCTTAATAATGTTGAGTTTTGTTTCCAAAGTCAATGTTTTTCTTTTCTTGCTAGCTGTAGAAGAATCGGACTTGCTTCTTTTGGATGACATTATTATTTTTTATGTAATAAAATTTTTATCAAGAACATAACATTAAACAATCGCAAGGTTTGTAGACTATAAAAATCATGTATGAATGGAGAGCGACAAAACATGGCAGTGCTTGTTCACAGCATGCGACACTGGCGAATGCGGCCAGCACCTGAAAGATGCGACTAGTGGTGAGGCGTGAAGCGGGACAGGAATACGTGCATATAAGAAACCGTGTAACTCCGGATTCGCGCAAGTCGGGGTATGACTGTATTTCAAAACTACTGGAGATGCAATCCTGCATCAGGGAAGATTCTGCTTGCAGAATACTAGTTCTGAATGCATATCTAAACTTTATCAAAAGAAAAGGAACAGCACTGAATTGCTTACAGAAGCCAGGAAAATCCGTCTTTGCAAATTTTGTTAGAGATAAAGCCATGATATATGTTATCGAGATTTAAAGTGATGTCTGACGTGAAAGAACAATAAAACTGTTCTTTCTTCCAGGAGGGGATCCATATATAGAGTGGTAAATTTAGACTTTGTCAAGACCTTTGACATGTCATATGATAAACTAGTTTTTAATTAGAAAGGATAGAATAGATAAGAAATTACAGAATTAGACAGAAGAGTCTGATAGCTATTAGCAAGTTATACAAACATGTGAAAGAAATATCCCAGAGGAGAGGGAGGCCACTAGTGATGTGCCAAAAGGATGTGTTTCAGGACTCTTACTTGTTTAACCACTTGTAGAGAAGAGGTGGTGGGGATTTATACCATAACAAAAGAGACTTTTCACAGAGTAGAGGGAGATAAGACCAGAATGAGAGGTCATCCCTGGAAAGTAGAAACTATAAGGAAAGCCTGTCTCCAAAGGAAAAGGAAAGCAGTTTTAACTTGGAGCAGCATGGAAGCTGAATGCATTGACAGAGCATGAAAACAGCAAATGAGCAGTGTTTGATAGTGAAGATATTTCACAATGAGTCTTTAGACTGGGGGGGTGATGACAATGATAAAGTGATGAAGTAAAATGCATTTTGCATACAAGACACAAGCATCAACAATAATAGAAGTTACTAAAAATTTAGTAACTTCTATTATTGTTCCTTAATCAAATCAAAGCATAAAATCTCATTTCTATAAAAAAAATTTGTAGAAATGAGAAAATTAGAAGAGAAATCAGAAACAACAGAAAATACAATTAAAACAACAAATCAAAACATAATAGAAAAATAAAATTTCTGAAAATTATCACGAGGATTAGGCTGAATGTAAAAATGGATCCCAAAAAAAGAAAAAGAGCAGAAAAATGCAATGATTTTTAAAAGGACCTATACAGGGAGAGAAACAAATACAGATCTGCTATTGAATTCAGATGAGGCAGTTACAGAACCAAGAGAGAAGAATTATGGAAGATCCTTAAGTAAACAAAGAATAATAAGTCCTAGAGAAGAAAACATATTAGAACACAAAAAATAAGAAGGTTCAGTTTAATAAGGTAAGGTCATGCTGGATATGCTCAATGATATTTTAACTACAGAAAAAAAATTCATTGCAATAGCATAAAATCGATGATTATCTTATCATATGAAAAGAACAGAAGAGATTATATCAGTACTATGGGCCAATAGGTTTGCTTTCATAACCATACAAATTTTCATCATCATCATCAAATTCCTGATATGTACCCTTAGGATGGGAGTGGGGGGGGGGGAGGGTTGCAGAATAATTATGATAGTATTACATGAAAAAGTTACACCATTAATGACTTCCAATCAACAATTTTCCTCCAAATCAATCTGTAATCTATCAAGATTCCAATATTATTAGATCTTATCTTTCTGTTTTTTAAGATACTTTTTACTACATCAATCCATCTACATCTTAGTCTTTCTTTTTCTTACCAACCTGGCAAAGAACACCTGTTTTGCTAAACTTCAGAATGAAGAAAATAGCGATATGACAAGAAACGGCAAGGTTGTACATGAGAATTATGAGAGTGTGAATGTAGAAAGTGTGAATGATAGTATAAATGGTTTCTCAGAGAATAAAAAAGATGAGATAGATGCATTGAGTGAGATCTCGTTGTTGAATGGTGTGATAGAAAGGGCAAAACAGCAGCTAGAGTGCATGAACAAAAGTCGACTGAATGAACCAACCAGTAATAAAAGGTATGACAGGAAAAATAGGCGTATGAATGTGAACATGAACAAAATGAAGGATAGAGTGCTGTATGGAGACTCGTTAGTACGAGGTGTGTTAGTAGAGGATTTGACAAAATCGTACCAACCTGGTGCGACCATAAAGGATGTAACTGAGTCTATTAGAGAGCAAAAGGAAAGGGTGAAAGAAATGATTGTTGTGGCAGGTACGAATGATTTGAAAGGAGATAAAATGGAAATGATAGAAGACCTGAATGAATTGTTTGAGGTAGCAAAAGAAAAGAGTGAGAGAGTTAGAATGATTAGTCTTTTGCCACGGTATGACAGTGAAATGTTTAAAAGGAGGGCCATAATTGCGAATGACTTTATGCATGGGTTATGTATGACGAGTGGTGTGGAATTTGTGGATGTGTGGAGTGAGTTTGATGGGCGAAAGGATCTATATAAGATGGATGGCTTGCATTTGAATGGTTATGGTGTAAGGAGACTTGAGAAAGTGTTGCTGAATGTAGTGGATGTGCAAATTCAGGGAAACTAGATTTATTAAGGGGGGGGGTAGATATACAGTCCTTAGGGAGGCAGTTGAATGTATGAATGAATATAATATGCCCAAGCGAATAAGGACAACAAATCAGAGTGGGATAGTTAATATAAGGCATCAAGGTAGGGTTGGGGCTAATGGGGGGGGTCTTAAATTCATGTACACTAATGCTAGGAGTATTAGGAACAAGAAGGAAGAATTTTTGGCTATGGTTGGCACTTCCAGACCACAGGTTACTGGTATTAGTGAATCATGGCTGACCGTAGATGATATAGCTAGTGGGATTGAATGTGATGGATATAGTGTGTTCAGGAATGACAGGGAGAATAAAATGAGGGGAGGAGTATTGTTGATGATAGCTGATGAGCTACAGCCAAGGAGAATAGAAGTTGAATTGCAGGATAGAGAAAAGAGCACATTTGAGGCTATTTGGTGTGAGATTGTGGCTAGCAGAACTAAATATACAATTGGGTGCTGCTATAGACCAGGTGATGGAAAAGATGGTAGTGACAGTATGCACAAGCAAATAGAAGAAATGAGTGGAAGGAGGGTGATTATTATGGGAGATTTCAACTATGGTCGCATTGATTGGAGTGAGGAGAGGACACACGGGAGGAAGGAATTGGATTTTATGCGGTTATTAAGGGATAACTATCTGTGACAGCATGTAATGGAAAATACTAGGGGTCAGAGAGTGCTTGACCTAGTAATTACATTTGAGGATTTGGCTGTAACAAATATGACCACACTGCCACCAATCGGTGAGAATGATCATAGGGTCTTGACTTGGGAGGTGGCTAAAGGTGTAGAATTTTCAATTAAGACAGGGTACATGTGGAATTATCGGGTGGGAAAGTATGATAAGCTTAGGAGTTTGATTGGCTCAGTGCCATGGCATGTACAACTGCAAGGACTAGAAGTTGATAGTGCATGGGAGGTAGTTAAGAAGTGCTTGCATGAAGCAATGGCTGACTGTATACCTAGAATCCGAATAATAAATCAAGTAGGGGTTATATGGATGAATAACACCATTAAGCTTGAGCTGCAAAAAAAGAAACAACTATGGATGGAATTTAAGGAGAAAGGTGACCGGCAGGCACATGAACGGTATAAAGCGCAGGCCAGAAGGGTGACGAGTGTGGTAAGAAAAGCAAAAAAGGATTACGAAAGAACATTGGCCATGCAGGCTAAAGAGAATCCTAAACAGTTTTTTAGATATGTAGCAAGTAAAAGGAAAAATGTACATGGCAGAATGATTTTAAAGAATGCCGATGGTAGGTAGGTAACTGAATCAGTTGAGATAGCTGAGTTACTGAGTGAGCACTTTGCAAGAATATACCATCCAGGTGGTGACATTGCAGAAACGAATAAACCAGTAGATTATACGGGAATTGTGGTGAATGAAGTGGAGGTGAGTACTCTATTGCATAACCTCAATGTCAATACATCTGTGGGATTGGATGGTATACCAGCTCGTGTAGTACGAGAAGCAGCTAAAGAATTGTCAGTACCCTTGACCATTTTGTTTAATTTGAGTCTCAGGTCCGGGTTAGTCCCGAGCGGGTGTGGAAGGAGGGGAAAATAGTTCCACTGCATAAAGGTGGTTCCAAGACTGCTGTTGTAAATTACCGACCGATTAGCATATCAGGAATCATTGTCAAGGTCTTAGAGAAATTAGTCAAGAAAAGAATACAGGATTGGATAGATGAAAATGGGATATTGTATGGGAGACAACATGGTTTTGTGAAGGGTAGATCATGCCTCGGTAACTTGCTCACCTTTTTATAACACAGTGACGGCTGAACTGGATAGGGGTAATGGGTTTACAATGATACTACTGGACCTTGCCAAGGCCTTTGACAGGATTCCACATGGAACCCTAATCAGTAAACTGGAGCAGATGGGGATAGATATAGGGTTGGTAAGATGGATAGGAGGGTGGTTGAAGGAAAGATACCAGAGAGTGGTTTATTCAGGAGTGGAGTCAAAAAGACGTCTTGTGACTAGTGGAGTGCCGCAGGGCTCTGTTCTTGGACCACTGCTTTTCAATTTGTTCATCAATGATATTGGAAAGGATTTGAGAGGAAGTGTTCACTTGTTTGCTGATGATGCGAAGTTGGGTAGAGCAATTGTGAGTGCACAGGATATTAAAATTTTACAGGATGATTTGGATAGTTTGGAGGACTGGGCTAGGAAAAATGGATGTCAGTTTAATGTGGCAAAGTGTAAGGTTATGCACTTTGGGGTGAAAAGAACAGCAGCAGTATATCGCATTGGTGGAACCGTACTCCAGGAGATTGATGAGGCCAGGGATTTGGGAGTGCTGGTGGATAGGGAGTTGAAGTTTAGGGGGCACATTGCAAAAGTGACTAAAACAGGTCACCAAATCACTTGGCTTATGAAAAATACTTTAACATGAAGAGACAAACAAGTTGTCGTTCCTCTGTATCGAGCCTTGATAAGACCCCATCTGGACTTCTGTGCCCAGTTATGGGCACCAGGGTTTCTTCGTGATGGGGAGGAAGTGGAGAGGATCCAGAGACGAGTGACCAAGATGATAGCAGGAGTGTGGAATGAACCTTATGAGAATAGGTTGAGGATTTGTGGGCTGCAGAAATTGGACGATAGGCGAAGGAGGGGTGATATGATTGAGACATTCAAATTACTGAAGGGTTTTTATAAGATTGATCCAGAAGATATTTTTGAAAATATGACTGGTGGTGGGAGGACTAGGGGCCATGCATGGAAGCTGGGCAAGAGCGTGGTTGACAAGGGTGTTAGAGCTAGGTTTTTTACTTGGAGAGTGGTGAATGAGTGGAATAAGCTTCCAGAGTCTGTTGTGGGTGCTACCACCGTGAATGAGTTCAAGGCAAGATATGATAGATACTGTGTGAATGTTGAATAGTTGTTCCAGACATGATGTTAGGGCCTCCCTCGATGAGTCTGTCGACTCCTTGGAGTTTCCCCGAACAATAATAATAATAATAATAATATTTCTTCTACCATTCTGTTTACATGACCATATCACCTGAGATTAGCTCCGCTGACATATTCTTGAATAGTCTTGAATATTAGAAAGGAACTTGCCATTATTATATCTTCATTTTTAGTATGATTCTGCCACTGATGCCATTGATTCACTCCTCTAATTTTTCTCAGAACCCTCATATCTATGGTCTCTATTCTTTGATCAAGTGCTCTATTTCTAACCCAGCTCAGATCCATAAGTTAAAAGTTTATTTTTCACTTGGTTAGACTATAATAAATTTAGTTTAATCCTTTATCCAAGTGAGAGCAAACAAAGTTTCTTACGTCAGGGTTTTGTTCCATCCGGCAGGATGCAAGTTGGTTGGACATAAGTCGATATATTAAATCAACAGAGTTATAGGGGTAGGGACTTAACTGTAATAAGTATACTGTCATTTTAATTTTTAAACCTTATAAAGGTAGAGATGACCTTGCTATTGCTTCTGCCTGGTATCTTCACATCTGGGCCTGGCTCCCACCTGAAGAGACCTCAATAAAGGTCAAAACTAGTCTGGGTAGTGGCCCTTCCCTTAATGCATAGCAGTATACATGTCCGCAAGGATATGTGCTTTATATTATGGGAGATACTGAGACAAGGAGTGATGAGAGTTTGCTCCACCTTTGCAACGAGTCGCCCAGTGTTGTACTACCTTACCCCAGTCCTGAAGGTACTTTTAGGTGCAAACCTTGTTTGCTCACACTTGGATAAAGGATTAAACTAAATTTATTATACCATAAGTTAAAATTTGTTTGAGCATTGTCTTGTATACAGCTAATTTAGTTTTGTCTAATTTTTTTCTTATTTCATATAAATTTATTCAACTGTGTTCCTACTATACCAGCTTCACTAATCATGTTGTTTATTTCCGTATTTATTTTATCATCGTCACTAAAAATTGTGTCAAGCTGAAAGTTTTACTTGTTCTACAAGTTCACCATTCAGATACAATTGATGTTTTCAATATTTCTGCTTATTTTCATCGCCTTTTTTTACTACTCATTTTCATACCAAATTTATTACAACAGTTATTTGATTTAGTGAGGGAATCTTGAAGACTTGCACGGGATTTATTCAAGAGTATAACATCATCTGCATAAAGTAAAGAGCTAAGATTAACATCGTCAATTTTGATATCGGGGTGCTTAAGGGTCAAAGCTGTATAACTGAGAGGAGACCTCCACATAGCCTTTAAAGGAATGCGGAGAACCGACCAGGGCTTCTGACCTAATGTCCAATCCTCACCTTCTCGTAGTGCACCCTGTTGGGTATCTACTTTGATACTGAACGAACGAGGATGGGCTGGCAATTTGGGATTTAGCCGACCAAATTGTATTCTTATTGGTTAAACCAAAATGAAAAATGATGGTACAACATGACAAAATTTCATGCCGGCTGGGCGTCGCCCGGTTAAACAAGGCCCCCGTTGTTTTCGCCAGGGAACCAGGGCGAACAGCGAAAAGTCAGCTACTGGAACAAATCTGAAAACAAACCCCAACTCAACATCACCAGAGTTAAAGATCGGTACTATCAACGTAAGAAGCCTGAATGGCAAAGAAATGGAGCTAGCTGAGGAATTAGATAAGTACCAGATCGACATAATAGGGGTGACTGAAACAAAAAAGACCAAAACTGGTGAGATCTTTCTGAGCAATAAATACAAAATGTTATATTCAGGCAATAACAATCAAGGAAAAGAAGGAGTAGCCATAGTATTCAACACAAAATACGAGGCTAATCTTCTTGAATGGCAGTCAGTCTCAAGTAGAGTAATGTGGGCAAATATGAGAATGGGGAACTGGACAATGAGACTTATTTGTGCCTATGGTCCCACAGAAGGTTCTACTAAGGTAGAAGTGGAGGAATTTTTTGAGGCTTTAGAAAAAGCAACTGACACAATGAAAAAGGAAAAGTTGGTCCTTGTAGGGGATCTAAATAGCAGAGTAGGAAATGATTGTGAGACATACAAAAATATTTTGGGAAAATTTGGAGAAAAGAGCAAAGCTAATAATAATGGCAAATATCTGTTGGATTTCTGCTCAGGACATGGACTGGTTATTACTAACACCATGTTCCAACATAAAAATGTGCACAAATTCACATGGAGAGAAGAGGCTAGGAATAACAAAAGTCTCATTGACTATGTTATTGTTGATAGTGATGTTTTCTCCCTGGTGCAGGACACCAGAGTGTACAGAGGATTTGAAATTGGAAGTGATCACTATTTAGTCTTGAGCAGGATAAAATTGAATTTCATATTGAAAAGAATAACATGTAAGAAAGTTTTAAAGCGAATAAAAGTTGAGCAGCTCTCAGATGTAAACTGTAGACTAAAATACAGAAATATTATTGAAAAGAAAATGAAAGAGTTTGAGAACAGGAATCAAACCTTGGAGATTCAGTGGCAAACTCTGAAGGAAACATTGATTGATTCTGCCAGAGAGGCATGTGGTGAGGTTGTGTGCAAAGATAAAAAAATCAGAACTCCCTGGTGGACACAGGAAGTTAAAGAGGCAGTGAAGGAAAAGAAGAAAGCATATCAAAAGTTCCTGGCAAATAAGTCAGCTTTTACTCTTACAGAATACAGAGACAAATGTAAGAAAGCTAAACAGTGTGTAAAACTAGCTAAACAAAAGTCATGGGAGGACTTTGGCAAGAATATAGAAAATAAATATCAAGAAGGTGGCAAAATATTCTGGAGGTTGTTGAAGAAGCTTAGGAATGGAGGAAAGAGTGCTGTAAAAGGAATTAGAGATGATAAAGGTGAAATGAAAACAGGAGAAAAAGATATCCTTGAAGTAGGGATTAATTACTTTGAAAAACTGCTAAATGACACAAGCAGTGATGACAGCACAGTGATAAAAAACACTGACCAGGCATGCAGTCAGGAATACATATCCATTCCTGAAGTAGAAAAAGCCATCAAAGGCTTGAAATGTGGAAAGGCAGCAGGAGTAGATGATATTCGACCAGAAATGCTGAAGTATGGTGGTATAAGAGTCTTACAGTCGCTGCACTGCATAGTTCAGAAAGCCTGGACAGAGGGACGAATTCCCGATGATTGGAGTAGAGCTCTCATAGTACCCATATATAAAAAGGGAAATAAAACTGAATGTGAGAATTACAGAGGTATTTCCCTACTGAGTGTTCCTGGCAAGATCTATGCAAGTATACTTGAGAAACGGTTGAGAAGAATTGTGGAAGAAAAGCTTGGTGAAGAACAAGCTGGATTCAGGCCAAATAGAGGCTGTCAGGATCAGATCTTCACTTTACGACAAATAGTCGAGAAAGCATGGGAATATAACAAAGATCTGTATTTAAGTTTTGTCGATTTGGAAAAGGCATATGACAAGGTGCCAAGAGAGAAGCTATTCAATACGCTGCAGTTATATGGTGTCAATGGGGCATTATATCAAGCAATACTTAGTCTTTATTTGAGTTGTGAGTCAGCAGTTAGAATTGAAGGAAGTACAGGAAGATGGTTTAATGTTAAATCTGGTGTGAGACAAGGATGTACTTTATCCCCTCTGTTATTCATTATCTATATGGATCACATTATGAAGGAATGTGGTATTAAACCTGATATCAAAATTGGAGATGTTAATGTCAGCTCTTTGCTTTATGCGGATGATGTTATACTTGTAAATAAATCCGCTACAAGTCTGCAAGATTCTCTGACTAAATTGAATAGCTGTTGTAATAGATATGGTATGAAGGTCAGCAATAAAAAGACAAAGACAACGAAAATAGGCAGAATCATTGAAAATGTCAACTGTGTTGTGAATGGAGAACCTGTGGAACAAGTAAAACATTTCAGCTACTTAGGCACAATTTTTACTGAAGATGGTAAACTAAATATAGAAATAGACAACAGAATCAGCAAAGCTGGTATCGTGGGAAGTCAATTGAATAAATTCATATGGAATAAGAAAGAAATTAGTCGGAACACTAAATTAGCTGTATACAAGACTGTGTTCAAACCAATTTTAACTTATGGATCTGAGAGCTGGGTCAGAAGTAAAACACTTGACCAAAGACTAGAGACCGCAGATATGAGAGTCCTGAGAAAGATTAGAGGCGTGAACAGATGGCATCAATGGCAATATCATATTAAAAATGAGGATATTAGGAAAGAACTTGACATTGTCAGCATCCAGGAATGCATTAGCAGAGCTAATCTCAGATGGTATGGTCACTTAAATAGAATGGGAGAGGAAAGATTAGCAAAACAAGTGTTCTCTGCCAGGTTGGCAGGAAAACGACCCAGAGGAAGACCAAGATATAGGTGGATTGATACGGTACAAAGTGCCTTAGACGATAGAAATATAAGATCTGATAATGTTGGAGTCTTGACAAGTAACAGACTGATTTGGAGGAAAATTGTAGATAGGCAGTTAGTAATGATGTAATTTTTTCATGTAGTACTGTCATATCCTGTACACCCCTTGAGGGTACATGGCAGGAATTTGATGATGATGATGATGATGATGATGATGAATTTTGATATCAGATTTTCCTTCATAACGTGATTTATGCAAGCACTTGAGCAAGATCCTAGACAACTGGCTAAAATCAAAAATAATTGCAAAAAAAAAAAAAAATTCTAAATCAAATATTAACTAAAAACAAATCACTTATTTTCCATAATTACAAAGTTATGGAATAATTAAGACAAATCGTTAAGAAATCTTGGTGCCAAGATTGAACTATTTGTCTTAAAGTTGAAATCTGATATTCAGGATCCATGTCTATTCTATTTGGCCTGGATCCTGCTTGTTCTTCGCCAAACTTCCCTTCCAAAATTTTTCTTAGCTGATTCTCAAGTATACTTGCATAAATCGTTGAAAGAACACTGAGTAGGGAAATACCTCTACAATTCTCACACTGTTTCATTTCCCTTCTTATAAATGGGTATTTATCTTATTCATGTCGGGGTTCTCCCCTTTCCTCAACCATCCCTTAGAACTGGTTGAGCCCTCCTAAGGAGGAGATTAAGTATGTATTTTATGACTGTAGATCCATGTCTATTCACATGGTGGTTTGCCTGTTCTGAGGGACAAAAAACCCAAGCCTCTTGGAGAACCCTCTACCTCCATATGAGACCGGCTAGCTCATCTTTAGTCAAAAGAGACCAGATAATGGTTCCTCACATCATATTTGAGCATTTCTGGCCAAATTTCATCTACTCCAGCTGCCTTTCCCCATTTCAGGTTTTTGATGGCTTTTTTCTACTTCAAGTATGGATATGTATTCCTGATTGCATGCCTAGTAAGTGTATTTTACCAAGATTCTCAACTGCAGTAAAGAATCATACTTGTACCATATTAAAAATTAAATTTATTACGAATATATTTTGTCTTATATATCGTAAAACATCATCAGTGCAACCAGTGAATAACAATAAGGAATTTGAATAAAGAAACAGTAGAGCACAAGTTAAGTTGGAATCCCTCTATATACAGTCAAGTGTTTAATGGGTTAAAACTATTTTTTTGGGTTAAAAATAAATTAAAATAGTCTAGTTAAAAATAAAATATAACAGATTACAGATTTATTTAATACAGTTTCTCTCACACTTTTGGAATAGTAAGGTAGTCATAGTGATTGAGGTTAGGTTGATGAAGTAGGGCTTCAGCACAAGAGAGGAGGAGGCAAGTTCTGACATTGCCTAATTGTTTTCTGCTATATTAGAAATCTTTCCAAATGTCTCATGAAAACTATGGAATAAACATCAATGGAAAAAATTGGAATGATTTTTTTTTGGCAGATGACATTGTTCTATTAGCAAAAAATAAAGAAGCAGCTCAGGAAATTGTAAATGACCTTGACAGAAAACAGGAGGGAAAAAAGGTTTAAAAATTAACATAACCATAATGAGAAATTCAGATGAAATTGAATTAAAATTAGCTGATAATAGCACTGAACTTGTGAATGACTATTTACCTCAGACAAGTTAGTTTTAAGAAAAAAAAACATGATAAAGAAAGCAAAGCATTTGGCTGTAAAGCTTATCAGTTTGATTTGCTTGTATGTTTAAAAAGAAAGCTATTTAATATGTGCATTATTGCAGTGTTTACTATGAAGTGAGGCATGGGCAGCAACTAAAAAAACAGGATGATAAATTGTATGTGGCACAAAAGAACCATTGAGAGAAGAGTGTTCCACATAAAGGACAGAATTAGAAATAATAGAATTAATGAGATGACTGGAGTATAGAATAGTGTGAAAGGTTTAACATGAGATGGTGGACACTGGCAAAAGATAGAAAGGACTGGACAATTAGAGGCAAAAGCCTATCCAGCAGCAGTAGATGGAAAGAGGAAGGGTTCAAAATTTGTATGTATGGTGGCAAGAGAGCTTGATACTTAAAACCTAACATATAAGTCTTGTCAGGTTTTACAATGACTTACTTCCATCATGTATACAAACTGCATTTTACTTTGTAGTAAAAAGATTTTTCACTTGGCTGCAAATTATAGTATACTTGGCGAGAAATTATATTCTTGTTTTACCCGAGCATGAGCACACAAAGTTTGTGTGTGAAGTATTCTCATGACTAATCTACTCATATAATAGAGACCATTGATTTTACTTCAGTTGCCTCAGCATCTCATAATGCAAAGCATACTTCTTTTCAGATGTGTATATCACTACCTAGACAGGTTTCAACTTTTTAAGGTCTCATCAGTGTGAGCTAGATCAGGGAGATATTAAAGTTAAATCTTGAAAGTTTATTTTTCACTTGGTTAGAGTATAATAAGAGATAGGAGTGTTGGTAGCTTGCTCCACCTTTGCAACGAGTTGCCCTGGTGTTGTACCACCTTACCCCAGTCCTGAAGATACTTTCAGGCGCAAACTTTGTTTGCTCACACTTGGATAAAGGATTAAACTAAATTTATTATACTCTAACCAAGTGAAAAATAAACTTTCAACATCTTTCTCTAAATCCAGAGTAATTTATTAAAAAAAGGGTGGCACACCATTTGGCAACTCCTATAGGTAGAGATGACCTGCTAATGCTTCTGCCTGGTATATCCACTTGGGCCTGGCTCCCACTGAAGAGACCTCAATACAGGTCGAAACTAGTCTGGGTAGTGGCCCTTCCCTTAATGCATAACATTAGACATATCTGCAAGGAGATGTGTTTTGCATTATAGGAGATACTGAGATAGGAGTGTTGGTAGCTTGCTCCACCTTTGCAACGAGTTGCCTGGTGTTGTACCACCTTACCCCAGTCCTGAAGATACTTTCAGGCGCAAACTTTGTTTGCTCACACTCGGATAAAGGATTAAACTAAATTTATTATACTCTAACCAAGTGAAAAATAAACTTTCAACATCTTTCTCTAAATCCAGAGTAATTTATTAAAAAAAGGGTGGCACACCATTTGGCAACTCCTATAGGTAGAGATGACCTGCTAATGCTTCTGCCTGGTATATCCACTTGGGCCTGGCTCCCACTGAAGAGACCTCAATACAGGTCGAAACTAGTCTGGGTAGTGGCCCTTCCCTTAATGCATAACATTAGACATATCTGCAAGGAGATGTGTTTTGCATTATAGGAGATACTGAGATAGGAGTGTTGGTAGCTTGCTCCACCTTTGCAACGAGTTGCCCTAGTGTTGTACCACCTTACCCCAGTCCTGAAGATACTTTCAGGCGCAAACTTTGTTTGCTCACACTTGGATAAAGGATTAAACTAATTTTATTATAAAGTTAAATCAGCACAGAAATCATATTTTCCATATATAAATAGTAAAATGGTATCACTCTACAATCATCCCTCGACTTACGTCAGGGTTTTGTTCCATCCGGCAGGACGCAAGTCGGTCGGACATACATCAATACATTAAATCAACAGAGTTATAGGGGTAGGGACTTAACTGTAATAAGTATACTGTCATTTTTAAACCTTATAAAACTGTACTGTGTGTTACTGCCACTACAAAATAGAAGAATAATCACCCAAATCTTCCTCCACAATCACATCTTCATTACCTTTCCTATTGGAAGGACCAGGTTACAGCTCTTCTGATGTAACTTTTGTTTTTTGATGAAAATGTCAGATGTGCTTTGCTTATTCCTCTTCTTCTTTTCATCATAAATTTGTTTACAGCAAACAAATGCATCACGTGCTTTCCTTTCTACAAATCAATGGCATTCAACATTGGAGTCATTAACTTCAGCCATTTTGAGAACATCGCTAACTTGAGAGAACATTTCTGCAAGACGCTACACTGTGAATTGTTCAACTACCTCTTCCTGCTTCTCTTTTTCCCCTTCTGCAACATGTTGTTCCTCCAGTTCAACCAATTCTTAGTTAGTCAACTCTTCACAGGCACTTTCTATGAGTTGAACGATGTCATCATAATTCACTTCGAGATTCAGATTGGTTGCTAGGCCCACTATTTCTTCTCAATTTACAAAGGTCTTCATTTTTTTTCAAGCCTTTTCATACATTGAGAGGTCACTTCGTCCCAAGCCACAGCAATATTTTTAATAGCATGATAAATATTGAATGCTTTGCAGAATTGCATGAGAATCTGATCATTTCCTTCAGTGGCAGAAATGGCTTGTGAAAAAGTTCTCCATAAATAATAAGCCTTAAACACTGAAAGAACCTCCTGATCTATCAAATGAATAGATCACTTGGGGTGAAGATCACCGATGTAAGGTGGATGACCTGGAGCATTATCTAGAATTAATAAAATTTTACATTTTCTTTCACACAATAGCTTTCCATTTCACTCACATAACAGTTGATTAAGGCTTTCTCAAATAATTTTTGAGTCATACACTACTTCTTATTCTCCGATAATGAACTGGAAGAGTATGCTTCCTTATGTTTTTTGAAGGCTCATGGATTCTCACCGTGCCATATCACAAATGGTTTCAGTTTATAACCAGCCCCATTAACCGCGAACAGAATGGCAATACGGTTTTTAAGAGCTTTGCAACTAGGCATATATTTTAGCTTTTGGTGGATGAATGTCCGCTCGGACATATCTTTTCTAAAACAAGGAGGTCTCACCCATATTAAATATTTGCTATCGCAAATAATTTTTCCCCATGATAATTTTATCCAATTTCTCTACAAACTCCTTGGCAAGTTCTCATCGGTACTTGCAGATTCACCATACATTTTCAATTACGCAGTGCAAAACGCTGTTTGAATCTCATGAACCAATCGGAAAAAGCATTGGATTCATATTTATAATCAGGCTTTCTCCTTCAACATGTTTAAGAGACTTAGTGCCTTAGCAATATGTGACCTTATCGATAAGTCATATCTGATCACATTGACGAGCTTACCAGCTTCATGTTGCTTTACAACTTGCAACTTCGTTTCAAGATCATTTGCTCACCTCTTTTTCTGTGATTCTTCAGTAAGTTTTTTGATTGGGCACATAAAGGGCTACATTGCATAAAATATTGTGAAATATTTAAAGACAAATACATACTGTTTATATGTATTTCTCAAACACAAAATCAACAGAGGAACTGTTGAAGATGCCAATTGCCGACTGACTTTGCCACTGAATGTACTATTGTCATTGAGCATGATGCAATTTTACTGGAATCACAGACGTATCCTTGAACAGACGTAAGTTGAGGGATGACTGTATTATCAAAATACTCTCAAGAATAATATACTTTGTAACCAAGCAAAAAAAAAAAAAAAAACTTTCTACAACTATCTCTGATCAAGAGCATTTTCACAGTGGTTACATTACATAATTCAGAAAGCCTAATCAGAAGGCTGAATTTTTCTGGATGAATGGAACAGAGCACTTGTAACTGATAAAAAATATAATATAAAAGTGAATGTGAGAATCACAAAGGAATTTTCTAACTGAGCATTCCTAGCTGATTATCTAGTACACTGGACTAAGGAAATTTCAGGATCAGATTTTTACTTTAAGACAAATAGTTGACACATCATGGTAATATAACAGGATATATATATATATATAAGCAGTAAAACCCCATTTTTACGTTCCGTCATTTACGTCATTTTCCGTTGGTCCGGTCTTAAGGCCTATTCTTACGATGTATTGTTTTCCTGCCATTAACAACTTGATGCGGACGTATACTGATTTTCGAATCGATTGCTGCGGAAATCTGCACATTTCTGTTCCCAGATGGAGTTACTTACTTTTGGCTGTAGTTTCGTTTCCACAATCACGGTGACTGCATGCTTGCCGTAGTAATGTAGTGATGAGCGATACCGTGATTTTTCAATCACAGTACCAGTTGATATTGCAGAATTTCTGCTACGTAATTTAGTGTGTGAAAGTTGCTTTCAAGTTGCGGTGGTAGATTATCCATGTTAGTAACATGGAGAAAAAAAGACAGAAAATGTATTTCAGCAGAAGAAAAGATGGCAATTCTGCGACGTGTAGATTGGCATTCCGGAACACGTGTGCATTTAGCAAAAGATCTTGGACTCTCCGTGTCCACTTTGAACACGATAGTAAAAAAAAACAGGTCAAGCACTGAACTCAATCTGGTGCGATGTAAAAAAAAAAAAAAAAAAAAAAAAAAAAAAAAAAAAAACAATCAACAAATAAAGATTATTTTAAATAGATAAATGCAAGTAATTGTAAATTCATTTATTTTCAGTTATTAAATGTTATAATCTGGTATGCAGACTCACATACTAGCAGTAAGTCATCTTTTAGCCTTATTTAAACGTTTTTTTACATTTCCTGCTATTTACATTTTCCTGCTATTTACACTTTTTTCCATCAGTCCCCTGAAGAATGTAAAAAAGGGGTTTTATTGTATATATATATATAGAGAGAGAGAGACCTGAAAATAATTTTTTTTCAGGGCATATAATAATGCATCAAGAGAAAAGATCTTAAAAGGGCTACAGTTATATGATGCAAATAGGACATTATAAATAATAATATATAACCTATACACTTAAGATGTAATCAGCAGTTAAATTAAAATAAGATAATTTGATATAACATCAAGACTAATCATCTATGTGGATCACATTATGAAGGGAAAATAATATTAAACTCAATATAAAAATCAGGTTCATTGTCACTTTCCTTCATAATGTTATTTTCTATCATCTGCATAAAAACTATGTTATGAAAATAATGTAATACTCCTAAATTAATCCAGTACAAATTTTGGACTAAAACACATGGTATTAAAAATAGACAGAACATGGAAATTATCAACTACATTCTAAAAGAAAAACAGAGAACAAGTCAAATATTTCCTTTATTTAGACACAATTTTAATGAAGACAGCAAATTAAATATGAAAACATATAATGGAATAAGTAAAGTGATATGATGGAAACTGAGTAAGCAAAGCTAGCTTACTCCACAGACTCCAACATTGTCAGATCTTATATTTCTATCTTCTAAGACACTTTTTACTGTATCAAATTGGGGGGGGGGGGATAAAACACAAAACCAGCTGTGCGTAAGATAATGTTTGGTTTTTACTAATGGATCTGAAAGTCTAAGACACTTTTTACTGTATCAAATTGGGGGGGGGGGGGGGGATAAAACACAAAACCAGCTGTGCGTAAGATAATGTTTGGTTTTTACTAATGGATCTGAAAGTTGGTTTACAATAAAACAATTGATCAAAGGTTCTAGAGAAAATAAAAAAGAGCAGTACTGAACTTCGCCACACCCCCTTCAGTACATGTGCTCATTACATTTAGCTGTAGACTCTATATGTGCTCTTTTAGAACCACGTGATTTGTGACAGGTGGTTCTAGAAGTCACACAGCAGGTGGTTCTAGAACCTATTTATCAGAACACTACCCCAGGAGCTTCATTTTGAGGGTCACAGAATTCACAGGTACCCTTCACATTTTCTTGATGTCACATCACTTGATGCCTTCGTTTGGGCTATATTGAAGGAATGAGTATTCCACCATGACCAACCTTAAAAACCTTGATGAATTAAGAAATAAAATTATATGATATGTCCAGCAGATGTTCTAACCCTTCTTAACCCTTGCATGCACTACAAAACCTGTCTTCAAAGACAAGGTGCCCATTTCAGCACGTAATCTACAGTCGTTAATGCTTTATTCAACCAAAATTCCACTGATAGTTGTGTATGCACATATCATTGTGTGTAAACATATATTTCTTTGTTAATAAACCCATTGACTCCATAACATATATTGTAGTTATTCAGTATTGATTTTTTTTTTGTTGCCATACTGTATTATAATATTCATCATCATCAAATTCCTGACATGTACCCTCAAGGGGTGTACAGGATATGACAGTACTACATGAAAAATTTACATCGTTACTAACTTCCTATCTACAATTTTCCTCCAAATCAATCTGTTACCTGTCAAGACTCCAATATTGTCAGATCATATATTTCTCTCTTCTAAGACACTTTTTACCGTATCAAGCCACCTATATCTTGGTTTTTCTATGGGTCTTTTTCCTGCCAACCTGATAGAGAACACTTGTGTTGCTAATCATTCCTCTCCCATTCTGTTTAAGTGACCATACCACCTGAGATTAGCTTTGCTAACACATTCCTGGATGCTAACAATTCAAGTTCTTTCCTAATTTCCTCATTTTTAATATGATATTGCCATAGATGCCATCTGTTCATGCCCCTAATGTTTACCCAGGACTCTCATATCTGCAGTCTCCAGTCTTTGGTCAAGTGTTTCACTTCTAAACCAGCTCTCAAGATCCATAAGTTAAAATTGGTTTGAACACTGTCTTGTATATAGCTAATTTAGTGTTTTGACTAATTTCTCTTTTATTCCATATAAATTTATTCAGTTGACTTCCTACCATACCAGCTTTGCTGATTCTGTTGTCTATTTCCATATTTAATTTACCATTTTCACTAAAAATCGGGCCTAAATAGCTGAAATGTTTTACTTGTTCTATAGGTTCTCCATTCACAATGTAGTTGATATTTTCAATGTTTCTGCCTATTTTCATTGTCTTTGTCTTGATATTGCTGACCTTCATACCATATCTATTACAACTATTCAATTTACTCAGAAAGTCTTGCAGGCTTGTAGCATATTTATTTATAAGTATACTATCATTGGCATAAAGTAAAGGACTAAAGATTAACATCTCCAATTTTGATATCAGGTTTAATACCACTTTCCTTCATAATGTGATCCATATAGATAATAACAGGGGGGGATAATGTACATCCTTGTTTGACACCAGATTTAACATCAAATCATCTTCCTGTACTTCTTTCAATTCTAACTGCTGACTTACAACTGAAATAAAGACTAAGTATTGCTTGATATAATGCCCTACTGACAATACAACTGCAGTGTTTTGAATAGTTTCACTCTTCAGAAGGAAATAAGAACACCGGCCGACAGGCATTTAGATTCGGAGGAAATTGAGTTTTTTTATGTGACAGTCGGAAGAAAATTAATAGTATATTCAGAAAAAGGAATCGTGGAACTATGAAGTTTCAAAGTGGAATAAGTATTGATAATTAAAATAAAATATTGCTATAGATGTTTTAAAAGGAATATTCGAGAAAACGCTAGTTGGAAGAATAGTAGTAGATTCCAAAAAGGGAATCGTAGAACTGTGAATTTTTTAAAGTGGAAAAGTTAAGACTATCAATAAGCATTAGTGAATAAAAGAAGAAATCGCTATTTATCATTCTAAAGGAATGTTCGAGGAAACGCTGATTAGGAAGTCTCATCTGTCTTAAGGATGCCGGATCTAATTATCATTTCTACTAAAAAGAGACAGAATTGAGTTAGGAAGAATTAATGTGTGCTACATAAGTGAGGAGAAAGGATCCTGTGAAAATGAAGAATAAAGTCATATATCTTCAAAAAAGGGCCTTGACACAGAGAGAAACTGACTATGAACATTTGGTAGTTGTGAAAAACAAAGTGTTTAGTCTAGTCTTAAGTGTAAGTTTATTTTTAAAAAGGCCTTGGATCCAATTAAATTTGGTTAGTAATGTAATATTGTTTGAAGTGTATATATATTGTTTTTGTTATATTAAATGTATTTATTTTGTATTTTGGTCTTGAGTCAGTGATTTTTGGATTCTGAAAGAAATAGTAAAAAAGAGGTCATTGCAACAATCAGGGTGAACCCTTGTGTATATAATAAATAAAAGCACTCAGAATTTAAAAAAATAATTGTTAGAAAAAGAGATTAAATAAAATAAATAAAAATCCTAGATATAAAAACAATGGTGCAGCCGGTAGGATTAATAAAAGGATTAAAATAATATTAATTAAAAATCTCCTACATTACCAAGAAGAAATTGATATTTATGTTCTAAAGGAATGTTCGAGAAAACTCTGATTAGGAAGTTTCACCTGTATTAAGGACGCTGGATCTAACTATTAATTCTACTAAAAATAGACAGAATTGAGTCAGGAAGATTAATGTGTGCTACATGAGTGATGAGAAAGAATCCTGTGAAAATGAAGAATAAAGTGATATATCTACGGAAAAGGGCCTTAACAGAGAAAGAAACTGGCTATGAACATTTTGACATTGTGCAAACAAAGTGTTTAGTCTGAAACTTAAGTGTAAGTTTATTTTTAAAAAGGCCTTGGATCTAATTAAATTTGTAGTTAGTTACGTAATATTGTTTAAAGTGTATATATATATATATATATATATATATTGTTTTGTTTTATAAATGTGTTTATTTTGTATTTTGGTCTTGAGTCAGTGATTTTTTTGGATTCTGAAAGAAATAGTAAAAAAGAAGTCATTGCACCAATCGGAGTGAACCCTTGTGCATATAATATATAGGTACACTCAGAAATAAATAAAAATAATTGTTGAACAGAGATCATCTCTATATACAGGATTAAATAAATAAATATCCTATATTTAAACAATGGCACAGCCAGTAGGATTAATATTATGATAATATCCTCTATATAAAAATCTCTAATTATAACACTGGCATAAATCTTACCAGGAACACTCAGTAGAGAAATACCTCTGTAAATCTCCCATTTTATATATGGGTACTATGAGAGCTCTACTCCAATTATCTGGAATTCGTCCCTCTGTCCAGGCCTTCTGAAGCAAAGGTTGGTCGATTGGTAGAGCCTCTGCTACTAATGACTCATGCAAAAAGTTAAGCAAGTTTGTGCGTGGTTAGTAGTTGGAAAGGGTTCAATCGTTCGATGCTGTTGGCACACTCTCCCTTGATGAGTCTTTGTACTCATCAAGAGAGATGTCAGATTATCTGAAGGTGTCAGATAATAATAATTCTGAACTATGCAGTGCAGCCACTGTAAGACTTTTATACTTCCATACCTGAGCATTTCTGGTCGATTATCATCTACTCCAGCTGCCTTTCCACATTTCAGGTTTTGATGGCTTCTTCTACTTCAAGTATGGATATATATTCCTAATTGCATGCCTGGTCAGAGTTTTTTTTACCACTATGCTCTCACCAATTATTTCATTTAGCAATGTTTTGAAGTAATTACTCTATACTTCAAGGATATCTTTTTCTCCAGTTTTCATGTCATCTTTATCATCTCTAACTTCTTTTACAGCACTCTTTCCTCAATTTCTAAGTTTCTGCAACAACCTCCAGAATATCTTGCCACTTTCTTGATATTTATTTTCTATGTTCTTACTAAAGTCTTCCCATGACTTTTGTTTATGATGTTTTACATAGTGTATAGCTTTCTTACATTTGTCTCTGTATTTTCTAAGAGCACAAGATGACTTATTTGCCAGGAACTTTTGATACGCTTTCTTCTTTTCCTTCACTGCCTCTTTAACTTCCTGTGTCCACCAGGGAGTTCTAATTTTTCTATCCTTGCAGACAACTTCACCACATGCCTCTCTAGCTGAATCAATCAGGGGTTTCTTCAAGGCTTGCCACTGAATCTCCAAGGTTTGATTCCTGTTCTCAAACTCTTTCATTTTTCCTTCAATAATCTTTGTGTATTTTAGTCTACAGTTCACATCTGAGAGCTGCTCAACTTTTATTCACTTTAAAACTTTCTAGCATGTTCTTCTTTGAAATGAAATTGAATGGACTTCAATTTTATCCTGCTCAAGACTAAATGGTGATCACTTCTAATTTCAAATCCTCTGTACACTCTAGTGTCCTGCACCAGAGAGAAAACAACACTATCAATAATAACATAGTCAATGAGACTTTTCGTATTCCTTGCCACTTCTCTCCATGTGAATTTGTGTACATTTTTATGTTGGAGCATGGTGTTAGTAATAACCAGTCCATATCCTGAGCAGAAATCCAACAGATATTTGCTATTATTATTAGCTTTGCTCTTTTCTCCAAATTTTCCCAAAATATTTCTGTATGTCTGACAATCATTTCCTACTCTGCTATTTAGATCCCCAACAAGGACAAATTTTTCATTTTTCAGTGTGTCAGTTGCTTTCTCTAAAGATTCAAAAAAATTCCTCCACTTCTACCTTAGTAGAACCTTCTGAGGGACCATAGGCACAAATAAGTCTCACTGTCCAGTTCCCCATTCTGATATTTGTCCACACTCTACTTGAGACTGCCTGCCATTCAAGAAGATTAGCCTCATATTTAGTGTTGAATACTAAAGCTACTCTTTCTTTTCCTTGATGGTCATTGCCTGAATATAACATTTTGTATTTATTACTCAGAAAGATCTCACCGGTTTTTTCTTTTTTGTTTCAGTTACCCTGTTACGTCGATCTGGTACTTATCCAATTCCTCAGCTAGTTCCATTTCTTTGCCATTCAGGATTCTTATGATGATATTACCGATCTTGAACTCAGGTGATGTTGAGTTGGGGCATGTTTTAGGATTTGTTCTGGTAGCTGAATTTTCGCTGTTCGCCCTGGTTCCCTGGCGAAAACAACGGGAGCATTGTTTAACTGGACAACGCCCCAGCCGTCATGAAATTCTGCCATGTTGTACCATCATTTTTGTGTTGTGGTTTTTTAAGCCAATAAGAATACAATTTGGTCAGTCATGGCCCAAATTGCCAGCCCATCCTCTTTCGTTCAGTATTCAGGTAGATACCTAACAGGCTGCACCATGAGAAGGTGAGGATTGGACATTAGGTCAGAAGCCCTGGTCAGTTCTCAGCATTCCTTTAAAGGCTATGTGGAGGTCTCCGCTCAGTTATACAGCTTTGACCCTTAAGCACCCCGTATTATAATGTTACCATGCTAAACTCACTGGACCAAAGGAACAGTGAGTTTAGCATGGTGTTACTTATCATTCCTTATCCTCGTATTTTGTTGTACTTTATATTATCCTCATACTGTAATCTTATTTTTCTTATATACGCAAATAAACGTTTATCCTTTACCAAATCTCCTTCCCTTTTATTCTAAGCAGTCTTATTGGCCTCCCTATAGTTTAATCACACAACATTCTGATAGAGTTTACCTGATAAGCATTAACAAAAATTTATATTTTTACTGCGCCAGCTAATACCTTGGATAGATGGGACTCTTACCCAGGATGGCTCTCTCAGAATGATACATGATGATTAAACCGAAATAAACTTTATACCTCCGTTCACTTATCTCTTTCTTACAGTCGTGGCTCGCTTTAGTCATTCATACACTTGGGTTTATCCTGCTAAGTTCGTTATTATTTTATGAGCAGCTGTTTGAATTCATACGACAAAACAGGTCAGGCAGGTACTTGAAAGAAATAATTTAATAAGCTCAAGGAATTATACAAGCATACAACATAAACATTATCAGAAGTATTCTCAAGTAAAGACATAGGCTCAAACTAATTACAGTAAACACGCAAACAAACTTGCATAGACCACTAATATGAGCATTTTCAACATTAATTCTTAGGCACTTGTCATTCCTTCTTCACACACGTGGTCATTAGTTAACTTACTTTATACACTACTATTAGCTCATACAGAGATACACTCAGCCTTGTAGGGCAAACAAATCTTAAATAAGTGGGCCTGAGCCAAGTCATAGACAATTCTTATAGTTCCATAAAATTAGTCCATCTTATATATTCTCTTGGGGGATCACACTCTTCTATGACTGGAAATCACAATACAAAAGTCTACCTTACCATCTCTGATTTGATGCTTTGTCTCTTTTCCTGCCTTGTCTGGTCATCAAGGCCTTCTAGTTTAGCTTCCTATTTGGTTGTCTTCGATCGGACTACACGAATGGAATCTCAGTGGGAAAGATGGGAGGTGGCACGGGAACATCGCCTGAAACGGACGGCATCTGTTTGGTTCCTCCGTCGCACGACAAAACACAGCTATCCCCAAGGATAAAGCTTGGCCCATTCCAAACGCTGCAACAGATGAACCAATGCCTTCCACGGCCAGCCAGGGACTTCTCCGATGACGAACTCGACCTATGTCTGAGAGAGGTCAGGAGCCAGGAACCCAAAAAAAGCCTCGAATGGGGTTTGCATGGCCTTTTTGTTATCTTTTCTCCTCTCGGTATTTCTCAGCCATCGCAATGCCTACCAATGCGGTCACGTGTATTTACGTCATTCTATTCAGCTCTCTTTATTTGTTTTTCTCTTCCTGGAAAGCGCTTTAGTTTCTCTTTCCAGTAACTTCCTTCCCTCCTTTTGCACTCATAACACAGGACGGTTAAAGGTGACCCTTGAACTCAGGCTCACAGGCTTATCTACTTTAGTTAGTACAAGAAAATAAGGTTCTTAAGTAGAATTAACAGCTTACATTGATTTCTACATCTGGCCCACACATATTACATATCATATTTTACAAGCATTTTATACAGTTCTATACAACTCCGTGTTCTTAAATTGATTTGCATTCACAAAGTTATCTTTTTATTCTATTGCCAACATTCCACGTTCTCTGCCTAAGTTGAATTAAAGTTATGACCTGAATATTTTATGTTAAAACATTTCTTAGCTTATTCAGGACAATGGTTTGCTATAGAGGAACCGAGTTTGCTATAGAGAAAACTCGGCTGCTATAGAGACAGAAACAGTTAAATTCCTTGAGAATTTAATAGAAATGAGGCACAACAACATACAGTAATGAACTAAATGAAGGTTTAATGACTCCAACATTTTGCCTATGACACAAAAACACCATCTGAGGTAAAACATAAAACCATGTGCAGAGAAGGAGAAACATGGAAATAATCAGATTAGCACAAAAGAAGCTCACAATGATATCAAAATTCCAAACTTCCTGAAGATAACAGGAATAATCAATAATATTTTTAAACCCAACACTGAGTTCAAAAGTATACAAAAATAAGAATTTATAAAGTTTTGGCAGGATCTTCTATGGAAGTGAATTATGATGGACCAGCAGAAAAACTGCAGAATTAAAAATATGATAATAAATAAAAAATAAAATAAAATAAAATAAAAAAGAACAAAAAAAAGAAACCAGATAAATGAAATTAAAACAAACAACTCTCTGGGGGAAAAAAAAAAAAAAGAAGCACAGATATACATAAAGAACTAAAAATAGACTTGGTACTACACAAAATATACAAATACTGTGGATGGAAGATAATGAAAGAATGGACAGTTCAAGACTAAAAAAGATACTTCTATACCACCCATTTGGATGATACAGAATTCAAGGACAGAAAAGATGGAATGAGAAGAGAACAGATCACCAAACCTAAATCCATGAAAGTATTTAGGCTCAGTGATCATGAAAGACTATTTTCAAAAAATAGTCTTTCATGTTTGTACTTCATGCAATGAGCCAATGAGACTTTTTGAGTGAGGGGATAATATCTGTGCATGATATATTTGTCCACAGTTGTTGTGGCAGATGCATTTTTTTTATTTTCTCCAGATGGAAGATGGCAGCGCTTTCCATAATAGGCCAACTTGCAAGTGCAAGGAACTATTGCCTGCACCTTAGAAATGAGAGGAGAATGAAAGAGCAACAAATTTGATAAAAGCTACACGTGTGAAACATGCTAATACAGTCACTATAGAAAAACTGTAAGCCCACAGAAATAGTCTTATAGTAGATAGTTTGCTAGGGTTAATTTCTATTAGCACAGCATTGTATCTATGGGACTCTGATCAGGATTTTTCAGTCGTTTGTAATGTGATTTGTTACATTGATGTTTGTTATAGTGAAAATCAAATATATAGGGAAAACATAATTCCAAGAACTATGTTTTCCCTATATATTTGTTAAATGTTTATGCTTGAGTTAAATATTTGAGCAAGTCACATTGTGCTTGAACAGAAGTGTCAATTCTCCCACTCTTACCTCCCATTTTTTTTTTCTTTTTAAGTTTATAAAGATTTCATATGGCTCAATTCTTTTGCACTGAGCTAGTGCATGTTTATATGAGAGAGAGAGAGAGAGAGAGAGAGAGAGAGAGAGAGAGAGAGAGAGAGAGAGAGAGAGAGACATTCTCAAGAATCTAATTTATTCTACACACCTCCATGATGTGTATCCTATATGTTATTTTATTCTTCGAATTACTGGGATTCTTTGATTTTTTTTTCATTATAGTTTTCTTCCTGTTCATGGATATTTTTTTATAAAAATACCCATGCAATTATTATTGTTATTATTATTATTCAGAACCTCCATGGAGTCCCAAGACTCATCATGAGAGGCCCATCTTAGATAACACAAAGTCTATCATAGCACTCTTTAATTCAATCACCGTTCATACTCTCACAATCCTATCAGGCAATGCATTCCATGGCCCAACTACCCTCAATACAAAAAAACACTCCTCACCATCTTGCTTACCCATTTCATTTGTTCTATCATTTGAAAGAACTCCCCAGTGTCAACCTTGTAGCTCTCTCTCAACATTTTAAATGTCTCAATCATAGCACCTCTCCTTCTACCTACCAATGCAGTTCATATACTCTCAAGTTTATCCTCATAGCTAACATTGTTCAGTCCTGATATAATTTTTGTTAACTGCTTCTGCACTAAGGTAAATTTATCTGCTTCAAATCTAGGTAATGAAATCTGAGCAAATAAAGCCCTGATCACACCACATCCTGATGTGGTCTGATCAGGGCTTTATACAATGGAATTGCTACTCCTCTATCACTGCTGGTCACATCCTTCTCATTATTGCAGCAATCCTCTGGGTTACCTTCACCACCTTTGTAAAGTCCCCTAAACTTTAAGTTTCTATCAATCACCATCCCCAAGGTCCCTTGCTTCCTCTAATACCATTTCCTCCAACAGAATATGTAGCCTCCATCAATGGATCCCAAAATTCAAGACATTTACGCACAAACCAATAATAACATCCTCAGTTATGATGTCAAATATAGCTTCTTTTTTTTTTGAAAGATGAGGATGAATATTTATTATTTCAGTGCATATTTATAATCATTAGATCCTCTTACCGTCAATATATATTTACCTATTTTCAAATCCATAGTGCATTATAGGGCACTATATATATATATGTTCATTAACATTTCGCAGCTGAATTTATTATATAAAAAATAATCATTACAGAAAAAAAAAAAACCTGACTTGTGCAGTGGGAAATCCATATGTGCATCCAAAAAGCAAAAATACCTTTTAAAGTACATAATTATTCTTACCTTTTCATATGCACTATTAATAATCCAGTTGCAACTTCCCAAACAGTAACCTGAACTAATTGCACAAACTTTCAAAACACCAAATACATCCTGAAAAAAAAAAAAAAAGACATCACAGAAAACAATTATACAAATAGCACATTTAATTAAAGCAGATAATTTCTTACATGTAAATATCTAATCATGTATTAGATATTTTTCATATTTATTGGCTAGCATTATCCAACAGATGATGAAAACAGATGATTTTCAATTAGATTATTCAGCAACCAATAACTAGCAAGTTGTGTAATAGCTGAGATTGTGAACTGAGCAAGTGTAATAGTAATACTAACTTAGGATTAACCTATTCAAAAATAAAATAATTTAAGAAAGAATATAAAGAGAAAACCTTATTTTAAAAATTAAACATGCATTATACAGGCAGCAGACAGTAAAATGGAAACTTTTGGACATTGAGATATAATAAATGCACACAAAGTTGCACCTCTATAAACTAGTGTACACAAGTATACATAAAAATAAGTAACTTATTTTCTATAAATATGTAATTTTTTTTTATTTTTTATCTACACTATGTACAATGACTACTGAAAACAGTTCACATTTACAATTTCCCAAAAAAAATCAATAAGAAACACTTACATGAAAATGATATTCAACTAAGGGCAAACTTGGACATAAAATGAGCTCAAGACATTCTTCTTGAATGTCTTCAGTTTAATGTTGCATATAACATTGAGGTTGCTGAGTTGATAGATTTCAATAAATGGGCACTCATTAATTAAACCACTTCTGCATCTGTTACTCACATACCATCTGCATTCAGTTGAGTTATTTTTTCATACTCATTGTTTCTTTTACTTGCAGCATAACAATGGAATTTTCTGGGGTTTTCTTTAACTTGCAGGGCCAGTTTTTTTTTTTTTTTTTTCATAGTCACTTAGCATTTTGTACAATATTTGCAACTCTTTTGGCCTACTCCTTGTAATTTTCATAACTGACATCATCCTCATGCACATGGTATTCCTTCCACATCATCTTTTTCTTAAGAATTTCTTGCTTAATAAAATTGACCATTTCACTCCTACTCTATTTATTCTTCATTCTCTAGGAACACATTCTGATATTGCATCATTTAAGTCTTTTTTTCTTTTTTTTTCTTTTTTTAAATGCTATACAGACCAAAGACCACACAGATTAGCTTGCCCCCTTACTTTGAAATTGCAAACTGCTCTACCCAGCTTTCTTCAGAATATGATCCCACGGATACACTGATCAAATGGCTCCTTAAAAAGGTCACCTCTTGGCCTGTGGAAGTTGCCAATAAACTAAAACCATTTATCTTTAGATCCCTCCCCCACATCAGATATATGGGTTACCAAAACTCAATAAAAACAATGTGCCATTACAACACATTATGGATGACATTGATTCTCCCACATATAAATTAGCTAAACATTTAGCCAAAGTGCTCTCACAATACACTGGCAATACTCCTTCATACATAAAAAACTCAGCCCACTTTAAAGCTACTATGGAAAACCTCACACTCTAACACAATGACATAATGGTCAGTTTTGATGTCTCCTGTCTATTCACAAATGTCCTACTCAAAGATACCCAAGACCTTAGTGGAAGAAACGAGATTGTAATAAATTAAGTCCTATGAGGGGAAACATCTATGGGTGCTGCTGGCTAGCCTTAGAAGTTGGGTGAGATGCTTAAGAATTAGTATCCCAAATTTTGGGAAGTTTAACATATCCATATTTATTAAGATTAGGCTGGTTTTTTAAGTCTGCTACAATTTTAAAAAGAATCTTTCAAGTTTGTATTTGTTATGATGAAGCACGGTGTTTTCTTCCATATTTCCATATAACAAGAACAATTTTAACAATGTACTGAAGATGTCTGTGTGACTGAGAAATATTGAAACAATTAAATCTGTTGTTTAATTATTTCTCTATGATGTTATTATTCATTAAGTATAACATCATCATCATCATCATCATCAAATTCCTGTCATGTACCCTCAAGGGGTGTACAGGATATGACAGTACTACATGAAAAAATTACATCATTACTAACTTCCTATCGACAATTTTCCTCCAAATCAGTCTGTTACTTGTCAAGACTCCAACATTATCAGATCTTATATTTCTATCGTCTAAGGCACTTTGTACCGTATCAATCCACCTATATCTTGGTCTTCCTCTGGGTCGTTTTCCTGCCAACCTGGCAGAGAACACTTGTTTTGCTAATCTTTCCTCTCCCATTCTATTTAAGTGACCATACCATCTGAGATTAGCTCTGCTAACGCATTCCTGGATGCTGACAATGTCAAGTTCTTTCCTAATATCCTCATTTTTAATATGATATTGCCATTGATGCCATCTGTTCACGCCTCTAATCTTTCTCAGGACTCTCATATCTGCGGTCTCTAGTCTTTGGTCAAGTGTTTTACTTCTGACCCAGCTCTCAGATCCATAAGTTAAAATTGGTTTGAACACAGTCTTGTATACAGCTAATTTAGTGTTCCGACTAATTTCTTTCTTATTCCATATGAATTTATTCAATTGACTTCCCACGATACCAGCTTTGCTGATTCTGTTGTCTATTTCTATATTTAGTTTACCATCTTCAGTAAAAATTGTGCCTAAGTAGCTGAAATGTTTTACTTGTTCCACAGGTTCTCCATTCACAACACAGTTGATATTTTCAATGATTCTGCCTATTTTCATTGTCTTTGTCTTTTTATTGCTGACCTTCATACCATATCTATTACAACAGCTATTCAATTTAGTCAGAGAATCTTGCAGACTTGTAGTGGATTTATTTACAAGTATAACATCATCCGCATAAAGCAAAGAGCTGACATTAACATCTCCAATTTTGATATCAGGTTTAATACCACATTCCTTCATAATGTGATCCATATAGATAATGAATAACAGAGGGGATAATGTACATCCTTGTCTCACACCAGATTTAACATTAAACCATCTTCCTGTACTTCCTTCAATTCTAACTGCTGACTCACAACTCAAATAAAGACTAAGTATTGCTTGATATAATGCCCCATTGACACCATATAACTGCAGCGTATTGAATAGCTTCTCTCTTGGCACCTTGTCATATGCCTTTTCCAAATCGACAAAACTTAAATACAGATCTTTGTTATATTCCCATGCTTTCTCGACTATTTGTCGTAAAGTGAAGATCTGATCCTGACAGCCTCTATTTGGCCTGAATCCAGCTTGTTCTTCACCAAGCTTTTCTTCCACAATTCTTCTCAACCGTTTCTCAAGTATACTTGCATAGATCTTGCCAGGAACACTCAGTAGGGAAATACCTCTGTAATTCTCACATTCAGTTTTATTTCCCTTTTTATATATGGGTACTATGAGAGCTCTACTCCAATCATCGGGAATTCGTCCCTCTGTCCAGGCTTTCTGAACTATGCAGTGCAGCGACTGTAAGACTCTTATACCACCATACTTCAGCATTTCTGGTCGAATATCATCTACTCCTGCTGCCTTTCCACATTTCAAGCCTTTGATGGCTTTTTCTACTTCAGGAATGGATATGTATTCCTGACTGCATGCCTGGTCAGTGTTTTTTATCACTGTGCTGTCATCACTGCTTGTTTCATTTAGCAGTTTTTCAAAGTAATTACTCCATACTTCAAGGATATCTTTTTCTCCTGTTTTCATTTCACCTTTATCATCTCTAATTCCTTTTACAGCACTCTTTCCTCCATTCCTAAGCGTCTTCAACAACCTCCAGAATATTTTGCCACCTTCTTGATATTTATTTTCTATATTCTTGCCAAAGTCCTCCCATGACTTTTGTTTAGCTAGTTTTACACACTGTTTAGCTTTCTTACATTTGTCTCTGTATTCTGTAAGAGTAAAAGCTGACTTATTTGCCAGGAACTTTTGATATGCTTTCTTCTTTTCCTTCACTGCCTCTTTAACTTCCTATGTCCACCAGGGAGTTCTGATTTTTTTATCTTTGCACACAACCTCACCACATGCCTCTCTGGCAGAATCAATCAATGTTTCCTTCAGAGTTTGCCACTGAATCTCCAAGGTTTGATTCCTGTTCTCAAACTCTTTCATTTTCTTTTCAATAATATTTCTGTATTTTAGTCTACAGTTTACATCTGAGAGCTGCTCAACTTTTATTCGCTTTAAAACTTTCTTACATGTTATTCTTTTCAATATGAAATTCAATTTTATCCTGCTCAAGACTAAATAGCGATCACTTCCAATTTCAAATCCTCTGTACACTCTGGTGTCCTGCACCAGGGAGAAAACATCACTATCAACAATAACATAGTCAATGAGACTTTTCTTATTCCTAGCCTCTTCTCTCCATGTGAATTTGTGCACATTTTTATGTTGGAACATGGTGTTAGTAATAACCAGTCCATGTCCTGAGCAGAAATCCAACAGATATTTGCCATTATTATTAGCTTTGCTCTTTTCTCCAAATTTTCCCAAAATATTTTTGTATGTCTCACAATCATTTCCTACTCTACTATTTAGATCCCCAACAAGGACCAACTTTTCCTTTTTCATTGTGTCAGTTGCTTTTTCTAAAGCCTCAAAAAATTCCTCCACTTCTACCTTAGTAGAACCTTCTGTGGGACCATAGGCACAAATAAGTCTCATTGTCCAGTTCCCCATTCTCATATTTGCCCACATTACTCTACTTGAGACTGACTGCCATTCAAGAAGATTAGCCTCGTATTTTGTGTTGAATACTATGGCTACTCCTTCTTTTCCTTGATTGTTATTGCCTGAATATAACATTTTGTATTTATTGCTCAGAAAGATCTCACCAGTTTTGGTCTTTTTTGTTTCAGTCACCCCTATTATGTCGATCTGGTACTTATCTAATTCCTCAGCTAGCTCCATTTCTTTGCCATTCAGGCTTCTTACGTTGATAGTACCGATCTTTAACTCTGGTGATGTTGAGTTGGGGGTTTGTTTTCAGATTTGTTCCAGTAGCTGACTTTTCGCTGTTCGCCCTGGTTCCCTGGCGAAAACAACGGGGGCCTTGTTTAACCGGGCGACGCCCCAGCCGGCATGAAATTTTGTCATGTTGTACCATCATTTTTCATTTTGGTTTAACCAATAAGAATACAATTTGGTCGGCTAAATCCCAAATTGCCAGCCCATCCTCGTTCGTTCATTATCAAAGTAGATACCCAACAGGGTGCACCACGAGAAGGTGAGGATTGGACATTAGGTCAGAAGCCCTGGTCGGTTCTCCGCATTCCTTTAAAGGCTATGTGGAGGTCTCCTCTCAGTTATACAGCTTTGACCCTTAAGCACCCCTAAGTATAACATAAATGTAGATTATCTCATATGGCTGTTCTTGACATTTCAAGGACATTGGAATGGAATGGAAAGCTTCAAGGACATTGAAGCTTTCTTACCAAGCTGCATCTTATGATCTGTCTTCACTTCTTTGCAGTTGAAGTTGTCAATTTCCTCTCTGTAATTCATTGAAAGTTATGTTGGATGGTTTTTTCCTCTCTTTGGATTTCATTGCCATATTATGTATAGTTTAGGGCTCTGTGCTTTTTTTGTCCACACTCTTCCTTTTATACATTAGTGGTTTTTCTCTAATCTCCAGTCCTATCCATAGTTAGGTTGTTAACAAGTACACTCCATTTGCCATCATCATCATCATCGTCATTCAACAAACCCTGCATGCTCAAATAATTCAAAACTGTGTTTTTGAGTGTGTTAGCACAATCTTAACATTGTATTCCTGAAGATGTCTCTGTGACTGAGATGAAATATCGAAACAATTAAACCTGTTGTTTAATTATTTCTGTGCTGTTATTATTCCATTAAGACGTAACATGAATGTTAACCAGCATCTAAGCCTAAATACCTAAATACTGATTTATTGAGATCATCTACACTTTTCCAAGGCTTATGTTCAGGATGGATAACATTTGTTAAGAGTTTGTTAAACTCTGAACAAGCGTTTTAATGCTTGTTTGTTAAAACAAAATCTGCTGAACAAGAATGGCGAAATCTATACTGATGATCATTAATCAACTAGTGAAACTCCAGGCTGTGAAATTGGCTGTGATGACCTTCTTCACTATTTTCAAGAGTTAGACAATGAGACAATAATTTGATGGATGACTCTCATCTCCAACTTGCAGAAGGAAGTTCTATGCTATTAAGCAGATATCAGATGAGTACACAACTTGTTTAAGTGAGTGTTGATTTCGAAGTGCAGATTTAGAGTCAAATTCAAGAGATACTATCTGGACTAGGACTTATTGGTATCCAGACTGAGGACAAAATCAGAAAAAATGATACAGCAAGCTGATTATGAGGGGGGGGGGATGATTTTCTCGTTGGCCTATAGAAAAGCTGTAAGATAAGAACAGTGCCAAGAAGTCCACCTTATTAGGGTAATGTTCCCATGGTATGGAAAAGAATGGCAGAAGTTGCAAACAATAGCCTTATGGAGGAATGAGAAGAAGAAAAAAAAAACGCATCCCATTTCAGAAGTGTTTTCTTCATTTGGCCCTTTCCAAGTCTGATCAGGATTTGTTGATATGTTGGTATCTCTTTCAGCATGATCTGTGAAATGGAAGAAAATTTGAATTATGAGGGTGATCTGAAAAGTTCTCGGCCTTGACCATAGATGGCAACACTATCAGCAAGATTTTTTTTTTCCAAGTTGGTACATCTGTCATAAGCATCCATGTGAAATTGCAAGTCATTCTATCAAGCTGTCTGAAGCAAAAGTGTTGTATGTATCCCTTGAAGTGGATAAAATTGAGTATCACATGGTATAAAATTCTTTGCAAAAGAAGGCTTAACGCTTGCTCACAGCAGATCAAAAATGCCCTCGCATGAAAATCTCTGAATAATGCTTGTAGTGTTTTAACAAGAATAAAACTGATTTTGTGCATCGATTTATGGATTCACCATTACACACCAGAATCCAAATAGCAGTCAAAACAGGGGACAGAAGCTGATTGTTCAGCACCAAAGTCAGTTCCATCAGCAGGAAAGGTCATGGCATCTGTGTTTTAGGATGTTCAAGGAATTTTGTTTATTAATTATCTTGAAAAGGGTAAAACAATAACTGGGGAAACTAGATGAAAAAATTGGTGAGAAAAGAACTGGTTTGCAGAAGAAAAAAATCATCTTTCATCAGGACAATGCACTTGCCAACAAAGGTATTTGGCAATGGGAAAATTAAGGGATCTGCACTATGAATTGTTGGAACATCCACTCTATTCCCCAGATTTGGCTCCCTCTGACTTCTATCTCTTCCCAAAATTAAAATTCTTCCTCACAGGTCAGCATTTTTCTTCAAATCAAGAGGTGATTGGCTGTAGAGGGGTATTTTGCAGATCTTACTGAGAACCACTACAGGGATGGGATAATGACACTGGAGCATCGCTGGAATAAATGTTTTAGTCTTAAGGGAGATTATGTTGAAAAATAAAAATAATTTTGAAATTATAAATTAGTTTTTTCATTTTAGGTCAAGAACTTTTCAGACCACCCTTGTACAACACTGAAGTCTCCAAAAACAATGAACTTATTAATACCATGGATAATAAGAATGAAAAATTATTCTTCAGTGATAGGTAATCAGAGAGGTCAGAGTGATTATTTGGAATTATAAGGGCAGTAAAATCAACAAATAAAGCACCAAAGTATGGCAAAGTTTTGAAAAAATTCAGACAGGATGAATCAAAGCAGATTGCAGTATGGTTGCTGCTTTTCTAATCGTCACATTCAGATAAGTACCTAGGTCATTATGGATTATTTGATGCCTGAATATTCATTTCTGAATGGTGTAGCAAGGCAGAAGCATCAATACAGTCTCAACAGCTGCCTTAATACTTGTGTTCTAGTGGCCCCATTATAAGGGCAATCATACTGTAACAGCATGAAAGCAACTCTCGCTAGTACTGCCTTTCAGCATGTAAGGTGCAAACAGTATTGCTGTGGTAGCCAGATAGGATTCTGACAAAGTCATAAATAATCCCATGTTTCCATATCACAATGAAATCTAGGTGAAAAATCTGAGCACAATAGTTCATGTGTGAGCTGACCAATGTTCTGTCCTTGTCACTGTACTCATCATAGTAACAGTGAAATGTGCAGTCTTTCCACCATTTACAAGATGCTCTCTAAACTTTAGTCTAATATAAATTATCACTTCATCAGATCTCGTCCACTTCATGAAGTACAATTCCACCAATATGCAAAGCATTATACCTCTGCACTCCAAAATTCAATACCTTGTCACTTATCAATATTAAAACTACATACACTCTATCCTCCACATATGCTTCATATCTTCCTGAAGTGGATTAACATCAACAATGCTCCTTATAATTCTCCCCAACTTTGCATCATCAGCAAGCAACTGAAGATCCCCAGTCAATCCACATGAAATATCATTGACAAACAAGTTAAGCAGCAGGGGATCCAAGAATAAATCCTTAGGGCACACCACTGGTTACCTTCCTTTTTAAGACACCAACTCCATCATACACAACTTACTAGTATCATTCAAAGAACCAATCTATCTATCTATCTAATTTATTATTCATTCCCATTTTCATTCTCTGCAGCTTATACACAAAACTTTCAAGAAGTAATTTATTATTCATTCCCATTCTCTGCAGCTTATATACAAAACTTTCAAGAAGTAATCTATCAAATGGCTTTGCAAATTCCAAAAGCATCACTGTGTATGATCTACCTTATCCAACACATTTTTCACCTTATCATAAAATGCAAGCAGAGACCATAAAGAATTCTATGTCCATATATATAACTACAGATATATAGACTGGTCTATAATTGGAAACTTCTGTTCTATAAGAAGAATATTATATTTGCTATCTTTGACATCTATTTTTTGAATAAGCTCTCTCTCTCTCTCTCTCAAGAAGTATAAGTAGATGACATGGCATCCACATGAATTCTGAAAGTTAAATTTTATAATTTATTTATACATGTAGTGTATTCATCTATTATTAGTTCTATATATTATAAATAGCATATATATTCTCTTTTCAATGAAAATTCATATGTAATAAGATCTTACCAATTTTTCTGAAAAAGCTACAATTTTAACTTTTGCCAAACTGCTGCCGACTTCCTTAAATGAGTATACTTGTTTCCAAGATGTTGGTCTTATAGCATCAGATAAAGGGACAGGTAAGCTTCTGAAAAACAATAAAATGTAATCCCAAAATGAAAAGAAAAAACTGTAAATTATTAAATAAAAAAAATATATATATATGATAAAAAAAAAGGATACTGCATCTAACGTTTCTCTTTTTAGATCTTATCTAGATCTAATGCATAAATTATCTGTTTTTAAATTATATTTAAAAACAGGACATTGTCTGTGGAGTACAATATAAGGATATTTCTTCGAGCATATCTCTGGGCTTCAGCACCTTGTAGAGTCTCCATAGCTCAGTCAGTATAAACGAAGCCCTTTGGTCAGAAACACCTGGGTTTTCCATCCATGATGTGAGGAACCTTTATCTAGTCTCTTTCAACTAAAGGTGAGTAAGCCAGTCTCATATGGAGGTAGAGGGTTTTCATCCCTCAGAACAGGCAAACCGGCCCATGAACACATACTTAATCCCTCAGAGGGCTCAACCAGTCCTAAGGGACAGTTGAGGAACAGGGCGAACTCCATACGAATAAAAAAAAGCACCTTGCAAATTTGTTTTAATAACTAGTTTGTGATGAATATGAAAAAGTTAAGATCATCTGGAGTATAACACTTGCAATGTAATGTAAACAAGTATGGAATCCAAGATATAAAAAAGCACATTTCACAATAGCATTCCTTTACTGTAATTATCACAGCAACTGAACCCAGAGCTGTTTTGTTTTTGCATTATACAGTTTTTAGTGCCATTTGTAGCATATAATTTTGTATCATTTCAGGTCTCAGCAGCCTTGGTCATACTGCCACTAGTTATGTAGCACATATGATGACTTTCTATAAACGAACAGTAAGCAACTTGAAAGACATGGGACTAACATCAAGTAGTAAGGATTATGTGTTTGTAGTTCATGTTGAATTTTTTTAACAGTTTTAATTCACAACACAAGACAATAATAAGAAAAAAATAATATATTTACTTAGCTGCTCATGTTTCACTAGTTTTGTACCTAGTATCTTCAAAGCACAAACAGTTCGATTGATTGATTGATTGATTCACCTCGTCCATCCCATTGGGATGGATAGACTCCCCCAATGAGGGGCTTACGACGAATTTTTAATGCAAGTGGTTCGTCACTCCTTGTGGTATTCCCTAAGGGCAGTATTCATGACTGTAAATCCATGTGTGTGTGTTCACAGGGCCAGTTTGTGTTCTTGGGGGATGAAAAACCCTGAGTTTCTGGATGAAAAAAAACCCTAACTCCATATGAGACCGGCTAACTCACCTTTAATTGAAAGAAACCAGATAAAGGTTCCTCACATGGGAATCGAACCCAGGTCTTTCCGACAAAAGGGCTTCGTCTATACCGACTGCGCTACAGAGGCTCTACAAATAGTCTGTCAGTACACAAACAGCAACAATTAGTTAATAAGAGAAACAGTTTAAAATTGTAACAGACAACACAAAGATCTGAAGTCCTTACTGGTGCCATCTATTGTTGTATTTCTATAAATTCCTATTCTCTCATCTTGTATGCTTTCTCCTCCTCCTCCTCCAATATACATCTTCATATATGAAATTACCTATAATCAGAATCCTACTTGTAGTCATAAAATGTGTCTATGCAGTTCATGCTCCTCTTCAGATGACTCTGGCCTGCAGTGGCATCCAACTGTATTTATTTTGTTGTATTTTGTCCTGTTAGCATATACCCCACAGCCACAAATCTACTGTTAATATTTCAAAGATGAAATATTAACACATTATTTCTTCTGTTCTTGAGGTCAGAAAATGGTGTTGCTGTTAATGTAAGTTTACTTAAGAGAGAGAGAGAGAGAGAAAGAAAGAGAGAGAGAGAGTGTATAACCAGTAAAAGGTAATGAACTATTTAAAAGAAATGTGACTAAGGTGTCTATGAAAGGAAAACAGTTACTGATGTAATAAGAAATATTCAACCTTCAGTATAGAAAACTCATTAGGGACCACCCAAATATTTTGCTGTCATGAACATCCTATAAGACAGTACTATTCATTTGGACTTTGGTCAGGAGACCATTTGGTAGTTTGTTATAAATGAATAAGTTGTTAGAATGGTATTTACTATAATGCAAATCAATATATAATATAATTTAAAATGATAAATAAATATGAGGATATTAGACATCCATCATCAGCATTTTATAGCCAAATAGAAGAAACAGATTTTCAAAATTTACCAGAGAGTTCATGAGAATAAACCTTTGACAAAGGAGTTGCCTTGGGTTGCACTATTTAAAAGATAAACTCTGTCTAGGAATCTGTATAATCATCTTTTAGTGTACTGATTAGGTTTCACTGATCTGACAGCTCTTTTGAACTATTGGTTCTAATCAGAGACCAGGCAAAGAACCCTCCTATTCATACCAGAGTGGTCCCATGTCAGAGTTATATTCTTCATAAATGTACTCTTGGTGTGTGTGTGTGTGTGTGTGTGTGTGTGTGTGTGTGTGTGTGTGTGTGTGTGTGTGTGTGTGTGTGTGTGTGTGTGTGTGAGAGAGAGAGAGAGAGACTAAAATATAGAGACTAAAAGGCTTCAATTTAAGTAATGCAGCCCAAGGCAACTAACTCCTCTACCAAAGGTTTATTCTCATTATGTTTCTTTTATATAGCTATAAATTAAAGATACCAAGAAATTATATACTTGGTTTAACCTCCCTACAGGCATGGACAAATAGTGAGACCAAATTGCACTTCTTATCCATTTTATTCAATGGGTGTTACAGAATCGTATTCAGATTTAGTTGGACATCTAGAGACGTCATGGCCGGTTGGTGGGGGGGACTTCACATCATTTGCCTAAGTATCCCATAATAAAAAAAGCACATATCCTTATGGGGTATGTATAATACTATGCATTATGAGGATGGTCACTACAAAGACCAGTTTCGAACTTTATTATTATTATCATTATTATTTGACACCTCCAGGGAGTCCAAAGACTCATCGAGGGAGGGCACCTGCTCTACAACTCTGTCTCCACCACTGAAATCCACCAGCTGACTCCACCAATGCCATCTACTGCCGACTACTACCACTAGTATTTTCAGACAATCACAAACATCCATGCTCATGGCAGGATTCAAACCTGCAGCCTTTTGCCTGGAGAGCAGATATGCTAACCACTCTGCCAGCCAGGCTGGCAAAAAGTTATTGAGATGAAAAAGTAAAACGTTGCTCATCATAGGCCTAGAGTAGTTAGTATAGGGGTGCAAGAGAGCCTGATAGCATTAGGAGAAAGAACGACAGATAGATAGCATGAGAGATAAAGAAAAAGCCTGAGCTCTTTTATATGCTCATATAGCCAAAGGCTATCAGTTTTCCTTTTTCACCAATCTCATATAGATGAACAACCAAAAGACTAATTGAAACTAAAGCACAAAGATGACTGCCGATGATACCCAGGTGGTTAGCCTTATCTGGGTTAACTGCCTTGAGTTGGCCTTCTCTGCCTGGGATTGTTCTCCAGTCATCCCTGCAATTGACTAGAAGACCACATTGAATTAAGAGGATGAAACTATTTAAAAACCTCTCATAGCAAGAAGAGACAGAATTTTATCTCTCCCTGGTGAATATTGCATAATGTGGGTGGTCTACACTACCTAGTGATAAATTTGATATCTCCTAGAATGCTTCTAAATACAAAAATCATCTGACTGAACAATAAAATTTCCACAATACAATATTATAAAGCAATTGGATGTCACATTGCTGGTTTTCAAATCCATGGTTCTTTCTAACCTTCCATAAATGGTATTTTGATTCATTAATTATAAAAATCAAAATTCTCTTTCCATTGCTGACAGGTGGTGGGTATTGTAAAAAAATAACCTGTTCTGTTGTAAGTAATGGAATGCCCAACACATTACATAATCTGTTCCAAATAGGGCAAGAGCTGTGGAATGCATGTTCTACTATTTCCAATCGGTTACAAATGCCATAGAATGGATCTGAGATGTTAAAGTATCTCCATTTGATGATATCGACTGGAATGCAGCTATATGCAATTCTCTAAGGCAAGATCTCTTCCTGTTAAGGTACCTTTGGAACTTCATCAAGTTATGAAACAAAATATTGTTGTTCATACCTAACTATGGAACTTTGTGGCGAAAGAGATTAAAGATTTCTTTGTACCAAATTTTACTTTTTTTTAATAGAACAAATATCAATTCCAGAGTGTTGTAGTATTCAGGAACAGTCTCAGCTTTTGGACCTGTATAATCATTAACTCCAAACAGGGGAAGACGAAAACCCAGATAGTTCCAGAGAAGGTCTGCACATGTGTGATCAGTCTGCAGTATTTTATGAATTTGAGAAGCTGTACTGCTTAAATAGCAGAATTTTAAGACTGGAAGACCAAATCCTCCAAGCTTCTTTGATAGTTGAAGAAATTCCTTTTAACTTCTTGGTATCAACTGGAGCAAAAAAATTGCAGAAGTTTACTATATAATTGCTTTTCTTCGGCTTCTGTGATGTCTGTAATATTTATTATGTACAACTAAGCAGGAAAGATTATCGTTTTGAGTACTATGGCTTTAGATGAAAAGGAGAGTGGCCCTATTTTCCGGTCTTCTAACATTTCAAAGTTCTTGGACTGGTAATATTAGGTAAGTGGATAAGGGAATTCCAAGTATAATGAGGGGTTCTTTTTTTTTAGGGGTTAGTCCGAAAGGAATGCCTACAAGATCCCACTTATCATAAACTTTTAATTTTGTATTGTCTGCATTAATAATTAACCACTGCTTTTGTAGGCATTCCTTTCAGACTAACTCCTAAAAAAGAACCCCTGAAAATCTCTGAACAGTGCTTGGAGCGTTTTAACAAGAATTAAACTGGCATCGATTTATTACTATGGATGACACTTGGATTCACCAACACACACACACACACACACACACACACACACACACACACACACACACACACACACACACACACACAGACAGACAGACACACACACCAGAATCCAAACAGAATCCAAAATGTCAAAACAGTGGACAGAAGCTGGTTGTTCAGCACCAAAGAAGACAAAGTTGACTCCATAGGCAGGAAAGGTCATGTCAATGGTGTTTTGGGATGCTAATGGTATTTTGTTTATTAATTATCTTGAAAAGGGTAAAACAATAACCGGGGATATTATTGCAGTCTTTCAACCAGCCTAGAAGAAAAAATTTGTGAGAAAAGACCCATTTGCAGAAGAAAAAAAATCGTTTTCTACCCTATTCCCCAGATTTGGCTCCCTCTGACTTCTATCTCTTCCCAAAACTAAAAATCTTCCTCGCTGGTCAGCGTTTTTCTTCGAATCACGAGGTGATTGCGGCTGTAGAGGGATATTTTGCAGATCTCACTGAGAACCACTACAGGGATGGGATAATGGCGTTGGAGCACTGCTGGATAAAATGTATTAGTGTTAAGGGAGATTATGTTGAAAAATAAAAATAATTTTGAAATTATAAATTTGTTTCTTCATTGTTAGGCCGAGAACTTTTCAGATCACCCTCGTATATATGGATTCATTATCCTTCAAAGTTCCCACTACATCATCAGTATATGCTAATACTTAATTTTCCTTTATAGTTGAAGGAAATGTTATTCCTTGCACAGCATGTGTATTGTTGACTTCCTGTAAGAAAGGTTCAAGAACCAATGCAAAGAGCAGTGGACCGAGACGGCAACCTTGCTTGACTCCTTTTCAAATTTTTACCGGATCTGACAGCAACCAATTAACTAGGAGGTGGGTAGTTGAATTGGCATAGGCTCCTTTGATAACTGATAGCAGTTTTTTAACTACAGTTAACTACACCAATTTGCTGGAGGATGTGGAATAGAAAGGGATGCCAGACATTATCAAATGCTTGAGTGAGGTCTATTGATAGCACTGCCATTGACTGCTTTTTTTCGTGTTAAATGAGTGGATTAGATCACGTAGCAGAAACAGATTAAATTCTACTGCTCCACCTGGTACTCCATACACCTGTGTGCTTTTAATTATGTATCTCATTCCCACTTTGAGCCTGTTACTGATAATGCAGAAAAATATCTTGTAGTCAGTATAGAGATAGAGAAATAGTATTTTATTTTAGTATTTAAGTCTCCTTAATCAGCTGGAGACCTATTTCCAACTGATTAAGGTGTGATCTCTATTAGGTTTAGGAATGAGGATAGTTCATGCTTAAGAATTTATGGAAACACAACACACATGTTAAAATAATTACTTAATATTAGGAAAGTAACAACTGAAGTTTCGACCCCTGTATTGAGGCCATCATCAAAGAAATACATATGTATATGCACTTTAAAAAGGTAAAATGAATCTAAGCTGCTTATTAATCTTTTATCTAGCCTGACCTCTAGTGGAAAAAAAAAAATTTAATAATATTAAAAAATTTTAAATAAAATAAAGTTAAAAAAAAAAGTAAATATAAAAATAAATTAAAAACAGAACTACATTATATATTTCTAAAGTCCTCTTGTATTGAGATATCCTTTTGGACTTGTCTAGTGCTAGAAGAGTTGTAGATGGGTCCTCCACATCCTTGGAATGATTAGTCCATCATTTTTGTTCAGGTTTTGACTGTGTTTTAGCATTTCACAGGCATCTTTAAATTTTCTCTCAAACCAGGTTTTGGTGCAGTGTAGAGACTTGGTGCCTTTCCAGTCAGTTCTGCAGATGTTTGGAGTGCGTGGTCTGATAGGCCTATTTTTCATAATGGAGGTATTTAATGTGTCGTTTGTGTTCATCTTTTCTGATGGAGACAGTGAGTCCTATTTCCCCTATGTAGGGTAGGTTATATGTACATTGGATTTTGTAAACCCCTGGATGAGCTAGGTGTGGAAGTGGATCTTCGGAAGAACTGAATAAATTTCTTAATTTTGTCGGGGGTTTGAAGGTAGTCTTGATGTATTTATGCACTGTTCTGTCTATTTTTTCTGAGATGCCTCTAACATATTATTATTATTATTATGGGCAGCTCCAAGGAGTCCTTAGACTCATCGAGGGAGGCCCAATATCATGTCAAGAACAACTATTCAACATTCACACAGTATCTATCATACTTCACCTTGAACTCATTTACAGTCATGGCACCCACAACAGACTCTGGCAACTTATTCCAATCATTTACCATTCTCCAAGTAAAAAACCTAGTTCTAACACCCTTGCTAACCACACTCTTACCAAGCTTCCATGGATGGCCCCTAGTCCTCCCACTACCAGTCCTATTCTCAAAAATATCTTCTGAATTAATCTTATAGAAATCCTTCAGTAATTTGAATGTCTCAATCATATCACCCCTTTTCTGCCTATCAACCAATTTCTGCAGCCACAAATCTTCAACCTGTTCTCATAAGGTTCATTCCATATAGTATGGCATTCTTATAATCATTTTTGTTTTTAGTGGTATTTTTATGGAGAATTCTTGTGAATTGTTTTTTTATTATAGCCATTTTTTACAAATGTATGGTTAATGATTTCAAATTCTTGGTTCAGAGATTGCTCATTTGAGCAAATAGTTAGTGCTCTGTGTTTGAAGGTGCTTATGACTCCTAGTTTGTGTTGGGTGGTGGTATGAATTTTTGTGTATGTACTGGCCTGTGTGTGTAGGTTTGCATTAGACCGAGAAGGAGAGAGAGCCTGAGGGTAGATGTGTGATGAGTGTGTCTAGAAGAGGAAGAGAGTTGTTTTCGATTTCAGTAGCGAATTGGACACATTTGTGTTGTTTGTTCAGATGGCTAAGGAATGCATTTAATGTTTTGTAGCCGTGGGGCCAAATGGCAAAACCAGAGCAAAGTACATGGACAAAGAGGGCTGTGATGTAGGCAGAAATATGTTCTGTAGGAGAATAATAGTATACTGATCGAGACATTGGCGAAAAGAGCAGTTATGTCAAAGCTGACTAATTAATCTTGGTCGTTGAGTGTGATGTTTTCAATTTTGTTTATAAAATGTTGTGTATTTTTTTTATTTACAGGATAGTATGGCTTGCTACAAATTCACTTGGTATGTGTCCTGATGAGAGAAAGGAATTAAATAGTGTTATTTCAACCTTTATTGAGGTCTTATCAGTGGGAGCCAGACCAAGAGGTGATACCAAGGTTGAAGTAATGCAGAAGTCACATTTTCATATACGAGTTGCCAAAAGGTGTCACACCTTATTATTAAAATATTTTGGATTAAAGATGCCAGACATTATCAAATGCTTGAGTAAGGTCTACTGATAGCACTGCCATCGACTGCTTTTTTTCGTGTTAACTAAATGGATTAGATCATGTAGCAGAAATAGATTAAATTCTACTGCTCGACCTGGTACTCCATACACCTGTGTGCTTTTAATTATGTATCGCATTCCCACTTTGAGCCTGTTATTGATAATGCAGAAAAATATCTTGTAGTCAGTATTAGATAGAGAAATAGGTCTCCAGCTGCTGATTAAGGTGTGATCTCTATTAGGTTTAGGAATGAGGATAGTATGGCTTGCTACAAATTCACTTGGTATGTGTCCTGATGAGAGAAAGGAATTAAATAATGTTATTGCCAGCAAAGGTTGGTCGACTAATAGAACCTCTGCTATTAATGGCTCAGGCAAAAAAGTTAAGCAAGTTTGAGCGTGGTTAGTAGTTGGACGGGATTCAATCGTTCGGTGCTGTTGGCACACTCTCTCTTGATGAGTCTTGGACTCCCTGGAGGTGTCACATAATAATAATAATAACAATAATAATTTCAACCTTATTGAGCCTCATCAGTGGGAGTCAGACCCAGAGGTGATGCCAAGGTTGAAGTAATGCAGAAGTCATATTTTCATATACAAGTTGCCAAAAGGTGTCACACCTTATTATTATAATGCTCTGGATTAGAGATAGATAGTTGTTGAAAGTTTTTCCGCTTGGTTATACTATAAATTAAAGATACCAAGAAATTATATATTGGTTTAATCCTTTATCCAAGTGTAAGCAAACAAGTTTGCACCTGAACTATTTTCAGGAGCTGGGGAAACTTGGATAAAGGATTAAACCAAGTATATAATCTCTTGGTATATTGGTATCCAAGTGTCAGCAAACAAGTTTGCGCCTGAACTATTTTCAGGACTGGGGCAACTTAGATAAAGGATTAAACCATGTATATAATTTCTTGGTATCTTTAATTTATAGTATAACCAAGTGGAAAAACTTCCAACAACTATCTCTAATCCAAAGTACTGTAATAATAAGGTGATATACCTTTTGTAACTCGTATATGAAAATATGACTTCTGCATTACTTCAAACTTGGTATCATTTCTGAGTCTGGCTCCCACTGATGAAATCTCAATAAAGGTTGAAACTGGTCTGGGTAGTGATCCTTCTCATAATGCACAGCATTATACATACCTGTAAGGATATGTGCTTTGCATTATGGGATACTAAGGCAAGTTATGCGAAGTCATAAGCTTCTATATACAAGTTGCCCCAGTCTTGAAAATAGTTTAGGCACAAACTTGTTTGCTTACACTTGGATAAAGCATTAAACCAAGTATATAATTTCTTGGTATCTTTAATTTATAGCATAGCCAAGTGGGAAAACTCACAACTACTATATAACTATAATATTATGACAATGCATAACATCCTCATTAAATATGATCAACCTTGCCAAACTGAAGCCTTTTAGGCTCCATACTTTAGTATTACACTTATGTACCTACCAACAGTTCATTTATAAAGAATATAACTATCTGACATGGACTAGAATTCATATGAGAGTTTTTGCTTGGTCTCTGATGAGAAGAACCAACAGTTTGCAACAGCTGTCAGCCAGTGAATCATCCTAATCAGTGCTCTAATGAAATATGAGTATATTTCATTAGAGGTTCTGAAATATGAGTATAGATTCTCTTGGGCAAAGTTTGTTGCCTTTTAAATAGTGTAAGCCAAGGAAACACCTATGCTGAAGTTTTATTCTCATGAACTTTATGGTCAAGTTCAAAACATTTGTTTCTTCTGACTACAAAATACTAATATCCTCATCAAATATTACCAACCTTACCAATTTGCCAATATCAACCTGGTCAAATAAATACTAAAATATTTTCTATATTTTAGTATTTACTAAATAAATATAATCTTAACACCACTCTTAAAAATGCATCAAACTAGCATACTCATCCTTTTCCTTAGGACAAACTCCATCCTCTGACACATCCAGGAATGCATGAAATGCCTGATGCCTACAACTACTTGCATCTGACTAGAAGAACATAAGAAATGTACATGCTACCAATATTATAGCAAGTAATAATTTTCAAACTAGACACTGGACACCTTCACAAGAATGAAATTAAGGATATGTACTGTACATACATCACCAAAACCATCATAAGTCAGGCTATTTCTGGAATTAGCATCAGTAATTATGAAGCAATGAAGTACTTCCCAAATTGCATCATGTATGGCTGCGTTAATTTCCTAAAAATTTGAGAGATAGTAATTTTAAGATCATCTTCAACCTAAAAGCTATTAACTATTTTTAATCCAGCTACAAATCATGTAGAGTGTGGCTTGTTTTGTCTGTCACAATTTCAAATTATTTCCACAGTTACTTGATTGCTAGTGCCTTGAGTACTATGATAATTGCTTTCTGTGCTCTGAAGATGTTAGTTCAAAATGAGGTAAAATATCAGTAGTTAAATAAATTACTTTGTTCTTTATGGTATTGCAAGTTAACATTGTTAGTATTACAATTTTTCATATTAATTATTTATTATCTTCATTTCACCCAGCCATATTTTACTCATTAAAATCCTAAATTTATTTCCTCCAACATGTTTGAAAATCTACTGCTTTGTAGCCCCCACCTTTGTGCTACATTTTAAAATTGTAAAACTTATTTTGGGTGAATAAAGATTTCTTTGTGAATAAAAGAAGAAATTTTGAATGAAATAAACCAAATGAACTTGTCTGAGACACCTGGTTATGATGAACTTTCTACTGAACTGTAGAATAAGATGGCATAGCAGCCATCAATTTCCTGCTTCAACTTTTCTAACCAAATACTGTATATGGGTGAAATTCCAGATGACTGGAAGACAGGCATGATAATACCAATTTTCAAAGAGAGAGATAAACAAATGTGAAAATTATAGGCCCATAACACTGCTAAGTTACAGCTACAAACTCTTCACATGCATTATACAAAATAGAATCTAAACTTTAATAAATGAGACAATTGGAGAAAATCAAGCAGCCTTCAGACCTAGGAGGGTAACTATTAGACCATATTTTCACAGTTAATCACCTGGCTATAACTTACAACTTACCTATATACTGCAGTTGTATTGACTTCAATACAAGCATTTGATTTCATTGACAGGAACAAAATGATAAACATCTTAAAATCTACAATGTTACATGACATCATCTTAAAATCAGTAACTGACATTAGATTTGGAAATACGAGCCTTTATTATGAATTATTAGAAAGATATCAAAGCAACTGTCAAATTTAATAAAATAAAAACAGACAAATTCAAAGTAGAAAAAGGAGTCATGCAAAGCTACCCACTCTTACCAAATTTATTTACTATCTGTAGGCATAGGTTTCTGTGGTTTAGCAGTTCAAAAGAAAGATGTCGGTATTGTGACCACATGTTTATTAAGATAAATAAAGATAAACAAACCCAACAAGTTTTGTATGTCGTTTGACTTACATCTTCAAGGATTAAAGGTAACTAAAAGTTTAAATGCAAGAAATGAGAAATTACTCAAAATAGTCCATTAGATGTTGTTATGGCAGTCTAACTGAACAGTCTAACACAACCGTCTAACTGAATAGTCTAACACAGTAACAGTAAAATACAGACTTAACAAAGTGTGGTCTAGTATGAATAAATTAAACAAAATATGGAAAAATACCACCATTTCAAAAAACCTCCAACTAAAACTATAAACCATTATTATACCTTCAGCAACATATGGAGCCAAAACATGGAGACTCAATCAGAAAGAAATACAGAAAATCAGAGTATTCGAAATGAAATGCTTAAAAAAATAAATAAACAAGACTCACTGGTCAGAATACGAAATAAATGAGCAAGTCAAACACAAATTAAACCATAGAAAAGATATCATAGTAATCCTTAAATAGTAATTAAGATAGTTTAGACACCTCCAGAGAATCCTCTCAGCAATTACCAAATATAACCTTGAATGAAATTACTGGAGGAATAAGGTTAAGAGGCAGACCAAAAACAAAATTGGTTGCAGCGTTTGAAGGAAAAGTCACAATTATAATGCTTCAGAGAGATGACAAAAATGGCCAGAGATAGAGCTGGATGGCAAAGATTTCTTACTCATAAGGGATTCAAATCCATCATCTGACAGATGAGAAAGAAGAAAAAAAAGAAATATGTCTTCTTCTTCCTCTCTCTCTCTCTCTGATTTAAAAATAACATCTTTCAAACAAAGTGTTATTACTGACTTACTTCAAAGTTTCTGTCTGTTTCCACTTAGTTGCTAATTTAACCTTTGGAGTCTGCTCAATGTAAGTTACAAGCTCTTCCATGAATTGTCTGAAAAATTTAAATTATTATTAAAAAACTATTGATGAATTTACATCTTCATCAGAAAATAAGGTTTATCTCATTAAATGAAAGCGTAATGAAAAATCTCAACAATATAAAGTGGACACATTTTTAAAGTAAACTAGGAAATAAAAAGAATGAATCTGGTATGACCATATGGAATTTAAATATTTCTTACTGACACTATGGCATACTTTAGGAATATTAAGATTATTAACAAAATTAATACATATAAAAGCAGAGCAAGTCTTATAACATTAAAACATCAGCAGATTCACTGTTAAAAAGTGCTAGTTAATATTGTTTCCCAAATCATGTGCATGCTTCAAGTGTTGATCTGTGCTACACAATGTCCATTATAACATAGTTCTGTGAATCTTAGGGCTTTTTATAAAAGTAGAACAAATATGATTTAGGATGAAGCCTTGATTTTTGTTGCATTTAGTTATGTCATCTCTGAAGTTATATGAACCTGTGAACATGATCAGTGAACTCAATATGTGATATTTTTGTATGGTTTCCAGACCATTTGTTTCTTATGTGGTATGATAGGCAGGATCTCATTTGTATGTTCTCTCTTTCTCAATGTCCTTGAATTATTTCTTCTTGTATATTTTTTCCTGGCTGTCCAGCATAGCATGTTAAATGAGCAGAATATTTTATATATACCTAGTTTCCTGAGAAGCAGATGAGGTTGCTTAAGAGCTTACAGTATTGAGGAATTTTCCACAAGTGTAAAATCTACTTTAAGGTCATGTTATTTCAGCACTGCAACTATTTCATCTATGATATTTCTGATGTACAGGAGAACGACCACACGTCTGTAGTTTTTATTTCTGACTGTTAAAGGAGTCACAGAGAAGTTACGTTTTCTTGCTTTGCAATATTCCTTGCTGGTTACTTGATACAAGACCTAAAATTCACAGATGGATATATTCTCAGCATAGGATCAATAATGAAGCATGAACATCATATGTGAAACATGATCTCAACTATCACTTTTTAACAGTGATTCTATTAATACTGTTTAACATTTTAAGATAGATTCTAACTTACATGTGCTTAATTTGTTAACCTTCATATTTGTGAACAAGTACACTAAAGTGCAAGGGAAATTAAGTAAAAAAACATTTAATTCTGTGTTGCCATGCTGCATTATTTCAATAGTATCAATAGCCACTGGAGATATTCTTCAAAGTGAATGTTTATGTGTTCAGCTTGTATTAAGAAAATTCCTGAGAATGATATGCATTTATTTCAATTTAAGACAAATCTTTTCCTTCTGGTATCCAAATTTAAGTGGTCATCAAGGAATTTACAACAATCTAGTATTGACAAAATCTTAACACTATCAAGAAGTCCACAATGCAATCGCACATAGCAGAGCAAAGAAGAATTTTATTTTAGTTCTGTAATGTTAATGCATAAATTCTTCAGCAGGATACAGTTGTTGCCATTCACAGCAGAAAACCAACATATTCACCCCTTGAAGATGTGACACAGAATCTTGTCCAAATTTGAAATCGACATACAGTGCTTTTATTTTGTACATTAATTTAATTTGCAGCATTTCACCACAGAATACTGGGTGTGATCCCTGTTTCAACTATAAAGACTATGTTATATAGCCTTCTGGCATTACTTCTCAACCAGTGATATGCATATCCTTGGAAGTGTGTGAGGCTAGTTTACTGAACAACATGATGGCAATTTAAACAGGTTTTTCTAGTTGATCTTTCAAGTTATCAAACAATGAATTATTATTTCGTCAGTTATTTCTAGCTGATTTCTTAATGCAGATTCTGATTCAACATTATTCATTGGAACAAATTTGTTCCAATGACAATGCTCTTACTGATGAAGTCACTCACTTATGTCACACCATCTTAGCCAATGGCTATGATCCCTATTAGATAGAAAAAAAATATTAAATGCTCTCCACTGAAGTGGCCATTGACTACTACACAAGACTACAGCAAAACTGTTGCCATCCCTTACATTCAAGGCACATCTGAAAAGATATCTAGAGTGCTTAATAAATATCAGCTATGCACCATATTTAAAGCAATTGGAAGAACAGGGAAACGTACCATTCAATTGGAAAAGACCTGGGTTCAATTCTCGTCATGACGAGGGGAATCCTTATATGGGCTTTTTCAGTTGACAGAGGTAGCAGGGTTTTTTCCTCCCAGAAACTTGGGTTTTTCATCCTGCATACAGACAAATCGAACATGTAATTTATAGACCAAAAATACTGTTGGTGGTGATGACAGGCAGTAGATGGCATTGATGGTAGTAGTGTCATAGTAGGAGAATTAAGTAGTAGTGGAGAGGGTAGGATGTATTTGGCACAGTAGAGTGCTCTCCTACAATGAGCCCATAATAATAATAAAGCATATGTCACATTGGCAACTCTCATCCATTCACATAAGAACAAACTCTCTTTATCACATCCAGGAGTTTATGAAGTGACCTTTTCTTGTGACCCAGCTTAATGTTGTTTTTGGGATCAACAGAAGCTTTAAAACATAATCCAAACCTCAAAAGTATAGCTGTATAAATTTAAAAAAATCTGGTAGACAGCCATTTTAAGATATTAATACTTGTTTTCTCTCTTTTTCCAACATAGATTTGGTACTGTTATACCAAATTGTTGTTGTTGTTTCGCATACTGTGACAAACTGTTTTTGTGCTCTGAAGATGCTGGATATAATACCAGCAAATAAGTTAAATATTAATTATTTGCTTATCATTCTGTGTTGTTATCATTCTGTGTTGTTAGACCCTACTTCTTTGTCAGGCAGATGATAGCCTATATTTCCACTTTTCAGAAAGAAAGAAAATCCACACAAGACTTTACATTCATGCTCTTTCATACCACCATCTTTATCAAAAATCTGGCACTATTAGGATTTTGTATATTGGGCTGACTCTTTGTGTTCTACTGAAGAGGTGCTATCACAAGAAATAAATTAGCCACTTTCCTGACTAATTTGATTAACAAGGGTGTGAGAACGAGGTGTTTTGCCAAGTCATATGATAACAAGGGTATAACAACTATTAGGCTATTTTGTTACTTCCTCCCAGGGTAGTGGTCCAACAACATTATCATGCCTTACATTAATGGTTCTGAAAGAAAAGCCTTCACGTATCCTTTTACCGTATTAACAAGATTTTTAAGATTCTGCAAAGGATAATCTTCCACCTTTAGCCTATCCCAGTGTTTATCAAATTCCCCTGCATTGTGGGTTATTATAGTTCAGCCAAACTAGTGGATCTGTAGCATACTGTTTGTTATGATGAACAGTATGCTTCAACTCAACATCACAAATGTTGTTCATATTCAGTTACATGAGCTGGAACAGTCTGGACTTGCAGAACATGCCATCTCTGCTGAATATTGTAGAGATGTTCAGCAGAGATGGCATGCTCTTTTTCCAAAAGTACCTTAGCCCTTTGGAAAAAGACTAGGGTACACAAAATGGTAAGAATTCATACAGAATTCGAACAAAGAAAGTTGTGAAGCCTTCTTCACACCAAATTGGAACAGAAATAATGGACTGAAGTTATACCTCTTATAGCATATAGTTCATATATCCTGCAATGTTCAATAATTTTTCTTCTTCTTCTTTGAGTGCCATCTCCTATCGGAGGTCGGCGACCACCTTGGCAAATTTTGAGCGATTCTCAGCTATTCTGAGCAGTCTCTCAGAGTTCATACCAGTCCACTGTCTGATATCTGCCAGCCAAGATTTTCTTCGTCTTCCTTGTCCTCTTCTTTCATTTATCTTCCCTTTTATAATCAATTGAAGTATCTTATATTTTTCATTACGAAGTAGGTGACCAAGATATGCAGTTTTCCTTCTTTTTATGGTATCTAAAAGTTCACGTGATTTCTCCATTTGTTTCAGTACTTCCTGATTGGACGTTCTTGCTGTCCATGGGATTTTTAACATTCGTCTGTATAACCACATCTCAAAGGCTTCAAGTCTTTTTATTGATGTTGTCTTCAAGGTCCACGTTTCTGCACCGCACAGCAGTACAGACCATACATAGCATTTAACCATACGTACTCTAAGCTCTAAGTTTAAACTGCGGTTACACAGTGTTGATTTCATCAAGAGAAGATTTTTTCTTGCCATTTCAATTCTAACTTTTATTTCCATTTCTGGATTGCAATCTTCATTTAACCAGCATCCGAGATATTTAAACTTTGCCACTCTTTCTATTTGTTTCCTATTTAAAGAAAGTGCTAAATTAAGAATTGGTTTCTTACTTATGACCATGAATTTAGTTTTGGTGATATTTATTTTTAATTCCATTTTTTCGCTCTCTGCATTTATTAGCTCCAAAAGATTTTGAAGATCCTGAATATTGTCAGCCAGAAGAGCTGTATCATCAGCATATCGGATATTACTGATGATTTCACCATTTACACTAATCCCTTCCTTTTTTCCTTCCAAGACTTTTTGAAATATGGCTTCTGAGTAGATGTTAAAAAGATGAGGTGACAGCACACATCCTTGCCTTACTCCTCGTTTGATGTTAATGGAGTCTGTAATAATGTCATCAACTTGAACAGATGCCTTTTGGTTCCAATATAAGTTTTCAATGATCCTGATGTCTTTACCATCTAATCCAATTCTTTTTAATAGTACAATCATTTTAGCATGTTGGACTTTGTCAAATGCTTTCTCGAAGTCGATGAAGCAAATGAATATTACCTTGTTTTGGTCAATACATTTTTGAAATAAGATCTGAGAACAGAAAAGGGCCTCTCTTGTTCCCAAGCCATTTCTAAAGCCGAATTGGGTATCACTGATAGTGTCTTCACATTTTCTGTATATTCTTTTTTGAATTATTTTCAGAAACATTTTGAGAACGTGACTCATTAGGCTGATCATTCTATAGTCATTACAAGTTTTCGCATTTGCTTTTTTAGGTAGCATGATGAAGGTCGACTGTAACCAGTCTTGAGGGATTATGCCTGTATCGTAGATCTTATTAAATAGCTTTACTAATATGTTAATGTTGTCACCTTCTAATAACTTTACTATTTCTGCCAGTATTCTATCTGGTCCTAGGGATTTACCATTTTTAGCTGAGTTCAATGCACATTCTATCTCTGATTTTAGAATGCATGGACCTTCCATATGTTCATAAGTATTTTCTGGGTTCTGTCTGTCATCAGTAAAGAGTTCTATATATTTCACCCATTCTTGTATTTTGGCATCCTTTTTGGATATAATTTCTCCCTTTTTGTTTCGAAGGATACAGAATTGTTTTTTCTTATATATACCTGAGGTCTCTTTCATCTTTTTGTGTAGATTAAAATTGTCATGTTTTTCCTGTAGAATTTCTATTTCTTTACATTTTTCATTCATCCAGATTTCTTTTGCTTTTTTGATCTTATGTTTAATCATTTTCTGAACCTCTGTATATTTTGTTGAATTATGATTTTTATATGATCTGCGTTGATCCATGAGAGAAAGAATTTCATCAGTCATCCAATCTTTCTTTTTTACTGCTCTATTAAGACATAAGGTATTGGTACATTTCTCTATGAAGACAGATTTCAATTTGTCCCACGATTCATCAACCCTCATGATGTCATCACTCTTGATTCAGATCTTGACTCAATTTGCTTCTTATCTCTGTGTATTTTAATTTTCCCAAATCAAACCTTTTTTGTTGATGTTTCTTAAGCATAGCTTTCAGTCTAAGTTGTAACTCTGCCACCAGTAGGTTATGATCAGAAGCAATATCTGCACTAGGATAGGTTTTTGTAATCTTTATAGAACTTCGAAATCGTTGATTAATTAGTAAGTAATCAATTTGGTTTCTGACTATATTCCCATTATTATCCTGTGGTGATCGCCAAGTATACAATCTTCGAGGTGGTAGCTTAAACCATGTGTTTGTGATTATTAGCTCCTCTTCCTGGCAGAATTGAAAAAGACGGTCACCTCTCTCATTTCTTGTGCCCAGTCCATGTTCGCCAACTACATCTCCACTTCTACCTTTCCCAACTTTAGCAATGAAATCACCCATGACTATGTTAATATCATGCTTTTTTGTATTTTTCATTAGTTCTTTTAATTGATCATAAAATTCTTCAATCTCAGTATCACTCTTGTCAGCAGTAGGGAAATAGACTTGTATAAGATTAACATCTAGTGGTTGTCCTTTCAGTTTTAATAACATCATCCTATCTGAGTAAGGGATGAAGCTCAACAGTGACTTATTGATCTCTTTGTTTATTATTATTCCAACTCCGTTTTGATGGTTGTTTTCACAACTTCCAGAGTGATACATTGTCATGTCATTGACTTGAGTTTTGCCTGATCCTGGCCACCTAACTTCACTCATTCCTAAAATTCCAATTTCAAGTCTTTTCATTTCTTGGATAGCATTTCTTAGCTTACCTGCTTCATACAAGGTTCTGACATTCCAGGTTCCTATATTTGTTTTAAACACAATAATATATTTGTTTTAAAATTATGCATTTATGTATTTTAGACTATGCCACTATGTCATTTGCACACAGCCCACATTTTCATTGTTCTGGTAATCTCTTCTTCTAGTTTAATTTAAAGGCTACACTGAGAATGCTCTTGATATACTTGAGCAAATATTTTATGATAAATTATTAGGCAAGTTATTACACTGTTATTATTTAATTAATTATGTCAGCTTATGATCCTAACTATCATACTATGTGATTATGTACATAAAGTGTTCTTCAAACATACACAGAAAGGCCTAGATGTTGGCAATTAATCATCTTATGTTTAAACTCAATACCATAAGAACAAAATAAGTAACATTTATGACTAATACTTTGTCAGATTTCAAACCAGCATCTTAGGAGAACAAAACCTTATCACAGTAACAATGCACATTCATATAGTAGTTGAAGCAATTCAAAATTGTAATGGACAAGAGAATTATGCTCTTTTATTCTTTTTAATCAACATTATTTGGATAAAAAGAAGTTTATAATTGTTAAGTTGGAATTGGGTCTTAAAATGACTGTGCCAAATTTTTGATAAACTAATGCAGCTATACTTGAGATTTGAAGAGCTTCGTAGCTGTTGCTAACTACAAAAATGGTTTTTCTCTCAAACTTTGAAACAACTTCTGTGCAGCACTATAAAATATTATGTGGTGCTTCATATCCCCACCACAAAAACATAAAAGACTACAGCAACATTATTATCTATATAATGTTCCTGCCTGCCTAGTTGGCTAAGTGGTTAGTGTATCTGTTCTCCAGCCAAAAGGCTGTCAGTTCGAATCCTACTGTGGGCATGGATGTTTGTTGTGATTATCTGCGAAAATACTAGTGATGGTGGTGGGCAGTAGATAGCATTGGTGTAGATGATGCAGTTCACTGTAGTTGGTGGAGTGAGTGGCAGAGATGGAGAGTTGTAGAGTAGGTGCCCCTCCCTCGATGAGTCCTTGGACCCCCCCCCCAACCCATAGGTGTCATGTAATAATAATAATAATATATCTTGAGTACAGTGCTGCATGAAGTCAGCACTCTCTCTCTCTCTCTCTCTCTCTCCCAACCATTTTGGGGACATTCATTTTAAGAAAGATTCCATCCTAACACTGTCAACTTGTTTTTTCCAACACTAGAGGGTTTCAAATAGGATGTTGGTTCTTTTGTCCATTACAATTTTAAACTGCATCCACTACTAATGGTTTGAAATTTTGTAAAAATATTAGCAGCTTAATAAACAATCTTATTTTGTTATTGTAATCTTATGTTTATACTATTTATGTGGTAGGATATACAATCAGATTGCATAGTCAATGTTTCCAATAATATGCAAATACAATTCAGTTAAAATACCATAGAAAAAGGTAATTTCACATTAAAAAAGGCAAAGGCAGCATAATGACATTTTACATTTGGTGAGAAAAATCTAGTTTTGAATCCCATCACAAAAGTAAGGAACACTTTGAAACATTTTCTAGGCCTTTATAACTGAAGGATTTTTCTGCCAGGAATGAAGATTTCCTCACCTTTAACAGAGATTAGTCAACTGAACAACCAATGACCACTCACAGAAAAATACATGGACTGATAATTAGTAAAAATGACCTAATAAAGAATTTCATTAAATTTTAATAACATGAATGTTTTTTTGCTATCCTGTTATGATCATATTAAAGAAACTAAGGTTTTAGTCAAAAATTATCACATAATTCCTATTTATAATCATGTTGCCTAATTGAATATCAAGCATTTAGATTTGTGACAAATTCTGTGAGTGTTAGCATTAAGTTGTGCAATTATGACGCCATCTTCTTCATAAAAAGTTCTCATGAGAGCCTTATTTATATTAAGTTACATGTATATTATTTAATATTATGTTTATATGTTTATATAATTTTATGCTAATCTTCCCAATGAAAGAGTGTTTTTCATGTTATTTACATATGTATAGTTATATTATATTAACCAAAAACAAGTTTCTTAAATTTATAATTTTAACTGCTAATCAAAATTAATCAAAAGGGGAAAAAATGCAGATTAAATTCCCAATTAAAAGGAAAAAAAACTTTGAAATAAGTAAACATTTTGAGTAATCACAATTTTAGCTTATCTCAAAAAGATAAGAGTTGCCAGTTGCCTGGAATGTGTTACACTGACATACTGGGCAACTGTCAGCTCTAAGGAAACAACCCTCTGAATATTATCATATAATGACTAAATTGAATAACTGTTGTAATAGATATGGTATGAAGGTCAGCAATAAAAAGACAAAGACAATGAGATAGACAGAATCATTGAAAATGCCAACTGTGTTATGAATGGAGAACCTGTGGAACAAGTAAAACATTTCAGCTACTTAGGCACGATTTTTAGTGAAGATGGTAAATTCAATATAGAAATAGACAACAGAATCAGCAAAGCTGGTATGGTGGGAAGTCAATTGAATAAATTCATATGAAATAAGAGAGAAATTAGTCGGAACACTAAATTAGCTGTATACAAGACAGTGTTCAAACCATTTAACTTATGGATCTGAGAGCTGGGTAAGAAGTAAAACACTTGACCAGAGACCGCAGATATGAGAGTCCTGAGAAAGATTAGAGGCATGAACAGATGGCATCGATGGCAATATCATATTAAAAACGAGGATATTAGGAAAGAACTTGACATTGTCAGCATCCAGGAATGTGTTAGTAGAGCTAATCTCAGATTATATGGTCACTTAAACAGAATGGGTGAAGAAAGATTAGCAAAACAAGTGTTCTCTGCCAGGTTGGCAGCAAAACGACCCAGAGGAAGACCAAGATATAGGTGGATTGATATGGTACAAAGTGCCTTAGACGATAGAATTATAAGATCTGATAATATTGGAGTCTTGACAAGTAACAGACTGATTTGGAGGAAAATTGTAGATAGGAAGTTAGTAATGATGTAATTTTTTTCATGTAGTACTATCATATCCTGTACACCTCTTGAGGGTAAATGGCAGGAATTTGATGATGTCAAGGGTGACAGTGACATGGTGACAAGGTTAAATTAGTCCCAATCTGAATCTAGAGCACCTTTGAAAAGTGAATGATGATGAGACCAACACATCTAATTTCACTACAAGAACTGACATCCATTTGGTGAGAAACAGTCAAAACATCAGTTCACTTATCAACATTCACGCAAAAATACAAAAATAAAGAGGAGTGTCATCAGTAACCAGATGGCCTACCACTGACACCATGATCCTTTATACTACCACTGTTGGCACACTGTTTCACAATCATAAGATACAAGTGGGGACATTCATTTTAAGAAAGATTCCATCCTAACACTGTCAAGTTGTTAGAAGTTGACAGTGTTAGGTCGACAGTTCAACTTGTTAGAAATTGACAGTTCACTGAATCATTGGAAGCATCCAACAATTCAGTGAACTAAGGATTGTGAAATATTCAAGTGCCTGTATAATCTTTACAATGTAAATTCATGCTGCACTGATATTTGTAAAACAAATCAATATCCATGAGTGCATGGAGAAGATGTCAGATAATAAAAAATGAAAAATTTTGTTTGTTGAAAGATTAAGAAACAAACTATTTACCTTCCAATCTGTAGAGTAGGCTCAGTGGCATAAACCACTCCTTTAAATCCTGTTCTTTCCGTAATATATGGAAGTGCCATCATATTATGATAATTTGAAATGAGAATGATATCTACTTCTGAAAAATCTATAATTCCATCCTAAATAAAAATGAGAAAATTTCAAGCATATGTTATACATTTCAAAATAATGCATGTTACAGGAATATGATTACTGAATTTCTCTAGGATAACATGCAGCTCTTCTTTGGTATATACTGAAGAGTTGAAAATTATTAGAATTTTTTCACAAATCCCTCTTTCAAATCATATGTTCTCACTAACTTCCATTATCAAGCAAGGAAATTTTTCAGGCCACTTCAGAATGCCAATAAACAGGATAGCAGGCTCATGTAGCAGGTTTCTTGGAGATGAGTAAGTAGTGAAGAGGATCCAGAGGCAAGTGACCAAGATGATGAGTGGTCTGTGGAATGCTCTCTATGATGATAGATTGAGAGTTTGTGGGTTGCAGAAGTTGGCTGTTTCAGCACTGGAAACTGAGTAAGAGTGTGGTTAGTAGAGATGTGAGGACCAGATTTTTCACTTGGAGAGTGGTGAATAAATGGAATGGGTTGCCAGAGTGAGTTGTGAGCACTAACTATGCAGCTGAGAAAAAGTTCTGCAAAGGTTGTTATATTTTTTAATATGTTTATCCTTTTTTTTTTCTGAAATTCTTTGTGGGCAGATTTATCTGAAACATTGGCAATAATATTTCAAAGTTCGAGTCAAGAATAGAATAGAACAGAAGGAAGAGAGTTCAGTGTGTAGAGATCTAATGGCTGCATTAATAGCAGGTAAATTAGTATGAATGCCAATGATCTGCTCTCAAAGCAAAGCTAGTGCATCTGAAGATACAGATAGTTTTAGGTGAGTGAAATTTTATTTTAAAATTGGCACAGATTCCAGTATCCCTGCATCTTTTTAGGAAAGTGAGTTGGTTGGGTTCCCTGGATAAATGTAGTTTCCACTTCATAATGTTTAGCTTTGAGTGTCATGTCAACTCCATGCAGAAATAGTAAATACATAAATTGAAGATGCCAAGAAATTAGATTCTTGGTTTAATCCTTTATCCAAGTGTAAGCAAACAAAGTTTGCACATGAAGTAACTTCAAGACTGGGCAACTCATATATAGAGACCAATAACTTCACATCACTTGACTTAGTATCCCATAATTCTGCAAATTTGGTTGCTTGTGTATGGAAACATGATTTCTGCATTACTTCAACCTTGGTATCGCTTCTGGGTCTAGTTCCCACTGAAGAGATCTCAATAAAGGTCAAAACGGGTCTGAGTGGTGACCCTTCCCATAATGCATAGCATCATACATGTCCATAAGGATATGTGCTTTGCATTACGGGATACTAAAGCAAGTGATGTGAACTCATTAGCCTCTATATATGAGTTGCCAGTCATGAAGTTACTTCACTTACACTTGGATAAAGGATTAAACCAAAAATATAATTTCTTGGCATCTTTAATATATGGCTGCATTAATAGCAGGTAAATTAAGCAGGTATAACCAAGTGAAAAAAACTTTCAATATAGTAAATGCATATTTAGGCTAAGGTGATGATGATGAACATAGAAAAATAATTAAAAAATGGGTTTAATTGTTCTGATATTTCCTATCTGTCAGAGAGACAGCTTCAGGAATACAATATTAAAGTAAAATAACACACACAAAAATATAATAATAAGTAGCAGAAATTATAACTATTTAAGACCAAAGTCCTATGATGGGCACCCTATATGGGTGCTGTTGGCTAACCTTATTTTTCACTTGGTGAGTGAAAAGGGCTATTCTGGATGATGGGAGACCAAAAAATTAAAGTTTCCCAAATTTTGGGAAGTTTAACACAGCCACATTTATTTAGATTAGGCTGCTTTTTTTTTTTTTAAATCTGCTGCTGATTCTATCCATTAAATTTAATTATGAGGTCCATCACCATCTATAAATATCACCATCTATAATGTCTACAAACTTCCATCGCAATCCTGGCCTGATCAGATGGACGACTTCCTCCTCACCCTGCTATCTGTGTTGGTGACTTCAATTCCCATCACACCATGTGGGGCTATTCCTCTAACAACCGGGATGGTAATAATCTAGCAAACTGGATGGATACATATAATTTGTATTTGAATTATGATACCAAGCAGGACGACACTCTTTACTCAGCCAGATGGAACAGAACCTACACCCCAGATCTGTGCATAGTCACTATAGACACTGAAGACCACCCTCTTCCATCAACCAGAACCATTCTTAACAGAATTCCTAATAGTCAACATCGTCCTACATTAATAGAGATAGGGACATCAATCCCAGTCATCAGCGGAACACCAATCATTAGATGGACTCCGCAGGTTCAACTTGTCTGCATTTCAGAAACAAATCGAGCAAACCATTAGAGCAATTCCACCCATTCCTAATTGCTATCCTAGATTTGTTAAACTGCTCAAATCTGCAGCAAAGGCCTCTATCTTTTGCTGCTCAAATCTGCAGCAAAAGATAGAGGCTTTTGCTGCAGATTTGAGCTACAGGCTACAGAAAACAATATATCCCATGTTGGAGTAGAGAAAGTGAGGAACTCCTAGCCAAATATGAGGAAACTGAAGATCCAGCTATTGCTAAGGAGCTCATATCAACCCTGAATAAAAACAGAAACGAAAGATGGATCAACCATCAATGAACTCGATTTCGTCACATCTAGTCGGAGAAGCTGGTCATTTCTGAGAAAATTAGGTGGAGCAGAGCCAACGACACACAAAACAACAGAGATAACTCCTGATCAAATGGCTAACCATTTATTGAAAACCTCCAAGATTCATCCCAGCTCTACCAGGAAAATTGCTGTACAAGTTTCCATCAGACAAATCCTGAAGACGGAACCCGAGCTTCCTGAACTCGTAGATCCAATATCTCGGGAAGAGGTACAAATAGCCTTAAAACTTACCAAGAATGGCAAAGCTGCAGGAGTGGATGGTATACTCCCTGAATTCCTAAAACATCTTGGTCAACATGGCCAAACATGGCTGGCTTCCCTTTTCTCAGAAATCATCATGTCTGGTAAATTACCAAAGCTGTGGCAAGAAGCCAAAATAATTGCCGCGCCCAAACCAGGGAAAGATCTAAATGAAGTGAAAAACCTACGATCTATCTCCTTGCTTTGCACACCCCTCTCTCCTGGCTGCCTGTTTTATCTAACATTGCTCCACCACACATACGGAGAAGACAAGCCTCGATTAAGGAATTTAATAAAGCAATGAGCAACCCACTCCTACCCCTACACCAGACTCTCATAAACCCACCTAGTCTTCGCCTCAAATCTCGAAAGCCTCTCTGGTCCATCGACGAACTCGCTTCAGCTGTGCTGCCATCAATATCTGACATATGGAGAGAATACTGGTCCAACAATCACCCAACAAATGGCTTCCTGGTAGAAGATCCCTGTGCTCCGCAGCCTGATTTGATTTTCCTAGGAAGATTTGGTCATCCATAAACAGGATCAGAACTAGCCAGGGCAGATGTGGCTATCTTCTACATAAATGGGGGCTGTCAGATCACCCTTATTGTGATTGTTCTCCCGTGGCTCAGACGATTACGCATATTGTATACGACTGCCCAAGGTGCCAATTTCACGCTGGTGGCCTACAGGACATCCACAAGGAACGGATGAGGCCTTAAATTGGCTTTCCAGCCTGGACCTTGACCTGTAGTTGGTATGATGGTGGCGGTGGTTATGGAGGAAACAGAAGATCACAGTCCCGTCTCACCACAAAGACATTATTCTCGTAGTTATTCTCATAGTCCTCATCACAGTATCAGCAGAACTCCTTCTCATGTTAGAAGATGGTGATACAGTGTGAAATGGGCCTCCTCTAATGGATCAAGTTTTCTCACACAAGACACAACTGCTCTCTCCTTAAACCTTGGATACAGCTACTTTTATGTTGTGAAGTGTTGTGAGAACATTCAGCCTTGTCATACTTGGTGCAGCAGGACAATAATTGTCCCTGGCTTAATTATGATTTTTGCTTTATAATTTAAAAAAAAAAGGAAAGACTTAGAAAACAGGTTGTGCCTTTTATGTAATGAACTTTTATATGTTAAGATTTTCATCATTTGTTTTCTGGAAATTGTGATTGTACTTTTCACTTACCTGTTTTCATGTAGCCATAAGCATAAATAAATAAATAAATTTTGAGGGCCGATTAAACTGCAGGATGACCTATTCCTCAGTAAGACATTAATTTTACAAGTACACTCTGTGGCATCTATTTATTACAACAGTGGTATCACCTTTATCATCCTTTGTGATGTCAATAGTTTTCTGATGAAAGAACTTGTAGTTTTGATAAGTATATTCAAAGGAGGAGGTTTTCCTCAGGCTGATGAAATACACTAGAGTTCTTTAATGAATTATATATATATTTTGTTTTTCTATGTATTAGCAATGTAAATGTTAAGAAATAATTATAGTTTGTTGTTAATGGGAGGACAAAATAAGTATCTGATGATGGGTATGGAAAACAATTGCAATCTTCTTTTTTTTAATGTTGCTCCCAACCACAAAAGGTTATTTTGCTAACTTATACTACATTTTGTACCATAGGTAGGCTAATGATTTTTTTCCCTATTTTAGCAATTTTGTATTTTTTTTTGTATTTTTTAATTTTTATTTTTACATAATCCACATAATCTACATAATCTAGGGCACATAAACCAATAATTGGTTTATATGCCCCAAAAGAAGGAAGAGAACAGGATAATATTGATTTTTATAATCAGCTACAAAACATATATAATAAAATAAATAAAAATGATTACATAATGATAGCAGGAGACTTAAATGCAAGAATTGGAAACACGAAAATTAATAATAATATAGGAATACATGGAGAACATACTCTAAACAGAAATGGTAAAAAAGTGATTGACTTTGTAGTTTATAATAACCTAAAAATAATGAATTCCTTCTATAAACATAAAGACATACATAAATATACTTGGGCAGCAAGAGGAAGGAAATCAATATTAGATTACTTCATATTAAATGAAAAGACATCAAAATTTTCACTAGATGTTAGAGTTCACAGAGGATATGAAATAAGCAGTGACCACTTCCTTGTTAAAATAAAATTAAGATTACCACCTAAATGGCTACAAGTAACAAGAACAGAAAGAAAAATTGAAACATTTGTTTATAAAACTAGACTATTGAATGACACAAATGTACAATAGCTATATGAACAAAGAATTAACCAATACCTAGATAAAATAAAACAAAATGAAGAAATAGAAATAGAATGGCTTAACATAAAAACTAAATGCAGCAGCAAATGAAAGCTTAGGAAAGACCAAAAAATTCAATAAAAGAAAAAAAACTGAAGATCTGGGATGATACAATCAAAGAAATAATCAAAAAGAAAAAAGAAGCCTATCATAAATGGTTAAGCAGTAAAAGATTAGAAGATGAAATAGAATATAAAAGAATAAGAGCCATAGCTAAAAGAGAAGTCAGAAAAACACATAGAGAATCATGGAATAAATTTGTTTCTAATTTAGAACATGATTTATATAAAATAAGACCCAATGTATATAAGATTTTGAAACACCTAAATGCAGATACCAAAGAAAACATAAAATTAAACACTGAATTGAAATTAGAAGAATTTCTAAACTACTACACAGAACTGTGGACAGACAAATATTTTAAAAAAAACAACTGGCAAACAATTAACGAAAATGAAAAGGAAATAACTGAAGAATTAGAAATCAGCCTGAAAGAAACAAGAAACGGAAAATCACCTGGAGAAGATAAGCTAGGTTCAGAACTATATAAGTACACAGGAACAAGATTCAAAGAAAGACTCTTAATATTTTTAAATAAAATTTACTCAACTGGTATTCCCCCCAATAGAATGGAAAAAAGCAATTGTGATTCCTATCTTTAAGAAAGGTAATAGAGATGACCCTAAAAACTATAGAGGTATCAGTATACTAAATTCCTGTTACAAAATATATAGCAGAATCTTAAATAACAAACTAATGAAATATTCCGAAAACTTTATTCTAGAAGTACAGAATGGATTTAGAAAAGGACGATCATGTATAGACCTTTTGCCTAAAATTAATAATAGAGAAAAGAAGAGAACATAATTTAGAAACACATATTGCATTTATTGACTTTGAAAAAGCATTTGACAAAGTTAAAAGAAACATATTATTTAATATATTAAAAGAAAGACAAATACCAAATAATATCCTAAAAACTACCACAAGTATATATGAAAATAATCAAATATAAATAAGATTAAATCACGAGCTATCATATACAAGAGAGATAAACCAAGGGGTCCAACAGGGATGTCCCCTCTCAGCAACTCTTTTTAATATCTACTTAAATGAAATAATAATAAAATGGAGTAAAAATTTACATCAAGGAATTAAACTTTCACCTACAGTTAACTTAAACACTCTCCTCTTTGCAGACGACCAAATAATAATCACAAATTCTGAAGATAACTTACAGAAAGCTATTTTAAATCTAAATGAGATATCCAAAGATTATGGTATGATAATATCAACGGAAAATCAAAAACTATGGCCTTTAAAAGACAAGATCCAGCAAGAACTAAAATAGTAATAGATAACAATATCTTAGAACAGGTGAATTCATTTAACTACCTAGGATGTATGATCACATATGAAAATGAAAAAGATATAAACGTAAAAATTGCAAAATATTTAAAAATAACAGGAGTAATTAACTCTATATTTAAACCAAACCTAGTTCAAAAACAAACCAGGCTAAAAGTATACAATACATTAGCCCTACCGGTCTTAATGTATGGAAGTAAAATCTGGACAATAAAACAAAAAGACAAACAAAGATTAACAACAGCAGAAATGAAGTTTATGAGAAAAACTGCAAAGTATACCCTATTTGATCACAAAAGAAACGAAGATATTATGAAAGAATTAAACCAAGAACCAGTAATTGAAAAAATTAAAAAATATAAACATAGATGGATGGAACACGTTCAAAGAATGAAAACAGAAAGATTACCGAAATAAGCCTTAAAGTACAAGCCATTAGGAAAAAGAAAACCAGGACGTCCTCTTAAACGATGACTTCTAAGGCCGGAACAGGCGATACTAGGCCTAAATCCTTGATACGTATGATGATGATGATGACTTTGTCAGTCTAGAAAAGAAATATCAGCATTTCTGTTTAGGATGCCTGCTAACTATCAAAAAGAAGAAAACAAAACAGAACATATAATTGATGCACTGTTGCTAGAGGTACTTCAGGGACATATTTTTTATTTAAAAGCCAAGTAATTTCAGCTTTTAGTCTGTTGCTGGAACAGAGAATATTATTACTGTACGCCCACAAATGTGAGACCCTTCGACATTTCTGCGCATGTCAAAAGGAGAATCCATTCCAATAATAGGGTAATCAATCCGTATTGTGGGATGAGTGTTTATTATTACACGTCGGAAAATTAACTTCTCTTTTATGATCATTGTAGTTTTTAAAGTGGTAACTATTTTGCTTGTATAACAGTTGCATAATTGTTAGTGACCAATTCATACATTGCCTTATTTCTTTCTCCCCTTCAACATGAATTGACTCTTCTTGGCAGTCTGCCAACAACGGCTCTTGCTTGTGTGGTCAGACCATAGCTAATATTTCTACTATCTTGCTTATTTGAAAAATGGCAACCTGCAGCAATAGAAGTAGTTAACACTTGGGACTTAAAGTAACACTGCAAACTAAACTTTCCTCTTTTTTATGGCATAAACATAAATATTTTATGCAGTGAAAATAAAAAATATATTTGTAAACCTCAGAACAGTTGAAGCATACAGCTGAACAACTTATGAAAAAGAAGAGTGGAATAGTCAAACTGCAAAGAAACAGTAGTTTTTTTTAAGAGCAACTGATTCGGTAAACACCACATTGTTGACAAATTGGGCCATCCCAGGTCAGTCAGTGATACCATACTGAGATGGAAACACAGGGAGTTGATGACCCACCACACTCACCATACACGACCGTAGGACACTACAAAGATATGTAAAAACCACCATTCATCAGCCGACATGTTGAATGCAGAGTTGTGGGCATGGACTGGAAAACCAAGATCTGAGGATACATCCCCACAGAGCATTGATCTCAACCCTAATGAATATCTGTGGAATGAACTGGAGCATTGGGTTAGGTAAGGGATATCCGCCCCACAAATGTGCACAAAAACATTCAGAACTGAGGCTCAAAATATGGGTTTCCATGTTAGGGCAGTTATATGCAAGTCCCATGTTACCTGAACCAACATACAGAGTCATTTTCAGTGGTGCAAAGAGCATATACAGGGTGTTCGGGATAAATTTGACATATTTATAATTAATTATATTTTTCCGTAAGTTACATGTATTAACACACACTTCTCTTCATTTAAAAGTTTGGACCCTTCTTCATTCATATACAAGATGTCAGAAAGGATGGATAGCTGGAACCCACCTGAATCATGGAAGAGAATAACTTGTATCATGATGATTCGTGCCCTCCATCAAAATAAGGATATTACGACTGCTGCCCAATGCTCCCTGAATACAGTAAAAACAATCAGGCATGAACTAGAGACTTGCAATGGTGACTACGAGGATGTAGCAAGAAGAAAGATCCCTAGCAGACGATCTGATTGCGTTCGTACAGCAGAATTCCTCGCAAATCTGCAGGAACAGGTGTTGAAGAACCCTGGCATTGGAATTCGGGCTTTGTTCGTGGAGTTGCTAACTGTAGTCAAGCCCTGGATAACAAGGGTAGCCAATGGTAGGCCGTATGTATGGCAGCAGGATTCGGCCCCTTGCCACACCTCTGGGAAAAGTCAAAAATGGTTGTCTGAAAATTTCTACGACTTCACCAGTCCAAATGTTTGGCCTCCAAACTCCCCAGACCTTAACCCCATGGATTATTTTGTATGGGGCGCAGTTGAAAAAGACACCAATCGCACTTCCAGTAATACAAAAGCCCAGTTAATGGATAAAATTAAAACAGTTTTTGCGGCCCTTCCCAGGGAGACTGTAGCATCAGCTTGTTCGAGGTTCCGAAGCAGAATTGAAGCTGTGATCGATGCTAATGGTGGTTATTTTGAGTAAATCTTGTTGATAGTATTGTAATTAACTCTGCCTGTAATGTTTTTTTGTCAATTCATTAAATTTAATAGATACAAAGAAGATTTTCTTTTTCCTTACGAAACTGTCAAATTTATCCCGAACACCCTGTATAGTGGGAAGTGGAAACTTAGAAAGCTGTGTTTTGGAGCGGTGAATCACATCCCACTCTCTACCACACGGATGGACGGCTGTAGTGGATGCCCGGTTAATGTCTCTTACCAGATGCGTAACCCCAACTATAAAATTTGGAGTTGGCGGTGTGATGGTCCTGTTTTTCCTGGTTTAGCCTCAGACCTTTGTTTGTGATGCTACGAACACTGAACTCCAAGAGGTATCCGGACATTCTGGACAATGCAATGCTTCCTACTTTGTGACATTTTTACCGAACTGATCATTGTCTCTTTCAGAAAGACAATGAACTGTATCATAAGGCTGCTGCTGTAACTGCATGGTTTGTGGACATGAACGTCATCACACTTGACTGGCCTCCACAGAGCCCTGATCTCAACCATGATGAACATCTGTGGGATGAATTAGAGCATTGGGTTAGGTCACGGGATATCTGCCCCACAACAGTCCAGGACCTCATTACATGCTACGAAGAATGGTTCAAATTTCCCACTGATCGCTATCATATTCCTGGTGAAAGTATGCCCCACAGGATTGTTTAAGTCATCACAGCGAAAGAAGGTCCTATATGATGAATGATGGTGGGAGGATGAATGAACAATAAAGGATAGTTTCCAATAAAATTAAAATTCAACATGACCTGTAGGATTACAAATTATTATGATATCCATAAAGGGTAGCTGATTACTGGATTCACATTCCATAGTGAACTTCGTAGAGGAGTACAAGTTTATTTTTTCTAGCAACTGAAGTAAATTTGACTCAGTGTGGGACCAGACTACAAATATATCAAATTTATTGGTATAAATTTGATATATTTCACAAAAAATGGGTATTATCAAGACTCTTGTACAGGGAGCTCATATGATCTACTCTTCTGATCCTCTCTTGTTAGATGAACTGAATAAAATTAAAAGCAATCTGATATGTAATAGATACAACAAAACTACCATTCAAGATATTGATAATTATCATCCTTCTACCAGGCTACAATTCAATATGAAAAAAATTTCAGTACCCTACCTTAAAGGAGCCTCAAAACAAATAGCAAGGATTCTTTGGAAATTCAATTACAGTGGTACCTTGAAATACGAGTGCCCCAACATACGAGTTTTTTGAGATACGAACCGTCACTAGGTCGATTTTTTTGCCTTGAGTTACGAGCCTGCTTTGGTGACGTCACAATCACCACTCTGCTCAGATTCCCGAGTCTTGCGTGTTGTTCAGTTCACATGTTTACCTCACCGCAGAAGCATTTCTGTCATGTTGAGTTTTAATTTTGTGTTTTTTTTGTATGTACAGTTATTTAGCTAATTTTTTTCGTATAACCATGAGTCCAAAGAAGGTGAGTGTAAAGAACAGTGGTGAGAAAAGGAAAAAGGTGATATCCAGGGAATTAAAGCGTGAGATAATAGACAAACATGAGCAAGGTGTAAGAGTAATAGACTTGGCAAACTCAGTACGATTGCACTACTTCTACGATATGTACTATTCTGAAGCAGAAGGACTCGATAAAGGCTATAACTCCCGCTAAAGGCGTTAAAATTATTTCAAAACTACACAACTCCATCCATGAAAAGATGGAGAACCTGCTGATTTTTTGGTTGACAGGGAAGCAGCTCGCAAGAGACACTGTGACAGAGACTATAATTTGCGAGAAGGCATGAGCCATTTACGCAGATTTGCTGCAGCAGACCACAGATACTTTAACACAGGAGGCTTCACAAGAGTAGTTCAAAGCCAGTTGTGGGTGGTTTGAAAATTTCCAAAAAAGAACCGGCATTCACTCCGTTGTCAGGCATGGTGAGGCAGTGAGCTCTGATTCTAAGGCAGCTGAGGAATTTGTGAAAACCTTTGCTGAATTGATCGAAGCCAAAGTATACATCCCCCAACAAGTTTTCGACCGTGACGAGACAGGGCTCTTCTGGAAGAAGATGCCAAGCAAAACTTACATAACGGCAGAAGAAAAGAAGATGCCACCAGGTCACAAGCCCATGAAGGATAGGTTGACCCTTGCACTGTGTGCAAATGCGAGTGGCGAATGCAAGATCAAGCCACTGCTCGTATACCACTCAGAAAACCCCAGAGCCTTCAAGACACATAAGGTTTTAAAAGAAAAACTGCAGGTTATGTGGAGGGCAAACCCAAAGGTGTGGGTCACCAGGCAGTTTTTTGTGCAGTGGGTCAACTTGGTCTTTGCTCCTGCCGTTAAGGAATACCTCGAGGTCAATGACTTACCCCTGCAAGCCCTTCTCATCCTTGACAATGCTCCTGTCCACCCACCAAACCTTGAGAACGACATCCTCGAGGAGTTCAGCTTTATAAAGGTTCTCTACTTTCCACCCAACACCACCCCTATCCTACAGCCCATGGACCAACAGGTGATCTCCAATTTCAAGAAACTTTTTACCAAACACATGTTCCGACATGCTTTGAGGTTATGGAGAGCACAAACCTCACCCTTCGAGAGTTCTGGAAGGACCACTACAACATTGTCATATGCCTCAAAATTATTGATATGGCCTGGCAGAGTGTTACAAGGACCTTGACCTCTGCATGGAAAAAGCTGTGGCCTGAGGCTGTGGTTGAAAGGGACTTTGAAGGATTTAGACCTGAACAGGAAGTGCTGGAGGAAATTGTGTCCCTTGGAAAGTACATGGGCCTGGAGGTGGATGAGGGAGACATCGAAGACCTTGTCGCCGCACATACCGAGGAACTGACGACGGAGGAGTTGACAGAACTACACATGCAGCAACATATGGAGGTTCTGCAGGAGATTGGTACAACTGCAGAGGAGGTTATCTCTTCAAGTAAGATAAAGAAAGTGTTGGCAATGTGGGAAAAAGTTTCGGACTTTATTGAAAAGAAACACCCTGAAAACGTTGAAACTGGTCATGCAGCGGCGCTATTTAATGACACTTGCCTAACTCATTTCAGAAACATTCTAAAAGGGAGGAAGAAACAAAGCTCCTTGGACAGGTTTCTATTGAAACGCCCTGCAGATGAAAGTGACGAAAGCATGGCTAAAAAGAAAAAAAACTAGTGAAGAAGAAAATTAAGTTAAGCAAAAGTGAAGTGAAAGAAAAAATTAATACCATACGCTAATCGGCTCCACCAACATCTGTTCATTTCTTTAGATTCTCTTTTACATGTATGTATATACTGTATTTGGTTTTATTTTGTTTGTATACAATATTTGTTCATTATAAATACATTATTATAAAAAAATTGAAGTGGTTTTTTGGGGGCTGGTATGAATTAATCTCATTTTAATTAATTTCAATGGGGAAAATTGATTTGTGATATGAGCATTTTGACTTACGAGCTCGGTCATGGAATGAATTAAACTTGTATCTCAAGGTACCAACACTGTATATGCTTCCTTCAAACCATCACAAAGGATACATTACTCCTCTTTCCTTACCAGGCATCGATCAAGTACCCTGCTCATGTCATCTTTCATTCTGAACAGACTGGACATTCTGCCTTGATTAGAATTGAAGAACATCTGACAAAATCTGACAAGTCTGGCCTTACCTTCTCATGCTATTGATATTAGGTGCAGAGTTCTTCAGAACCAGACAAAACTTTTTCAATCTAACAAGTTCAAATTCAATGGTCTTTTCCTTGAAACATGTGAAATGCTAAGAAATCATCAGAACCTGAATTTAATGAAATTACAGAAACTAAAACAAATTGCACTGCAGGAAATAAAATAAAAAGTGCTGGAAAAGAAAAAAAAATCATGGGAAACAGAACAAAGAAAATCACAAGAAAAATAAAAGAAATTGCAGGAAAAGAACAAAGGAAATCTTGAGATATAAAAAAAAATTTTTTTTTAAAGAAATCAAGAGGAATAAAACAAATGTAAGGAATAAATTACAGTGCATGATATATAAGAAATCTTAGTAAAAAGAACAAAGGAATCTAAAGAAACTGTTGCGAGAAATAAAACTAAACAAATTTCAATGAATAAAATAAAGGAAATCATAGCAAAGGAAATTATAGAAAATTTTACATTGAAGACAGACACCTAAGTATTGGCAGGAAACTACAATAACACACAAAATGACAACACGAAAAGTACAAATGCAAACAATAATGAAACACACAAGAAAATAATAATAAAATATAAAATTAAATATAATATAAAATATAAATGTAAACATCTACAAATAATATTTTAAATTTCAAAATCTTACATTAACCTGAATTAATGTCACTTACCTGAAATTATAATAAACAAAATAGGTGCATTCTGTACCATTAAAATACAAAAATACCCTTCGCTACCTCTAATTACAAAGAAAAAAGAGAAAAATTATGAACATTATAGTCTGCTGTAAATATCAGCTAGTAAATGGGCAGAAATCCAATGACGTACAGTTGTCAAATTTATACTGTTCTCTTGGAAATGTAAATTAATAAATTTCTGATTTTAGAATTTAGGTTTTCAATTTTAATGGCACAGACTGCATATATCTGATTCATTAGGAAGATTTTAAGCAAGTGGCATTAATTTAAACTACTATAACATTTCAAAATTTAAACATTACTTCTGGATTTTCACTTTCATTATTTCATACTCTTCTAGTTATCATGAGTCCCATCATCATCATGCATTTCTATTTTTTCATGTTGTCATTATGTGTGATTTAAGTATTGTTCCAGCCAATCCTTTGGGTTCTGTTGTCAATGTATGATTTCCCACCATTTCTTTTTTATTTCTTGTAATTTTCCTTTACAATCTGTCATCAATGATTTCCTGTATCTACTGAACATGATATCATCAACTACAAAATTCAATTCATTATTCTGAAGGTTTTGAGCTTCTGCTGTTTGTAATAGTGAGCTTAAAATAGCAATGGTTCCATGGGAGACTAAAACTTTTCTTTAGTTTGCTACAGCATATCATTTCATTATAGTGTCATTTGAATCTAATATATTTATTCTCATTATTTTCATGTTATCTACATTTCTCATTTCAAGTAATTTTTTTATAATCATTCTTCTTTTTACTTCTACACAGCAAATGGACTTTTTACAATCCCTCGATCCCAGTTTGGACCGCTCAGTAATTTGATTTAACAGTTAGGAAGCTGCCTTCCTAATGCAGTTCACTGTTGTATTCTCCACTTCATACTGCTCATGAGCTTGTTCATCAGATTTGATAGTTATGCAATTCCTACTTAATGATCTTACTCATTCTTCATTCACTTAAGCCTACACAGTTCATCTTCCTTAACTTTGGGAATGCATTCTATGTACCTTTTCTCAACTACCAACTACTTTTACTGCCAACATCCATCCCATGCAATTTCTGGAGACACGATACTTCTCCAGGCCATTTTTAAATGGCATTTCAGTTTTATATATTTTCTTTCTTAACTGAAAATTCCCCATACTAGTTTAAGACTGCAAAATCCCCTCCCCCATCCCTGTCACAAAAAAATACAGGTTATGGATATGGGTAAATCCTCTAATTTAGACATCCAACACTCTCCTTAGGTACATTCATCCATCACATATTCTTTAGGTAATTATCCCTCAGTTGCACCATCAATTTCACTTACATTCCACATGTCTTTCCTCCTTCCAATCTATATTATCTTTGTAATCAAAATCTATCATAATCTCATCTCATCATTCAAACATACCAGACACCAGAGAAAGAAATGAATACTTGAAATTATGTGAGAGATAGTAAGCTCTTGTTTTTCAACCAACCAAGAAAGGGCATGTGTATGCATCAGTCATATCGTTATCAGAAACACAACAGAGTATTATTATTATTATTACATGACACATCCAGGGAGTCCAAGGACTCATCGCAGGAGGGCACACTACTCTTCCTTGCTAAATACATCTCATCCTCTCCACTACTACTTAATTCTCCAACTACAATACTACTACTACTACCATCAACGGTGTTGGATTCTGAATATATAGGGATTTGAGTAATTAATATTTGCTTCAGAATCCAACATGATCTTCCAACACATAAGCTAAACTTGTAATTATTATTTAATGTAAATCACTTGTTTATAAATTAATATTCATATAACTACCTTTAAGTTTATTTGATATTTAATTATTTAATCAAGGATAAATATTAATAGTGAAAAGACTCTGTATTAAAATATTATCAAATTTATTTTATTTATTGTTATGTTAATATTGTAAGAATTAGTATCCAACATTTTAACTGCATATTAATTGAAGTGTAAATATTCTTTATTTGTTCCTGTATGTAGAGGTATAACGTTGCGCAATGCCTCAGTTTATTTATATTTTGCTTTAGTTGTCATGGAGACGTATGTAAAATTGCGAGCGCGAGTTTAGAACAGAGCGTGGCAGATCGGTATTGAAGAGCTGGAAAAGGATTTTAATAGAAGTAGAGCACGAGAATAATTTTGGCAGGAAAAAGGGATATATAAGCTAAGAACGCAGAGAAAGCAATTCATTCGGGGAATCAGAGTGCGATAACAGTGAGTCACTCAAGTAGCTAATTAAAGTTTACTAGTCGAGGAGCGAGTTAGCTAGTAGGTTGTAGATCAACAAATAAAGCAACTGAAGATAGCAAGGTGACAACTGGATGACTAGCTATACTTTAGTTGGCAATTAAATTCAGGACCGACTTTTCAGGGACACACAGAAACTTGAAGCTTAGCACGGAGTAACTAAGAGAATAAGTAGAGGCAGCAAGGTTGAATTTAAACGATAGCTGTGTTAAGAGATATAGTGCCTAAAAGATTAATTAAATGCCGGAAGTATAGGCAATTGTGCATAAAAACTTCAAGTTAAAGAATTACTGTGTGTTATCTTAGTTCAAGAGTTATTAGTAGAATACTGAATTGGTCAAGTGATGTCAAAGATAGTACAAGTGTTTTGCTTCATGCAAGAACCTTTAACTATGTGAATCACGACTATTAATTTATTCAGTTATTACTAAGAAGATTTGTTTTAATGAGAGCTGTTAATTGTTTTAAGTAAATACAGTTATAAAAGTGTTCGTATATAAGTAGATGAACAAGGAAGATTACCGGTAAGAATTATCCAACTTTTGATACTCCTATGCGGAGATATGTGTGTGTTTCTTCCTAAAATATCCCTACATTAACAGTAACTTTTGTGGAGAATAGCTGGAGTGTGGATTGAAGAGTGTATACTTGTGAAGAAGCATTGCCGCCCTTATATATGTAATTGAAACTTAAGTAACTATAAGATATTAATGTAGTTGGTTACTAAGGAACTTATGACATTGAACTTTTTCAAATGGTTAATTGAATTTTGTGAAAGCTGTATTTCAGACAACAGATTAACCATTGCCTGAAATTATATGACTATATTACCAGATGAGCTAAAATGTTTGTGATACCTTATTCAGTGATTTAAACTAAAGTGTATAATTTGTAAGCCTAAATTAAATGTTTGTTTTACTGACCTAAAGTTGTATTTTACCTGAATCTCTTTTACTGCACCGTTCATAAAATATTCAAACCAAAGCGGGAGAAATAAATAAGTTAAATAAACTCGGCCTGTATACATAATAATAACATATTAAGGGGAAATAGTTGAGAGTTGGTTTTACTTCAATTCTTGGACTAATTTAGATATAGAGTGGCGCAGTCAATAAATACAAATTTTCTCTATATTTGGATTAGAAATCAACTAGCAACTTATTTTTTGTTTAAGAACATCATAGTGACAAACATGTCAGATCCTAAGTATGGGTTAAAACGAAATAGGATCCAACCACGGCATCTATCACCCATCAGCACTTCCAATAGTATTTTTTATCTGTAAATTGCTTGTGTTCTGAAGGCCGATTAGTCTGTACGTGGGATGAAAAACCCTGAGTTTCCAGGAGGGAAAACCCTGCTACCACCATATGAGATCAGCTAACTCACCTTCAACTGAAAAAGCCCATATAAGAATTCTCCTCATCATGATGCAAACTCTTCATTCTAATTCCTTTAAAAGTATCAGGACCTGTCCTTATTCCAGTAACTATCAGCTTTTGTTTTTCAGTTCTTGACATATTTCAACAGCATAACACTGTTACATGATCCATTGCTTTCATTAATAGTAATATGATTGCCTTTTATAATAAAGTGACAAGAGCAGTTGGTGAGGGAAAGGCATATACTGACATTTTTTTGGATTTTGCAAAGGCATTTGACAGGGTGCCACATGATAAGCTGATATTGAAGTTGCAGCACATGGGTTTAAATGCCAGGTTAGTCAAACGGATTCAGGATTGGCTGGCTGATAGGTATCAGAGAGTTGTGTATGGTGGGGCAATATTAAGGAGGCAGAAGATTATAAGTGGAGTTCCACAGGGCTCAGTACTGGGACCTGTATTGTTTAACCTTTATATCAATGACATTGTCAATGGATTGCAATAGGATATTCAGTTGTTTGCAAATGGTGTGAAACTGGGTAGGGTTATTAGTAATAGTGCAGATGTGGCAGCCCTGCAAGAGGATTTGAATAAACTGGACAGATGGACAAATGAATGGAGTGTCGGTTTAATGCAACAAAATGTAAAGTCTTGAAGTTTGGGATCCATCGAATGGAGGTTGCATACTCGAGGAGGAGGAGTAGGAGAATGGAGGAGCTATACTAGAGGAAGTAGGGGAGACAAGAGATCTGGGGGTGATGATTGATAGAAAACTGAAATTCATTGAGCATATTGCGAAGGTGGTGAAGGTAACTCAGAGGATTGCTGCAATACTGAGGACGCTAACCTGCAGAGATAAAAGAGTTATCATTCCATTGTATAAGGCCCTAATCAGACCACACTTAGACTGTTGTTCTCAAATTTGGTCCCAAGATTTGAAGGGGATAAATTAACTGTGGAAACGGTACAGAGGCGGATAACAAAGATGGTTTCAGGAGTGTACAATGTTAGTTATGAGGATTCGTTGAGGAAATGTGGACTGCAGAGTTTGGTGGGTAGAAGAAGGAGAATTGATATGATCGAGACTTTTAAACTGTTGTGAGGCAGTTACAGGGTAAACATTGGGGGAGTTCTTTCATTTGGTGGAACGGTGGGAAGGAGCGATGACAAGGGGCCATCTCTGGAAGTTACGAAAGATAGCTGTGAGCAAGAGGGTGAAGAGTGGTTTCATTGCATGGAGGGTGGTTGAGCTGTGGAATTCATTGCCTGAGAGAGTGGTTAGAGCAAGAATGGTCAATGAGTTCAAGAGGCTTAATATAATATTTAGAACATTGGGAAAGGATTAAAAACTGATTTTTTATGCTTCCAATATTTTGTCCCTGTCACTAAGATATCTTCAGGGATTACAAGTATGCTATCACCATGCCCTACATCTGTGGCACATCAAAAAATAGCCAGGTCCTTAAAAAAAGTACAACCTCCACACAGCTTTTAAGCCCCACCATAAACTAGCTACCTTTATCTGTTCTACCAAAGATCAGCTCCCTCCTCTCTCAGTGCCTGAAGTATATAAAGTACCCTGTTCCTGCAAGCTGGCTTACTGGACAGACAGGTAGATCAGTAACCATTCATTTAGAAGACCATAAATCATACATCTGCAATCACGACTATGGTGGATCTGGCCTTGCGGACCATGTTTTGGATACAACCCACAGGATCTCCTGAAAAAAAAAACACCATGCTCCACCATAGTAAATTAAAAAAAGAAAGACTGTTTTTAGAATCTGCGGTAACACTCAGAAATCAACCAAATTTAAATAAATATGGTTGCATAAATCTTCCCAAAATTTGGGAAACATTAATTATCAAAGTTCCCATTTTACATCCTAGGCCAACTACAAACACCCATAGAGGATGCACCACCTAGATAGGACTTTAGAGTCACCCATGTGTTTCACTTAGTGTTGTGTTGTATTTGAGTGTGTGTGTGTTACAAAAATTATTTGTAATCCCTGAAGATGTCTCAGTGACTGAGACAAAATACTGGGAGCATTAAAATCAGTTCTTAATCCTTTCCCAGTGCTGTAAATATTCCATTAAACCTACAACATGATGTCCTCACAGTACTTCAGCCTCAATACAGAGAAAAATTTTATTGGCTCTTGAATTTGGCTTGCTCATTACAGGCAATGCAGTTCATGGCAATAGTTAGTGAGGAATAAGCAACAAGACCATTTAAACAGTTTTGCTTACTATGATTCTAAGCATTCGACCACAGATATGCTGGATATAGCCAATAGTGAAAATGATGTTTGATTAGATATGAAGCACATCAGAAACTATGAAGAGTTTGTATCCACTGACAGTATCCCTTAATGCTATAATGAAAATTAAGATTTTGAGGAAGAAATTGTGAAGAAAATTGCAGCAAAATATCAGAGAACATTTGAAGAATGAGAAAGTGATGAGGATGACTTTTCTAAGACTGAACAAGTATCTACCTGGGATGCTAGAAAATGTATTAATGGATTATGACTTTATTTCATACAGGAAGGCAATGCACTAAATTCCTGCACTATCTGCACTAAATTCTTGCGCTAATTTTGTTTAATTACAGTCAATCAGGGAAGAAAAAAAGCTACACTCAATTAATGTCTATGATGTCATTAACTGCTAAGAACTGCATGTGTGCTTAATATGCATATAAATGAAATTATATTTATGTCAAATGTTTTACTCTAATTAAAGCCAATTGTTTAAGTTTATAAGTTTGCTATGCAATAAACAAAAAAATCTGTCTTTTATCTAAAGTACATATACCCTTTCAAACTCTTGACAAGGTATATGTGCTTTAGACAAAAGACAGATTTTTGGATCTGTTGTTTAATTGGGGCAGCTGCTAAACTGGACCAAATTATCCTATTCCCAATGTGGTCCAATTAACTAAAATCTATTGCTTATTTGAATATCTATGTTTAAGCTACTGAGAAATGCAAGTAAAATGGGAAAAGAAACAGTCTTCCAAACAGAATCGGTAGTTGAATAATGATCCAAGAAAACAGTGGAGATTTTGATTGGATTTGATTAGATTTGGATTTTCTTCTGGATATGCAGAGAAAATGGAAGATATTCCCAAAACACTAATCTAAAAATGACAGCAACAAAATTAACACATTCTTTATAAACAACAGAACTTACATGATAAATACTGTATATGTCGGCGTATAAGACGACTCAAATACTACGAAATCATGGGTCATCTTATAAGGTGAGTATAAAAAGGGAAGCTTAATTTCTTGGATGAACATTTAGGTAATTACAATACATCATTATATAAGAAAATAGGCAGTGTTTATAAACAAATCAGATTAATATTTTGTTATATAAATTTATTTAAAATATTACAATAGATGTAAGTCTTAAAAAACAAATAATAATTATTAACCTCAATTTTCATGTCAATTTTCTTCATCATCTGTTGAAAATAGTTCTTCAGATTCATTGTTTAAATGATCGTCATATGGATCCCAGTTCAAATCTGGTGAATTGATTTTGTTTTCATTGTCATCAGTGTTCCACAAAAAGATCATCTTCCATACCATCCATAAGATTAGAGATACCACACTTTTTAAATGATTCTATTAGTCTACTTTTACTTTATTCTATGCTTTGATCACAAAATTGCACAACATATCAAGTGATGCAGCGCACATAGATCCACCATTTGTAAATGATTTTTCACCAGTCAACATCCAATTATTCCACTCTTCTCGCATGTGATCTTTAAATGGGTTGTTCAAGTAGACGTCTAGTGGTTGCAATATAGAAATTAAACCACCTGGTATAAGAGCAATTTTTGTGTTATTTTTTTCTAGAAGACTTTTAGTACTCTCAGTTAAATGACTACGAAACATATCCCATACTAATAGACTGCGTTTCTTCATTATACCACCTGGTCGCGTGTTCCACACATTATTTATCCATAATTTAACATTATTTTTGTCTATCTATCCTTTTTCGTGCAAATGTACAAAAACACCTGAAGGAAATTTTATCTTAGGTTTAGTTCTACGTTTGAAGATGATCATTGGTTTTAACTTGGTTCCATCAGCCAAACATGACAACACAACACAACCGTAAACCTTGTTTTTTCATGACCTATACTTCAAACTAGCACGCTCTTACTACTTTTAGACTTCACTGTTTTATTGCTTATCATATCAAAGCTCATAGGAGTTTTATTGCCAATAATTGACAATAGAAATTCGTGTTCTTATTTCAACTGAATAATAAATTTATGGAAACTGATAAGTTTGTGGTCAAGATCTGCTGGTAGTTTTTGAGCAATTTTTGTTTTTTGTTGTATTACCAGATTTTGTCTGTTCATAAAATGATTACACCATCCTGAAGTAGCTTGAAATTCTATACTTTCATCCAGATTCAATCTTGAACATTTTAGTGCATATGCTCTAATCATATTCTTGTGACACGATAACCATTCCGCCTTTGTTCGAATACCCATTCTGCAATGTGATTTTCCAGTTGCGGCAATCAGGTGATTCCCGTTCTCATCGCATGTTTTTTCTTTGGCAATTTTTTAAAAATATCTTCTTTCTTCCTCCATTCTCTTACCATCTTCTCGGTTATGGCAAACTTTCTTGCAGCAGCAGCAGAGGTATTAGTTTGCTTTGCCATTTCAATTACCATCATTTTAAATCGAGTTTCATACTTTCTTCGTTTTGTTGCTGGTTCCATGATTTTAAAATAATAACAATTTTAATAATCCTAAAATTAAAAAAACTGAAAAATTAATAATTAAATAAAATTGGGACTAATCACTTTCAATTAGAGTAATTAGCATAAATACTAAATCTATGCTATGCGAAAAAAATAACGGATATGCATGGATATAAAAATAACGGATATAACAACAATACCTAATATTGCATTAATACAAGAAAGAAGAAATTGTGGGATCGTCTTATACAACCGACATAAGCTTAAAACCTAAAAATAGCCTAAAATTTAGGTCTCGTCTTATATGCTGCTAGTCCTATATGCCGACATATACAGTAATTCACATAGTTGTTTTATTGAATTAAAGACTCACTCCTTATCTGCTGCCTACCCCTAAAGGGAACCTCCATAGCCCAGCTAGTTTTGAGGGTGCCCTTTAGTTGGAAAGACCTAGCTTCAAATCCCATCTGATATGAGGAACCAGAGCTTTTCAGTCAAGTGAGTTAGTCAGTCTCATATGAAGGAGGAGGGTTTCCCTCCTGGAAACTTTGGTTTTTCTTCCCCCAAAACAGGCAAACCGGTCCATGAACACACAGATCTACAGACATAGGATATTGGCTGTGAGATGGAAGAGATTAGAGCTGGAAAGTGTACAGGATTGGTGGAAACATAATTCAAAAGTAATCCTGAGCTGTGCAATCGAGGTGCTTGGTGAGACATCTGGAAAGTTTAGAGAGCAGAAGGAGGGTTGGTGGTGGAATAATGATGTCAAGTGGCAGTGACAGCTAAGAGGAAGGCAAAGCAGAAGTGGGATGAGTCAAGAGTGGAAGAGGACAGAGAGGTGTACAAAGAGAGAAAGCAAGAAGCCAAGAGAGTTGTGGCACAGGCAAAGGCCATGGCATATCAAGATCTGTATGATCAATTAGAAACAAAGGAAGGACAGAGAAAAATTTACCAACTAGCGAAATGTAGAAATAAAGCAGCAAAGGACATCTTACATGTGAGGCAGATCAAAGATGCTGAAGGAAGAGTATTATGAAGGGATGTGGACATAAGAAACAGATGGAAAATATACTTTGAGGGACTTTTGAATGAGGAAAATGCAAGGACTCTCAGAGGAGATGGACAGCCTTCTGAGGGGATGGTGCAGAACATCAGTAGAGTGGAAGTGACAGAGGCCATGAAGAGGATGAGGAATGGAAAATCGGTGGGCCCTGACAGAATTCCAGTGGAGGCATGGAAGGCACTGGGGGAAGAGGGAATTGACCTGCTGTGGGACCTGTTCATGAAAGTTTGCCAACAGGAAAATATACCCAAGGAATGGAGGGAGAGTACTCTTGTCCCCATCTACAAGGGTAAAGGGGATGCACAAGACTGTAAAAATTACAGAGGAATAAAGTTGATGTCCCACACAATGAAGATCCTAGAAAGCATTCTTGATGGTAGATTGAGGAAGGAGGTGGAGATTGCAAAGGAACAATTTGGATTCATGCCTGGTAGATCAACAACAGATGCTATCTTTGGGTTACGGCAGATGATGGAAAAATATCGAGAGAAACAAAGGGAGCTACATCTGGTATTTATTGATCTGGAGAAAGCATACGATAGAGTGCCAAGGCAAGAAGTCTGGAGGTGTCTGAGGGAGAAGAAGGTGCCGGAGAAATATGTCAGGTTGGTGCAGGAAATGTACAGAAATGTGAAGACAAGTGTTCGGACCTGTCTGGGACAGACAGAAAGTTTTCAAGTAACAGTTGGCTTGCATCAAGGGTCAGCATTAAGTCCGTTTCTGTTTAATATTGTGATGGAGGTGGTAACAGAGGAGGTGAGAGAAGATGCGCCTTGGACAATGTTGTATGCAGATGACATCTTGTTGTGTGTAGATTCAAGAGAAGAAGCGGGAACTAAACTGGAAAGATGGAGAAAAGTACTGGAAGAGAGAGGTATGAGACTGAGCAGAAGTAAGACAGAGTATATGTGTTGCGCAGTCGGCGGCGGCCAGGAGACAGATCTGGAGCTGAGAAGGAAGTGGGATGCAGGATACAAGCCGGTTGGAGGAACTGGAGGGAGATGGCTGGAGTGTTATGCGATAAGAGGGTGCCGATCAATCTGAAAGGCAAAATTTATAGGACAGTAGTGAGGCCAGCTATGACATATGCTATAGAAACTGTAGCCCTGAGGAAAAATAACATCAGCAGGATGGAAGTAGCAGAGATGAGAATGCTTAGGTGGATGTGCGGTGTGACCAGAAAGGATCGTCTGAGAAATGACTATGTCAGGAGAACAGTGAAAGTTACGAACTTAGGAGCAAAAATACAGGAGGCAAGGTTGAGATGGTTTGGTCATGTGATGAGGAGGGAGGACGAATATGTGGGAAGAAGGGTCATGCAGATAGATGTGCAAGGAAGGCAGAAGCGTGGGCGGCCAAAGAAGAGATGGAGGGAGCTGGTAGAAGAGGACTTGAAGATGAAGAACTTGGATGTGGTGACAGCCCAAGACAGGAAGGTGTGGAGGAGACTCATTACAAACAGTGACCCCACTTGAGTGGGAGAAGCTGCAGAAGAAGAAGAAGATGGAAGAGATTAGAGCCTTACCATCTTATCTTTCTATTGCACAGGTAGAGATCCATAATAGTTAACCTCCTGGATGGAGATGAGACTTGACAGGACATGACAACCTAAGGGACTGGATTCCACGTTTCCTTCAGAAATCTTTAAGATAAACTAGTTAATTATAAACATTCTAAATAGCAAAAAATGCCATATGTTATGAAGAAAAGTATTAAAATCATACAAACGTTTACACATTGTGTAAAATTTCTTCTTACATTATGAATAAACCTTTTTCAAATGAAGAACTCATAAAAACTTGAAAGGGGGGGGCATTCCTTCTTCAAAATAGGCAACTTGAACCATTAATGCAATGTAATGCCATCTCTATTCTTACCAAGATTTGTGAATACCTTAAAATTTTCTGAACACATAAGGAATAATAACACATCAAAAACAAAATAATTCATACTGGCAATCAGTAATCAATGAAGGTACATTGCGCCCTTCAACAGGAAAAGGCCTAAGTTCGCATTCTCCTCATGATGAGAGGACTCTTTATATGAGTTTTTTTTTTTTTTCAATTGAAGGTAAGTTAGCCAATCTCATACAGAGGTTTTTTCTCCTGGAAACTTGAATTTTTTATCATGCATACAGACAAATTGGATTTGAGAACACAGACAAAACTTACAGAACACAATTTACAGACAAAAAAATACTGATGGTGGTGAGCAGTAGATGGTATTGGTTATTGATGTAAGTAATAATGGTGGTGATAGTCGCTATAGTTAGTGGATTAAGTGGTGGAGACAGAGTAGGTGCCCTCCCTCAATGAGTCTTTGGATTCCTTGGAGGTGTGACGTAATATTAATAATATTGTTATGATTTTTCCCTATTTATCAGAAAAGACTAAAGTAATGCATATAAATATATCAAACATCTACTAAAAATAATATATTTTTTAATCATTTGTTTATTTCAATATTACTAACAGACATTCTTTAAATCATTTGTTTTTAATCATTTGTTTATTTCAATATTACTAAACAGACATTCTTTTTGCTGTTTGCAAGCCACTTAAATTCCCCAGAGGAATTAGGATTATTATTTTATTGGTCACTTTTAAGTTCAAGATGAGTGAATCCATATGACCTAAATGCTACATTTCTTGATGTGCTAAAATTATGAGGTAAAAGTAGTAAGGAATTTTTGCAAAGCTGAACAAGCTAAGTATAACACAGTGTATTAAAGATGCACATTTCTACAATCAAATGAAATTACTTACTTCAGGTAATATGAATTCAGGACAGCTATCGACAAAAACGTTACTACCACATTCTCGAAGTTCCTGTAATTTTAATAAATTAGGACACTTTTATATAAATTATTATATAACACAAATTACTTAAATAATAACAAATATTATAAAAAAATTTTATTATTTATCATCACTGAATTTAGAGATGTTAAACCCCAACAATCAGTGGACTCTATTTCAAATTTTCACTGAAAATTTCAAAAATTTCAACTTTGAGACATAAAATTTAAGTTTTGTACAATAATAAATGCAAATTTCTAAATCTTATATATAAGAGATTGGATTATTACAGAATAATGAAGAAAGAAAATATTTGAGGCAAATGAATCTAATCATTTGGTATTTTGTGATAATTTCTGCTTCTGCAGTAATAAATTGAAAAACTTGCAAATATGGTAAATGAAATGATGCCAGAATTCTGAATTTTTTCTCCAAACTACTTTTATATTAAATATATTTAACTGAATGAATACGTCATTTAGGATGGATTTTTTTTATACTAAATGTAATATTTTTATTAAAGTATGTTAAAACATAGCACAGCATAAAAATAAAATCGCTGCCAACAAAAAAAATCAAAATAAAGTGTTGTCAATTAATTTTAGTGGAAAACAAATTAACACACCAACAAATAAAGCTTTTAGATAAATTATGCAATTATGTGAAAACAGATTTGAAACATTTGAAGAAATAATGAGAGCTTATAAAATGATGTGTCCAGTATTGTTTGGAATATAGTAATCTACTGTTTATATGACCTTCAAAATAATGACTCTTCAAATTAACTGACTCCTGCATATCAATTTCTTTTAGAGCACATGAAATTGTACTTCAGTTAACCAACCCTTCAATTATCAGAATAGTGAGTTCTGATAATTAAATGATTGGATAATTACTGCATATGAATAAAATAATCACAGAATGGAGGTTAACCAACAAAGAAGGAATCCAAATAGAAAATAATTTTATCTCCACTATCTTATTCTTGGCAAATCAAATGATGTTTGGAGCAACTATGAACAATCTATATAAAGCTGTGTATAAACTGAATTTAATAATAAAACAACATAATATGTCAATCTTCAAGGGGGGGGAAAAAACTATGGCATTCAAAGGATAAAATGTCCGTCAGAACTAAAACAGTAATAGATAATTAAAAAATTCAACAAGCAAATAATTTTAATTATTTGGGATGCAAATTAAGTTAAAATGAAGACTTAGATATTTCTAAAAATTAACAAATTCTCCAAAGTATGTTATTATTATTATTCAGGCCTCCATGGAGTCAAAAGACTCATTGCAGGAGGACCTCCCTAGGAAACATACAGTCTATCATACCACTCCTTGAACTCCCTGACCGTTCTTGCTCTCACCACTCTATCAGGCAATGAATTCCATGGTTCAACCATCCTCCATGCAAAAAAACCACTCCTAATCCTCTTGTTGACAGTTTCCTTTCATAACTTCCAGGAATGGCCCCCTTGTCATCGTGCCTTCCGCTGTTCCAGGAAATGAAAGAACTCCCGAGTGTCAACCCTGTAACTGTTTCTCAACAGTTTAAAAGTCTCGATCATATCAATTCTCCTTCTCTCCACCAAACTCTGCAGTCCACATTCCCTCAGCGAATCCTCATAACTAACATTGTACACACCTGAAACCATCTTTGTTATCCACCTCTGTACCCTTTCCACAGTTAATTTTATCTCCTTCAAATCTTGGGACCAAATCTGAGAACAATAGTCTAAGTGTAGTCTGATCAGAGTCTTATACAATGGAATGATAATTCTTTTATCTCTGCAGGTCGGTGTCCTTTTTCAGTTTCAGCAAATCCTCTGGGTTACCTTCACCACCTTTGCAATATGCTTCCTGAAGTTCCGTTTTCTATCAATCATCCCCCCCCCACAAGATTTCTCTTGTCTCACCTACTTCCTCCAATTGAGTATGCAGCCTCCCATCAATGTATCCCAAACTTCAAGATTTTACATTTTGCTGCATTAAACCAACACCCCATTGATTTGTCCACTGTCCAGTTTATTCAAATCCTCTTGCAGGGCTGCCACATCTGCACTATTACTAATAACACTGCCCAGTTTCACATCATTTGCAAACAACTGAATATCCTATTGCAATCCATTGACAATGTCATTGATAAAAAGGTTAAACAATATAGGTCCTACAGTACTGAGCCCTATGGAACTCCACTTGCAACCTTCTGTCGACTTGATATTGCCCCACCATACACAACTCTCTGATACCTATCAGAGAGGTATCAACTCTCTGATAGATATCAGAGATATGATAGGTATCAGAGTCAGATACTTATCAGAGAATATGCCTTTCCTTCATCAACAGCAGTTGATGAAGGAAAGGCATATACTGCCATTTCTTTTTGGATTTTGCAAATGCCTTTGCAAAAATTTTCAACCATGTCTCAGAGATCCCAATAATCTCTGGCCAGGCTGATGCTATCAGCACCACCAAATCATCTCCTTTATTCCAGATACCTCTGGCACTAGTATAAAGCATAAAAATGTCACTGCATCTATACCTATCATTATCCCCTCCAGACCCCCACTGGACTCAGTGTTTCCTGATGTCATCCCTTTTCCCCAAGCACCCATTCCTACAAGAAGCCACCCCTGCTACCATCCACTCTGGGAATTCTAGTTTCCCTACATTGACACACCGACTCATTCAGAAACAGCAAGCTCTCCAGATGCCTATGTCCTTCCTCATTCAAATGGAAGCAGTCTCTCGCATACAGTTCCTTTCTGTCCTCAAATGCCCTCCAAGCATTCACATATTCCAATCCTCTCTTCGGACACATTCTTGCTATTATGCTATTCATTATTACTGCTCTTCTGCTCAGCTCGTCACTCTCATATCTGAGCAACGCGCGCGCGCACACACACACACACACATGCACACACACACACACACACACACACACACACACACACAATCTTTCTTCTCTGCATTTTCCTTTGTACAAGTTCAAGCAAGAATCTCATCTCTCGCCACCCGATTTACATTGCCTCTCAAGTCCTTTGTGCCACCATCAGAATCAACTCATCCACCCTTTCACCCCACTCAACTGCCATTCCTCCAGGCTAACACTCCTCTCATTAAGACCAGCAGCAACAGTCATCAAAAAAAGAAGACTAAGAATGTGTAACATCTTATCAAAAACCAACATTTGTATTTGGTAGTGAAGCATGGAAAATAAGAGGAGATAAAAGAAATAGAATCACTGTAGTAGAAATAAAATATATGAAAAGAACAGCAAGTTACATCATCAAGACTAGACAAAAAGAGAAAATGAAGACATACTGAAAGAACTAACTAAACATCAATAAGGAAACAAGAGTAAAATACAAAATCAAAGGAAAAAGAATCTAAAATAAATGACTTATGAAAGTACTCAGGAAGATGAACTTGTTGACAGACTTAGATGGATATTATTCATAACTTTACAGTACAACATCAAAACAAAATATTAAATTATAAAAGTATATTTATTAACTATCTTATATTAAACCAACATCCTCAATTCAAAACAACCCAAATTGTAAAGGATAAAAGATCTGAGATCCTAATTTGGCATCCTGTAATGTTGTATAAAAGAAGCTATTACAGCTGTGCAGAAGTAGATCGCTGTCTCCCAAATTTTTGGTACATTAATGTAGCCAAGGTTAGTAGAATGCTGATTTTCCTCCATCTAATCCTGTGTGAAAGTGTGTCCAAAGCATGGTGTGCGAGTCCTGACTTGCTAATAATGGTAACAATTGTATTTCTTATTTTCTCAAAGGTAGATACTAATGGATCTTTCTGCCTGTTCATAGCAGGCCAAGTCACAGGGAAATTCATATACTCAAGGATGAGCTGGAAGATAGAGTTTATCGAAAGTAGAGCAGATCAGAGTTACTAATTTGGCATGTGTCTAATTCACAGAGCCAGGACTATTTGTTCCAATGATGCAGCCCCTCCCACATAAATCACCTACCATCATACTTCTTTGGCCAATGGCTACAAGCTCCTACAAAACAGACAAAATACTACATGAAACATTCTCCTAATCTTAACAAGTATGGCTGCATTAATCTGCTAAAAATTTGGGAGACAGTCATCTTAAGATCAACTCCTACACAACTGTAATAATTGCTTTTAATGAGATTACAGGAACAGCAAATTGGGACTTTAGATCTTTTTGTCCATTAAAACCATTACAACTTGAACTGTTTCACTTATTCATTGTCATGCGTAAACTGTAACATGCTGTTTTGCTCTGAGGATTATGATTTGAAATTCAGTAAAAAGGATGATTTGATGGAAGAAAACCATCAGATAACATCATCCTTTTGCTAAGATGAACTACAAACCAAGGGAGTCAAAGAAATAGAGGCAGATCAATGAAATGCTGGGCAGAGACCAAAACAGATAGCTTGGCCTAGATTGCTGAAAGGGGAAGAAGAAATTAATGCACCAACAATAAGGTACTTGTTCATAAATTAGGCGATACTTCATGCCTTCAGGGTTCTTTTATATTTTTTAATAACTGAAAATTATACAGGAATATCATCATCAGCTGTGTATCAAAATATAAAAGTTCATCCAGAATGACAATGTTGTTAAATACCAATTCCAATCACCTACTCTGTATCTTAACTTACACATAGTACTATTACAAAATGTTTTGAAGGTTAGTTTATGAGACAAAAACTACAATATCTAAAGGATACAGGAATTATACAGGAATATCATCATCAGCAGTATATCAAGATATGCAAATTCATCCAGAATGACAATGTTGTTAAATACTAATTCCAATCACCTACTCTGTAGTTTAACTTACACATAGTACTATTACAAAATGTTTGGAAGGTTAGTTTATGAGATAAAAACTACAATATCTAAAGGAAAACCAAACCAACTACTGTATGGAATTAATCAACATGAAGTTAATAAAAAAAATAATAAATCAAAAAGGCAGATGATTCACTCAAAACCACTACAGTCTGATAAAACTAATACTCATGATATTAACTCCCCCCCCTCCACATACACACATTAGGTTGGCTTCTAACTGTTTGCACTCATAACTGAACTGCACCCCCTTCTCTCCTTTTATCTCATTGTCCTTTCATTTATTTATTTATTTATTTATACACACACACAGGAACATTGAAGATACTTTAGATACACACAGGAACACACAGGATACGCACATTGAAGATACACACAGGAACATTGAAGATATTGAAGATAAATTGAAGATACTTTCAGGCGCAAACTTTGTTTGCTTACACTTGGATAAAGAATTAAACTAAATTTATTATACACACAGGAACAGTATACTGGAAAGTGATGTCAATTATATTGAATGAATTTTTGCTACAGCAAATAGTAATAATGTAGAAGAAAAGCTTGGTGAGGAACAAGCTGGATTCCGGCTAAATCGAGGCTGTCAGGATCAGATCTTCACTTTATGACAAATAGTGGAGAAATCATGGGAATATAACAAAGATCTCTATTTGAGTTTTGTAGATCTGGAAAAGGCATATGATAAGTGCCAAGAGAGAGAACCTATTCGATATGCTACAGTTATATGGTGTCAATGGGGCATTATATCAAGCAATACTTAGTCTTTATTTAAGCAGTTAGAATTGATGGAAGTACGGGAAGATGATTTAATGTTAAATCTGGTGAGACATACATTATCCCCTCTGTTATTCATTATCTATATGGATCACATTATGAAGGAAAGTGGTATTAAACATGACATCAAAATTGGAGATGTTAATGTCAGCTCTTTGCTTTATGCAGACGATGTTATACTTATCAATAAATCCGCTACAAGTCTGCAAGATTCTTTGACTAAACTGAATAACTATTATAACAGATATGGTATGAAGGTCAGCAATAAAAAGACAAAGACAATGTCATTGTCTTTTTATTTGGGGGTACATGGCAGAATTGTTGAAAATGTCAACTGCATTATGAACAGAGAACCTGTGGAACAAGTAAAACATTTCACCTACTTAGGCATGATTTTTAGTGAAGATGGTAAATTAAATATGGAAATAGACAACAGAATCAATAAAGCTGGTATAGTAGGAAGTCAACTGAATAAATTCATATGGAATAAGAGAAATTAGTTGGAACACTAAATTAGCTGTATACATAGACAGTGTTCAAACCAGTTTTAACTTATGGATCTGAGAGCTGGATCAGAAGTAAAACACTTGATCAAAGACTAGAGACCACAGATATGAGAATCCTGAGAAAGAGTAGAGGCGTGAACAGATGGCATCAATGCCATTATATTATATTAAAAATGAGGATATTAGGAAAGAACGTGACATTATCAGCATCCAGGAATGCATTAGCAGAGCTGATCTCAAGTGGTGTGGCCATTTAAACAGAATGGGTGAGGAAAGATTGGCAAAACAAGTGTTCTCTGCCAGGTTGGCAGGAAAACGACCCAGAGGAAGACCACCAAGATATAGGTGTATTGATACAGTACAAAGTGCCTTAGACAACAGAAATATAAGATCTGATAATATTGGAGTCTTGACAAGTAACAGACTGATCTGGAGGAAAATTGTAGATAGGAAGTTAGTAATGATGTAAATTTTTCATGTAGTGCTATCATATCCTGTACACCCTTTGGGGGTACATGGCAGGATTTTGATGATGATGATAAATAGTAATAACATTTGAATAGTCCTCATCAACATCCTATAGGCATAATGATATTATAAAAGAAATTCACTACAGCAAATTATCCACAATAACAATCTATTTCTGTTTTGTCCATAATAATTTATTATACTAAAAGATAACTGTACTCATCTAAACATCAAACATAAATTAATCAAAATTAACTTTTTTTTTCCTCTTCTTAATCAATCGCTTCATGGCTGAGGAATTGTGACCCAACATATTTCTCTTTTCCACTTGTCTCTGTCTTCTGTCATTCTAAGGGCACTTCAAACTTCAGTCCAGTTAAAAAGCAAGAATCTGATCCAGTCATTTCCCATTGGGGCCATCTTCTACTTCCTATCATCTTACCCCGCATAAAGAATTTTTCAATGTTCTGTCCCTCTTTTCTTGAGATATTCAAAATATCTGAAGATTCTTCTTTCTACAATGTTGAAGAGATTCATTTTAAGATTCAATTGGGCTCTGATGCTCAAGCTGGTTCTTTTCTCTGACCAAGGAACTCAAATCATCCTTCTCCAGGTTCACAATGCAAAAGCACTTAATTTTTTAATTGCCTTGTTCAGTATCCAAGGTTCTGAGACATAAAGAACCACAGAGAAGATCAAGGATCTGACCAGTCTAATTTTTGTACTAAGAGATAGTTTTCTATTCTTCCAGATCTTTGTGAGCTGGGACATTGCAGATCTGCCCATTGTAATTTGCTTTCTTAGTTCCTTCCTGTGATTTGCATTGGCAGAAAGTAATCAGACTAGATAAATAAACTAATTAACTTTATCTATGTTAGTGAGCAGTCCTGGAATATGAATCTTGGTTTAATCCCAAAAATCAAGTGTAAGTAAACAAAGTTCACTTAATGTATTTTCACGACAGGCCTTGTATATAAAGGCTAATCATTTCTATATATGTCTATATCAATTGCCTTAATATATCCCATAATGCAAAGCACACAGCTTTCAGGTGTATATAATGCTATGCATAATGGGAAGGGCTTTTCAGTAGGACCGTTTCACTACTTGTATATGGGAAATCTTACTGCATTACTTAAACCTTGGTGCCCCCTCTGGGTCTGGCTCCCACTGATGAGACCTCAATAAAGGTCGAAACCAGTCTGGGTGGTGGCCCTTCCCATAATGCATAGCATTATACACACCCGACAGGATGTGTGATTTGCATTATGGAATACTTAGGCAACTGATGTGAAGTCATTAGTTTCTATATATGAGTATTCCTGTCGTAAAGGTAGTTTACATGGAAAGTTTGTTTGTTTAACCCCCCAAATGGCTAACAGCATAATTCAAGACCTGGTCAGAAGGTTGAATTTCAGGTGATTTGAACCAATTTTTCACTGTACATACCCAGCACCTATAAAAAAAGAAGCCAACGTGGAAATTACAGGAGAATTTTGCTGCTACTGAATGTTCCAGGTTCATACTTCAAAGGGATTAGATAGTGTTGATTTCTGCACCTTTGCAATGTGACTGACCCTTGAACTTCAATTCCTTTCCAACATCACTCCTAGAATCCTAGCATTATTCATTTCTTGGACCATCATTATAATATCCCACTTGGAATTTCTTCAAGAAATTCCAGAATGCACAACTTTGCATTTGGCAATAATGAACTGGTATTCATTATCATTTGCACATAATACCAGTCTATTTGGATCCTCCTCCTACAGGGGAAAAATATCAGAATTGTTCTGTACTATCCTACCAGACATAGCAACATTAATAAACAAAATGAATATCTTTCCCTTCAAGCTTTTCCTAATACCCATCCTAATAGTCTTTTCCTAATTTCCATTGTTCCTCCCCATCAGGAGTGAAGAAACAATGACAGTCCCACTGAATTTCTTATATATTTTCTCTTTTTGTAAAATATGCACCTTTTTTAAAAAAAAATTTTAAATTTTAAAAATTTTAAATTTTTTTTAAAAAATTCAAATCTTTTTTTTTTCAAGATAACTATCAAATAATTTATCATTTTTTGATAATAAAAGTGAAACTGTGATTATTATAAATTAAGAAATTATTTTGATATAAATACTATATCAGCCTGTAAAAGAAATCAGTATTTCTGTTTAGGATGTCTGATAATCAACAACTGAACACAAAACACGATATTGCTGATGTCTTCTGCACTACTGCTGGAGGCTTTCTAGTGTGACTTCTGGGACAGTGTTCTCTCTCTCTCTCTCTCTCTCTTGCCTTTCTCAATAGCAGTTAGAGTAATCAAAGCCTTTAGCCTTTTCCTCCAGCTGAGAGGATCATTATGTAGTATTGCTCAGACATGGTTTATTTCAAAAATGACAACCAGCAGTAGTAAAAGCAGTGTTATGTCATTACTTTCTCTATATTATACCTTGTTCTACCTCTAAATAGTCCGCCTTCTAATCTACTGTTGTGCCTTTAAAATATTAATTCAGTACTATTTCCTTTTCGGATATTGGCAAAATTTATTTTTATGCTGCACCAGCCAATATCCTATAACAGTGGTGGTGAACCTTTTTATGTCCGTGTGCCAAATTGAGTTGCTGACGTGCCAGCGCATGCCAAAAATTTATAAATCAAGTTGCTGACGTGCCCGGCACGTCAGCAACTTGATTTATAATTAATACAACACTAATTAATTAATTAACATTAATTAGTACAAAATTAATTGCAGAATTTTATTGAGACAAGTTTAAAAATTAATATATAATTTCATAATAATGAACACATAATTTGACATACACGTTGTCATATACAAATCAATATTAACCTATTATCAATTTATTAATTTATCAATATCAATATATCAATTTATTAATGAGATTTTTGCTGTTGTACATTAGATGCCAAATGCTTTATATCAGGTTCATATTTTGTCACTTTTACTAATACACACGCAGAACTAGATTCATCAATCATTCTATTTCTTAAATTGTCTTTTATAAAATTCATTTCAAAAAATAATGACTCACAAGCATATGTAGAGGAGAAAATTGATAATATAGCCATCGCTAGTTTTTTTAAACGACAAAAGGTTTCAGGAATGGCATTCCAAGTTCTCAATATTTCCTCTTCTGCATTCTTTTTTCCCCCTATAATTCCCCCAATAATCGATCATTTTCCATTATTTCCAAGTCATTTCTCAAATCGACAAACTTTTGTTTCCATATAGAACTAGATTGAAAATCGATTAGTTGCATTTCTATATCTTCTAAATTCAGCCACTCGAAAATCTCCAAATTGAGTATATCTGTTGATGTTGCATCCAGATGCAAAATAAATTTTGATGTCTCTGCAAATTGCCTGAACTGTGTAAATCTTGAAGAAAATTCGTTGATTATCGAGTGAATAACTGTAGAAAACTCTTTTGTCAATTTAACTTGATCTGTTTTTTCATGGGATTCTAGATCTGCAAAGACTTTTTTTTTGTATTTGGAAAATGTCGGAAGGTATATTGGAAATGACGTCATGATTAAAAATTGGTAATTTAGCTTCGAATGCTTTGATTAAATCAAACATGACAATAATTGTCTTGTTAACACCTTGCAGTTTAACATTTCATAAAACATTAATTTCGAAAGCCATTCGACATTCATTAATTGATTGTATTTTTCAATGATTTTCTCATTATGTAAAAAAAGTCTGACTTCATCTAAACACTCAACAAATCTTTCAAGAACTTTCCCACGACCTAACCATCGAACGTTGTTGTACATAAGTAAACCATTGTACACCGAGTTTAACTCACTTAATAATTCTATAAATTTTCATTTATTTAAAGCGTGTGCCGATATAAAATTGACCAATTTTGTTACAATGCTCATAATATCTTCCAGTGGCTTGAAACTAGCCTTTGCGCATAAAACCTGCTGATGTATAATACAATGAAAACCCAGAACTGAATGTCCAATATATTTGGTAAATAAATTGACGAACCCATTTTCCTCTCCAGTCATACTGCGAGCACCATCAGTAGTTACTGATACAATTTTGGAGCGATCTATATCTCTTTCAGCAAGTGCATTTACAACTGCATTGCAAATATCTATTCCTTTTGTTATTGTTGCTAATGATGTTAAACTTATCAATTCTTCTTTGATGTTATTCCCAACACAATAACAAATAAAAATTGCTAAACGAGCTGATCCAGTTATGTCAGTACTCTCATCAAGACAAAGAGAAATTAAACCAGAAGATTTTATATCTGTTTTTTGCTGATGAGTTATATTTTTAGCCATTTCTATGATTCTATCTTTCACCGTGTTTCTAGCCAAAGGCATATCTTTTATTTTTTGAATAATTTTTTCCTTGTTTTCAAAATCTTCAAAGAAAACTGGTGAATATTTTAACCATGCTTCTTTTATATATTCCCCATCACTAAAAGGTTTCCCGTGTTTAGCAATTACATTTGAGGAAAAAAACTAGCAGCAGTTATATTTCAATGACTGCCGATAAATTTCATTAGGGTTGTTGACTGGATATTCCTATTTTTAATTGCCCGAGCAATAAATTCTTTCTGTTCATCCTTGCTTTTCTCAAGGAGTGATTTATGGTTTGTCTCATAATGCTGTTTTACTGACGACATTCTGCACACAACTGTCCCAGAACATAAAACGCACATTGCTTTATTGTCTTTATTAATCATGCCATGCTCTTCAGTTCACCAGCTTTGGAACTCTCTACTGCTTGACTGTGATAATTTTCGTTTTTTATTTTCACCAGCCATGTTCGGTAGAACTGTAACAAAATAATTCACAACTTTAATCAAATACATTTTTTATAGTTTCCAAAAAATCAAAATTTTATTATATGCCTAAATTAAATTATCTTTATAATTTACAGTAGCAAAAACAAAACAGTGCACATACGTGTGCACTTGTTTTGTACAATAATGCACTTGCTGCTGCTTATTTCTGCCTACTGGCGGATGCGCGGTGCGAAATGCATAATGAATGCACATGCGATTAGAAAACGGAAAAGTCAGGGAATACTAAGGATCAGTTGTTCTCAATTCTTTTTCTATAGACTGTATTTTTATTTATTCTTACTGTATTAGAGGGCTCAGTCCCAACAAACTTACTCATAAATAGCGTTCCCATTTTTTTAAAGTTCATACATTAAACTAACATAAGTATTAATATTATATAAATTAAGTGGATATTAAATCTAACATTATTTCAAAGCTGACTACAGTAACTATAGAATTTTCGTGGGAAATTTGGCGAGTGTATTCCCGTAAGATCTCTGGTCAAATTTCACAAGAAATGTCTATAGTTTCTGTAGTTGGATTTAATATCCACTTAATTTATATAATTTTGTAACGCCGATGTGAAGCCTTCTGGCTATTTATTTTATTAACTAAGTATTAATAATTAATTATGGCATAATCATAGAGTATTAATACACTTAATGTATACGGTGTAGCATGTCGACAAATATAAAAGTATGCATTTTAATTAGTTATCAATCACAGAACTAATGCTACAATATTGTAGTTTCCTCAGGCCAACATCAGTAAATTAACTTCTGGTAAGTTTCATTGGCATATCCCATTCTGATCACCAAAAATTTATAATATTATTCAGTATTAAAATTGATTATTGCATTATTAAATTGATTTTAATGATGTTAGTTTGAAAAAAAAATAAAATAAAAATAAAATAAAAAAACGGTAGCGAGAAAAATATTTATGCATTGTAACCCACCATAGAAGTCAGCAGAGCAGGGGAAGCAGCAGAAGGATGTTGATTGTCGGCGAACTTACTGTCAAATATACTTGCCCTCGTGTATAACTGGCACCCCTGATTTCACTTTACGAAAAAAGACATTGAAAGGTTTTGCATATATACCTCCCACACAAAAAACAACATGCCCTCCCCAACAGCCATAATATACTGTAGATGCAAGAAAAAAAAATAGTTTTATTGTATCCCTGAATAAGGTACAGAGGCTTTTGCAGTCTGTGTAATATATTTCTCAACAATAGTGCAATTAAAGACAGCTGGAATAAAAACAGCACTAACTAATGAATCACATATCCCTTTCCACAGAAACAGACTCAAGCTGTATATACTCAAGCAAAACCATATGTTGCACCGGAAACACAGTATCTAACTAAAAACTATGGTCCAATTTCTCAATTACATGAAATAAGTGTTTATTTTATTGCATTTGAAATTCTCGATGTCATTATGACAGATCACAAAGGCTAACTTCAAATAAAATTCTACCACGAATTGAAACATGCCATATAATGCTTGTGTGAGTTCCCCTTCCAGCTCAAACGCAAACAAGGCAATAAAAACCAATCACGGCTTGAAACTTTGTGCGAGTTGAGCCCACCGGTAATGAGAAGTTCTGTCGAAATGATAAACGACACCCCATCGTGAATGTCTTAAAACTAAGAAATATATAGTGAATGTTGTTATGACAGTTGCAGATGTTATGGAATTCAGTTGAAAAGAATTAGCATTTCGACTCAAAAATTGTCGGTTCCATTTGTCTTTGGGTCGCGTGATCTTTTGTTAATACCGCACCAATCAAATTCATGTCTTCATAGCTGCTCTCTCTCCTGTAAAACAAAATTTAACTTGTATATATTGTAACAATTAAGAAAAAAAAAAAGGCTTAATAATTTATAAGCGTATAAAAGGATATCACATGTAAATCGCTGACGTGCCATCAAAATTCTCAGGTGTGCCATAGGTTCGCCACCACTGTCCTATAACAGAAGAGACTCTTCAGGGAAATAATTCTAAATTCTAAAGGGATACACACAATAATTAATCTTATGCTGGCACTGTGAAGATTCAGTTAGCAGTTGTGACCTGAATCTCACTTAAGCAATAATATTTAATTCCTTCCCACCAAAAAGTTCTATTTCATAAGTGGTGGTTTGAATTCATAATCAGGCATAAACTCAGGTATAAGGTACAAAACATGTTTATTGGAAAAGCATAAAACATTTACAGTTAAGAAAATTCAAATACTCAATAGAACAAAACTCACTCTAAGTTAAGGTTCATACTATATCACAACAATAAATTTGAGTAAGCTAAATCCTTCAATTACAAAAAGGATAAGATTAAGTGTAAGCATAACACTACTAGGATATAATACCTTTCACAAGTTATTCACAGAACATGCATTGAACACTTTCATTAATACTCTATCAATAACTAACTTAATTCTAAATTTCATTAGTCAAGTCTAGCCATTCTCAATCAAATACTGCCTATCAACAATTCTTCTTTGTTCCACATGGTCTTAACTAATCCAATCAAATTCTCACTTAAAAGTTCTCTATTAATGTCCTTTAGTTTACAGTATACACAAATTTCTTATTCTTCTAAGAGATTTTTAACACAGAATGAAATTCTTTACATTACCGGATCCTTTCAGATTTCATGCCGCCATCTCATGTAGATCTAGATTACCTTAATGTATAGTTATTGGCTGTTTTTGCGCCTGGCGATGCACTATGCTTTTCTTTGAATCATTTCTGGACTGTGGTGTGTTGTCTACCGCCGCAGGAAATTTTCTCCATTCTCCTCGATGGGACGTTATTCGAAGGCTCGATTCTGCATAGGCTGTCGTAACACGATCAGCTTCGCTTGGAAATCCTCAAGCGTCCTCAAGAATAGACCTCATCGTCCGACATCACTGTAGTTGACCCACTGCTCTCTCATGAATCCCCCGACAAACTCCTAAAACTGGAATCCAGGAACCGAAGAAGAAAAAGCCCTGTAATATCGCACACATCGTCTTTTATTCACCCTTTCGAGTCCCTCTATTCGATGTGTTTTTTTACTCACGAACCCCATCATTCATGCCCCTTGGGTGATCCTAAACTCTCCCTAATCTGTTAGGTTACCCTATTCCAGGTAGTTATTCTGACGTCACTTTCCATGTAGGTACAGCCTCCATCACTACGCTCAACTCGTACAGATTACACGATTATTCTGGATTACTACTTATTATCTTTCTGGAAATTTCGTAATGTACTAGACAGCTTAATGGGATTTACAAATAACTTAACAATTCCCTTATATAATTCTTACTATTCTGACACAAAATTCTCTGCTTCTCATTTCAGTTATACAGGAATAAATTTCAATATATGGCACATATGGACTACACATTATCACATAACATAAAGAAATTTTTCATAATTATATGCTGATGTGCAGGTATCTCCCTAATTAGTAACACTTATCATGTTAAATCCTGAATAAAGAATTTACTTGTAAAGTTCTCCATTCAGGATCTAACAGCAGCTATATTTTGAATTTTTTGTAAGAAAAAAAAAGAAAAACTAACATTACTTAACTTTCTTTTTTGTGGCATGCATATAAACAATATTATATATAGTGAAAATATAGCATAGTATTTCTAAAACTGGGAATAATTTTTTAGAAAACAGCTGAAAACTGATTATAGATTGCAAAGAAATAATTTGGATTTAGAAGTACCTGCTTCAACAGATACAACCATATTATTTCCTTATTTCTTTAGTCAAAACAGTAAAATGGAGTAATAGATTTTGAATATTGTCTGTGAAAAGTTTGACACCAGCAAAAAATTAGAATAGTTATTTATAATTCAATTCCAGGAGCAGGGAGGGGGAGGTATGCAATTGGAAATCTTCAAAATGAGCATAAATTTTGAATCAATCTGTATAAAATATATGAAATATATTTTATAGAGATTGATTCAAATAAAATATATTTCATATATGTTCGCCATATTATTTCAGTGGTTAAGCACTGGATCCCTCCCCACCCCCCCTAAAAAAAAAAATTAAATCATCTGTTGCAATTTTAAGCAAAGGCAAAGGAGTTCTAGCTGAAATATCATCAGATATAAATTTTTGATATTAAAAAGAAATCTCGCAATTGGAAAGCACGTAATGCAATTTAACATCATTTGTTGTTCATAAAAACTCATTTATAAAATTGAAGCATGAAATCCATATAATGGTATTTTGAAAGGGAAAAACACAAAGTTCATATTTATTTCAATAAATGTTATTTGAAAAAAATTTATAAATATTTAACATAATGATTTTCAATGCAAATAAAAATGAAAGAATATAAAAGGAACATAAATTGGTTCCACTGCACTGTTTTGAAGAATAAAAGACAGCAAATTTACTACTACTAAATAAACTCATTGCAAAGAATGATCTGAGATTATTTCAGGATTGACTATTTGTTTTTGCACAGGTGAAATTCGTTTTTATTTTTGGGAAGAGACATAAACTGTGCAGCAAAAAGTTCAAATGTAGAAGGAGAGAAAAGGAAATTCCAAGTAACACAGTAGACTTCAAGTCAAGTGACACAATGGTTGCGCCATTACAGCTAATCTGCTAATGACTCTACAATTACTGTTAAGAGATTAACGGTACCAGTTAGAGGAGAGTAATTACAGGATAAAAAGTAGAATTCCAATGATCTTTCGATCCATGAAAAATGCTAAGGTAGTCGGACTATTTCATCCACTTCGGTCAGTAGAGAGGTTAAGGTAAGACCCATAGCCCTCGACTAGTGTAATAACATCAAGGTTGGAAGTAAAAATGAGTTGGTCAAGAGAGAGACCAGACAGGAAAGGTAAAAGGAAGGAGCCTGTCTCAAAGTAAGTGGAAGAACAGAGCAAACCCAGCTGGGGAACCCTAGGGACACCACTACTCTTACTATCAAGATGATAGTCCATAGAGCTCTGTTGGTTCATGGGTCATTATTCAATATATTCAAACCATTCTACCATATCTGATGAGATCCCCAAACCACCATCTTTAATAACTATTGCGAATCTGGGCTTCCGGTCGCTGGGCTGTCACAGTGCATTGGGGAGTCCCCTCGGTAGTGGATGAGGGGGGATGGTGGGTGGCACTACTTTGTAGGCCTCCCGCTAGGTCCATGGGACCTGCTAACCAATGACATCTGCGGTCCTCCATTCATATTGCAGGTTGGATGGTTCTGGCAGCCCATTCTGTAAAAAATGCCGCTATGTAAAGCATCATGTCTAAACAGAAAAGAAATAAAACCCGAGTAGTCTCAATATGCCTGGAACGGTGTCAGGGTGATGTAGCAGGCCCTGCATTATCGTCAGTCCATGATTGCTATAAAGAAACTTGATGCACAAATTGCTTGAATATTGCTACTTGGAATGTAAGAGAATTGAATAAATGTGGGAAATTGGCTAATGTAATGAGAGAGAGAGAGAGATGGAGAGATTGAATATCAGTATACTAGAAATAAGTGAAACCTTTTGGAAAGGATCATCAGTTTGAGTCAAAACTTCCAAAAGGCAAGATATATAAAGTATATACGTCAGGTGGTGAAATATCAAGGAGAGGTGTAGCGTTCATTGTAGAGAAGAAAACTAATAAAAACATTATCCATGTCATCAAAAAATAAGATAGAGTAATGGCAATTCTAGTGAAGTCTAAACCTACAGATATGCTGATCATTCAAATATATGCTCCTACAGAACAAAATGAGCAAGCAGAAATAGATAATATGTATGATGAAATAGAATGGTGTATAAAGGAGTTGGAGGCAAGAAAGATCAAGTTATTTGTGCTATGGGTGACTGGAATGCAAAAGTTGGATCAGAGAGAACATCTACACACGTGGGTCCATTTGGACTCGGAATCCGGAATGAGAGAGGACAAAAACTGATTGATTTCTGTAACAAGCACAGTCTCATCATAACTAACACTTATTTTGAGCAGAAACCAACAGAAAGATACACATGGGAAAGTACAGATGGAAGATACAAAAATCAATTAGACTATATTGTGGTCCGTAAACCTTACTTCGATGGAATACGAAACTCAAAGGTGATGCCAAGTGCTGACTGTGGATCTGATCATAGACTGGTCTTAATGAAGATGAATATTCGCCTGCAAGCAATAAAAACTAAAAGGAGTCAACCCCTAAAATGAGATCTGCAAATGGTACAAAATCCAATAGTAAAATCAAAATTTAATGAAAATGTTTCAGAACTGCTGTTTGCACAGATGCAAAATGAAAATAAACCCTCTTAGTGGAATAGACCACAAGCAACTATCATAATATCTGCTAAAAACCACATCAATAAACAAGAAGAAAAAAAAAAAAAAAAACATGGATAAAACAAGAAGTAATCAACCTTACAATGAAAGAAGAACATAGAAAAGAGGAGCAAATGAAGAAGAAGAAAGATTAAGATATAAAACATTGGATAAAAAAAACAAACAGTTATGCAGAAAATTGAACTGGATAAATAGGCAGTGCACTGAGATAGAAGAATTACAAAATAGAAACAAAGCCATAGAAGCATTCCTGAAAGTGAAAGAACTTAATGGAAAAGCAAGACATATACAATCTAATAAGATCAAGGACAAAGATGGAAACATAATCATTGATAAGGAAAAGATAAATGGAAGATGGGTGGAGAACTTATCAGATCTCTATGATAATGATGATAATAACCTGATAGATGATTCATGACACCTTAAGCTAAACGTAACAACAGATACCACTCTACCGACAAGAAAGGAGATAGAACAATTAAGAATCTTCCTAATAATAAATCCCCTGGGTGTGATAATATCCCAGCTGAGCTGCTGAAAGCTTTGACTGGCAATAATAACTATTTAGCAATAATAACCACTCAGAACATCTATAAAACAATAAAATTACCTGAAGTTTTTACAACATCTATCTGCATACCAATTCCAAAGAAAAATAATGCACAAAATTGCAAAGATTACAGAACTGTGAGCCTAATATCCTATGCATCTATAATTATTTTACCACTGTTAACAAACAAATTGAAAAAGCCTTAATAGGTGAATTGAGTGAACAACAGAAAGGCTTCAGAAGAGGAATGGGAACCATTAATGGTATCCTGGAACTAAAAATACTAATAGAAAAATCACTTGAAAGAAATAGGAACATTTACATATGCTTCACAGACTTTCAGAAGGCCTTTGACCAGGTAAAACATAATAAAATGTTCAATATATATCAGATAAACTAGACTAAGATTATTAAAAGGATTCACTCCAAACAGAAAATGCAGCTGTTTAACTCTGAGGCTTCTGCAGTGAAAATAAAAAGAGGAATTAGACAAGGTTGTATCCTTTCACCAAACCTATTTAATATCTATAGTGTGACAGTGATGGTAAAGATTGAAAAACAAAAAACAGGAATTAGTATCAATGGTATAAAATTATTATATTAAAATAATTATCAATGGTATTAATTTATTTCGGTTTTCTGCTATTAGAATGGTATCATCAGCATATCTAAGATTGTTGTATGCTGATGATACCATTCTAATAGCAGAAAACCGAAATAAATTAATCAAATTACTGCAGTTACTAATTGAAGAACGTAAAGAATTTGGATTAGATATAAATGCAAAAAAAAAGACCAAATTTATGAAAATCTCAAAAGAAACAGGTCCAAGTCAGATATATTCATAAACAATATGAAAATTGAACATACAACAGAATACAAATATTTAGGCACCTACTTTACTGCAGATGGAAAGCAAGATAAAGAAATAAAAATAAGAACAGCCATAGATAAGGATGCCTTCTGGAAAAATAAAGATCTGCTCAGAAGTTCTGTGGGTATCAAGACAAAGAAAAGAATGATAACAACATCAGTGTGGCTAGTTTTCACATATGGAAGTGAGACCTGGATATTCAAGTAAGACAACAGATAATGACCTTTGAAATGTGGTGCTATAGGAGAGCTCTAAAAATCTCATGGACAGAACATATGACAAATACATGTCCTACAGAGAATGAGAACACAGAGATCTTTATTATAGGAAATGATCCAGAGAAAGATGAGATTGGTAGGACATGTACTGAGAGGTTCAGCAGGACAGAGGATACTAACAGTTTTAGAAGGAAAAATTATGGGAACAGGATCAAGAGGCAAAAAACAAAAGACATGGCTTGAAGATATAAGATCATGGACATGATCACATGGCTATGCAGAAACAAAAAGGAAAGCCACCAACAGAGAGAACTGGAGGGACATGGTGCTGCATCCGCTCACAGAGGAAGCTACATGAAGAAGAGGAAGAATCTGGGCTTTCTAATCATGCTTCCATAGATATCGACACAGAATTGACTAAGGTATCTGTTCATTCCATCACACCAAAACTTGGTATGAACACAGATTTAAAGAGGCCTTTGAAATTCTAATCAACTACCCTAATCTTAATTAAAAGAAACACACGTATTAACCACAGTGAAAATTATTTAATTGTAAATATTTCATCCTAAGTATCTTAGGACATCATCAGTACAGTAGTTTTAAACAATAATAGGAATAACATACAGTTAGGGTGCATGATTACAAAATAGAATCTCATTAAACGTGCATAATGTGCTACAGAAGTAAAAAAAAAAATGGTCTGTGTAGTAGGGCTTCAGAACTTTCTTTGTATAAACGTTCATGTTTATATAAAGATTATGTAAAAATTTAGAATCTTTATATAAACATAAACGTTTATACAAAGAAAGTTCTGAAGCCCTACTACACAGACCAAACTTAAACCGCAACGACATTCTTACTATTCCTAAAGTATGGGAAATTGTCATACAAAATTGTGTTAAATAATTTTTTTTTTTTTTTTTTTTTTTTTTTTAAACTTCTGTAGCACGTTATGCACGTTTAATGAGATTCTATTGTAATCATGCGCCCTAACTGTATGTTATTCCTATTATTGTTTAAAACTACTGTACTGATGATGTCCTAAGATACTTAGGATGAAATATTTACAATTAAATAATTTTCACTGTGGTTAATACGTGTGTTTCTTTTAATTATGATCGCACCACAGGTTTCGTTATTTAAAAAAAAATACCCTACTCTTGGCAATAAGGATGGTCTAAAAATCCCAAGAATATAGATGGCATATATTATTATTATTATGTCAGGGAGAAGTGGCCTTAAATGTCACTTATTAAATAAGATCAAGAAACTTTTTTAATTATATATTAATAAACTCAGAAAAGCAATATCAAACTTAATCATGATAGATAAATTTTTGAAAATGAGGCTTTCTGAACTAGTTTTGAAAATTAATGTTTCCTTTAAGATGTCTATATTGCCATTATATGGCAATATAGACATCTTACAGGAAGTGTGCTGTCTATCATGGGGATACTTGAGCAATTTGATGTCAAATCAACAGCCTCTATATACGTCCAAATAACCTTGTCATGAAAATACTTCACCAGCAAACTTTTGTTTGCTTATGTGTAGGTAAAGGATAAAAACAAGAATACAATTTCTTGTCAAATATCATTTATAAAAGAGATTAAATCAATTTGCAAACTCCATCTTTTTTCTAAAAAATCCCTTTCAATGCAAAATAATACTTGACGAGAAACTGCATTCTTGCCACAGATTACACATAATTACGATAATTTAGTGTCTTAGCCTGCTCCAAAATGCGACAGCATATCCAACACCCACCTATTCCTGGACAATTATCAGCAAGCATAAGCTTCCTCAGATAGCATGTAGCTGCAGTAGTATTTATTGCTGCATGCCAGTGTGTGTAAGAAAACACCGAGAAAGCTTGTACATGATATCTAAGGAAGATATCACGTACAAGCTGCTTTTGAAATTTGTTTGTTGTTCATTTTGGGTTACTGAGAATGCGAGGTCAGAGTCGGACATCTGAGTTGGAAGAAAAGATAACTTTTTATTATTCGTTATTTAGTATAGTTAAATATAGTTTACAATTATAGTATCGAGTAAGTAAATTAGCTTACAGTAGTATGTATCACATAGTATTTAGCATTTAGTTTTAACATTTGGATTTAGTTGTAATAGTTCCTCGGCACAATTTGAATGATGACAGATGGCACTGCTCCAGTTACAAATGGCATGTCACCAAGTCCTCCCCCATTCAAAGACTCTATTTTTGCATAACATAATAAAGGATTTTGTGGCATGCAGAACTTGTGGCATGTATGCGTCCCAGCAGTTTGATATGTGGCAGGTGAGAGAAGGGGGAGTGCATATATGCTTAAAAAGTAGACAATGGGAGGAATTCAGTGAGTTAGATGTTACGATATTCGACTTCATTGCATCAGGAGAGGGAGATTTTCGAGAGACGAGTAGTGTGATAAGTGAGAATAATGAGCAGCAAAATATGAATGAAAAAATAAGAGTGAGGAGTGTGGAAGGCTTGAACGATTGTAAAGTTTTCGGAGATGGTCAGGATTGGAAGAATGAATGGCAAGTAAGAGTGGCTAACTTGCAGAGAGAGAGAGAGAGAGAGAGATGAGCTGAAAGAGATGGTGGAATCTCATCTCGGAAATGAGATGAGACGCATGCAAGATGAGATTAGGTTAGATGAGAGAATGGAATGGAAGAGATGAATGCAAGGTGAATCAGAGTAGGGGTGAGGGAGAATTATGGGAATGATAGAAGAGTAGAGAATAGAAGCAGTAGAAGTGAGAGAGAGAGAGAGAGAGAGAGATATGGGAATGATAGAAGAGGAAAGAATAAGAGCAGTGGAAGAGAGGGAATGAGAGATATGGAAATGATAGAAAAGGAGAGAATAGAAAAAGTGGTAGGGAGGCAATGCAAGAAAGTTATGGGAATGATAGAAGAGGAGAGAATGGAAACAGAGAGAGACAGAATGAGAAGAATGCAAGGGAGTGCTGAAACCAGGGATAGAGTGATGCCAGGACAGCAGGTAAGTAGGGGAACACAGAGTGAAAGAGTTAGAGGAGAGAGAGAGAGAGTGAGTGAGGGATGCAGGTGAGCAATCAAGGAACAGAGAGGTAAGAGCTGTGATGTATGGAGACTCGATGATCCATGGAGTGCAAGATAGGATGACAGAGGAGTGTTTTCCTGGAGGAACGATAGAGAGTGTGGGTATGGCAATTAAGCTGGGTGAAAGGGTGAATGAGATGATTGTGATGGTGGGCACGAATGACTTGAGAGGCAATGTAAATCGGGTGGCTAGAGATCTGAGATTCTTGCTTGAGGTTGTAGGAAAGAAAATGCAGAGAAGAAAGAATGTGTGTGTGTGTGTGTGTTGCCTAGGTATGATAGTGAGGAGCTGAGCAGAAGAGCAGTAATAATGAATAGCATAATAGCCAGAATGTGTCAGAAGAGAGGATTGGAATATGTGGATGCTTGGAGGGCATTTGAGGACAAAAAGGAACTGTATGTGAGAGACCACTTGCATTTGAATGAGGAAGGATGCAGGAATTTGGAGAGATTGCTGTTTTCTGAACGAGTCGGTGTGTCAATGCAGGTAAACTAGAATAACTAGAATTCCCAGAGTGGATAGTAGCAGGGGTGGCCTTTTGTGGGAATGGGTGCTTGGGGGAAGGGGGATGGCATCAGGTAACACTGAGTCCAGTGGAGTCTGGAGGAGATAATGATAGGTTTAGAAGCAGTAACATTTTTATGCTTTATACCTTCGATGGCGAACCTATAGCACGTCTGAGAATTTTGCTGGCTCCTCAACGATTTACAGATGATATCCTTTTGTACACTTATAAATTATTCAATCTTTTTTAAACTGTTATAATACGTACAAGTTAAATTTTGTTTTATATGAGAGAGCAACCATGAAGATGTGCATATGATTGGTGTGGTATTAACAAAAGATCGCGTGACCCAAAGACAAAGGCAAAAAACAATTGTTTAGTTGAAATGCTAATTCTCTTCAACCAAATTTCATAACATCTGAAACTGTCATAACAAAATTATATATTTCTTAACTTTAACACATTCACGATGGGATGCTGTTTTTATCTTTCCGACAGAACCATTACCAGCGTGCTCAACTCACACAAAAAGTTTCACCCTTGGTTGAATTTTATTGCTGCTTGTTTGAGTTTGAGCTGACAGGCGAACTCACTCACTAATTATATGGCATATTTCAATTCGTGGTAGAATTTTATTTGAAGTTAGCCTTTGTGATCTGTCATAATGACATTGAGAATTTCAAATGCAATAAAATAAACACTTATTTCATGTAATTGAGAAATTGGACAATAGTTTTTATTTAGATACTGTGTTTCCAGTGTAACATATGGTTTTGCTTGAGTCTATACAGCACTGTTTCTCTGGAAACAGATATGTGATTCATTAGTTAGTGCTGTGTTTATTCCAGCTGTCTTTAATTGCACTATTGTTGAGAAATATATTACACAGACTGCAAAAGCCTTTGTAACTTATTCAGGGATAATATGTTTTTCCCTGATGCAAGAAAAACATATGTTATATGTTTTTCTTGCATCTGAAGTATAATGGTTGTTGGGGGAGGGAGTGGGGGTGCAAGTTACTATTACCTCAACATGAACATGTTTAAATATATTTCGTGTGCAGGGTATATGCAAAACTTTTTAATGTCTTTTTTCGTAAAGTAAAATCAGGGGTGCGAGTTATACACGAGGGCAAGTTATATTTGAGTAAATAAGGTAAGTATTTCACAGACAACTTGACATCCTTCAGCTGCTTCCCCTGCTCAGCTGACTTCTATGGTGAGTTACAATGCATAAATATTTTTCTCACTACTGTTTTTTTTTTTTTTCAAACCAACATCATTAAAATCAATTTAATAATACAACAATCAATTTTACACTGAATAATATTACAAATTTTTTTGTGATCAGAATGGGATACATCAATGAAAATTAGCACAAATTAATTTAATGATGTTGGCTTGAGGAAACTACAATATGCTACAAGATTTCATTATTCCAGTGATTGATATCTAACTTAAATGTACTTTAATGAGGGTAATGTTATCTGTGAGAATCAACATGGATTTGTTAAGGGGGCATTATTGCTTAATAATATGATTGCCTTTTATAATAAAGTGACATGAGCAGTTGATGATGGAAAGGCATATTCTGCCATTTTTTTTGGATTTTGCTAAGGCATTTGACAGGGTGCCACATGATAAGCTGATACTTTGGAGCACATAAGTTTAGATATTGAATTAGTCAACTGGATTCAGGATTGGCTGTCTGGGTATCAAAGAGTTGTGTATGGTGGGGCAATATCAAGGAAGCAGAAGGTTACAAGTGGGGTTCCACAGGGCTCAGTACTGAGACCTGTATTTTTTTAACCTTTATATCAATGACATTGTGAATGGATTGCAAGGGGATATTCAGTTGTTTGCAGATGATGTGAAGCTGGGAAGGGTTATTAGTAATAGCACAGATGTGGCAGCCCTTCAAGAGAATTTGAATAAACTGGACAGATGGACAAATGAATGGGGGGTGTCAGTTTAATGCAGCAAAATGTAAAGTCTTGAAGTTTGGGATACATCGTACTCAATTGGAGACTGCGTACTCAATTGGAGGAGCTTTACTGGAGGAAGTAGGTGAGACAAGAGATCTGGGGGTGATGATTGATAGAAAACTGAAATTCAGGGAACATATTGCAAAGGTGGTGAAGGTAACCCAGAGGATTGCTGCAATACTGAGAAGGATGCTGACCTGCAGAGATAAAAGAGTTATCATTCCATTGTGTAAGACTCTGATCAGACCACACTTAGACTATTGTTCTCAAATTTGGTCCCCAGGATTTGAAGGGGATAAATTAACTGTGGAAAGGGTACAGAGGCGGATAACAAAGATGGTTTCAGGACTGTACAATGTTAGTAATGAGGATCGGCTGAGGAAATGTGGACTGCAGACTTTAGTGGATAGAAAAAGGAGAGGTGATAATGATCGAGACTTTTAAACTGTTGAGAGGCAGTTACAGGGTTGACACTGGGGAGTTCTTTCACTTGGTGGAACAGTGGGAAGATGCGATGACAAGGAGGCCATCCCTGCAAATTACGAAAGGAAGCTATGAGCAAGAGGGTGAGGAGTGGTTTCTTTGTGTGGAGGGTGATTGAACTGTGGAATGCATTGCCTGATAGAGTGGTGACAGCATGAGTAGTCAATGAGTTCAAGGAGTGGTATGATAGACTTTGTGTTTCTTAGGAAGGTCCTCCCATGATTAGTCTCTTGACTCCATGGAGGCCTGAATAATAATAATATCATAATAATATCTCACAGTATAAATATAAAAAATTAGGTTAAAATTGTGATTTTATTGGCTAAGTACTTTAACCAATTGAAAAAACTTCCATCAACTATCTCTAATCCAGAGAATTTTAATAATAAGGTGTTGACACCTTTTGGCAACTGGTATATGGTGATATGACTTCTGCATTAATTCCACCTTAGTATCACCACCTCTGGTCTGGCTCCCACTAACAAGACCTCAATAAAGGTTGAAATCAGTCTGGGTAGTGACCCTTCCTCTTAATGCATAGCATTATACATGTCCGTAAGGAGATGTTGTTAGTTATCATAATCAATTATCCTGTAGGCTGCGCCATTGTTATTTATCATGTATTTTTATATACTTCCCTCTTTATGTATATTATTCTTCTCTATATATATAGTATATACTGATGAGGTGATTTATTATATAAATCTCTTTTACTAACAATTGTTTTTATTTTGACTCCGAGTGTCCCTATGTGTTATTATATTTGCACAAAGAGTTCACTCCAATTGGTGCAATGACTTTAACTCACTCTTTCAGAATCCAACTAATCATTGACTCAATACCAAGTACAAAATAAACACATTTAATAAAACTAAAACAATATATATACACTTCTAGTAATAATACATAACTATAACTACAGATTATATGGATCCAAGGCCTTATTTAAAAATATAAACTTACTCTTAAGACTAAACACTTTTTCTTTCACAATCACAAAAAAAATGTTCATAGTCTTTTTCTCTTTCTTTTAAGGCTCTTTTCCAGAAGTTACAAGGCTCTGTACTTCATTTTCAGGATCCTTTTCATCAATCAATATAACACACATAAAGTCTTCTTGACTATATCCTGTTTTCCTTTTAGTAGTAATACTCATCAGATCAGGCACCTTTAATACCTAAAAATCTTCTTAATCAATATATTTTCTAAACTTTCACTTTCAGGCATTCTTAATACTTATAAAACTTCCTTATCAATATTTTCTCTAAGAAAAACATTCACTTTAGAATGTAAGCAACAAGTTCTCCTTTCATTCACAATACTAAATTGACAGTCTTAACTTATTTCACCATAAAAACTTACAGTTTCAAGATTTCCTTTTATTCATTACTTATTTCTCCTTGAAACCTAATATTTCCACTATTCCCTTTTCGGAATACACTATAAAATATCTTCCGACTGCCACACACAAAAACAAATATCAAGTTTCTTCTAACTTGAATATTTACCGGCCAATTTATATAAAACTTATAGTTTCAAGACTTCCCTTTTATTCATTACTTATTCCTGCTTGAAACCTATTATTTTCACTATTCCCTTTTCGGAATACATTATGAAAATTCTTTTGACTGCCGCACACAAAAAATCAAGTTCCTTCCAACTTGAATATTCCTCGGCCAGTTTATAAAAAACTTCCGAATGCTCTCTTGTTTACAACTGTAACTTGGATACGCAACGCTTTCCTTGTCAGCTGTCAATCACACATTAAGTTCTCTCCGGGAGCATGCGCACTCCACAAAAGTCAGAAACTACGCACTGCAATAAAATGGCTGACTCGCTGTATCCATCAGCGCTAAGAGAAAGTCTTTCACAAACACAAAATTCAACATTTTAAAATACAACAAACTTTCTTATAAGTAACACAAATAATCAGTTTAGTAAGTACTTCAATATTTTTTACTTCTTTACATGTTACTTCTAATATAACATTTTCATAACGAGCACATCACAAGTGCAGACACTGCGTGTATGAAAACAAAAACTAACAAGCATAATTAATACGTAAAAATATTCAGAATTTTTAATATGATTATTTTTACAATGTGCTTTGCATTATGGGATGCTAAGGCAAGTGATCAGAATTTATACCACCTTTACCACGAGTTGCCCCAGTCCTGAAAATACTTCAGACGCAAACTTCGTTTGCTTACACTTGGGTAAAGGATTAAACCAAATATATAATTGGTAGCATAGTCAAGTGAAAAAACTTCCATCGAACATCCTTGTATTCATCAGATATGAGTCCTAGCAACTTCAACTTGTTCTCCTCAGAGGTCTGCAGTTTCATGATGTGCAAGAGGTTCTTCAACCAGTAGAAAGCACTCTCACTAATATCAACAGGCAACACAAATTTGGTAACAGATACAGAACATGGTATGAGATTACATTGAACAGATGTGATTGTACAGTCTTGACAAGTAAATTATTTTACATTTTGTGCACATGTTGCCACTACTTTAGTTACAACCCTCATATATTTAGTAAAAAAAAAAAAATTTAATTAGCGATAAATGGAAAATGACACTTCATAATGAAAAGCACTGTCCTCCCACACATTATGAAGGATGCATGCATGCATGCAAAACAGATTTATTGTAGCATTAAACATAGCAACTAACTAAATACATTTCTCCTAACATCCTCTTTTAAATTTTCAATTTAAGAAAATATGTATAGCAAATGTTTATAATATAGTTAGTGGGTACAGAAAGCACATACTTTATGTAAAACAAAAAAATGTAATGAGAATATATATAACTTCAGTTTGAATTTCACTTGAGATATTCCATATCATCAAAATACTCATTTTACAAATAAAATTCTATCTAAAACATTGCAACTAACATGCCATATAAGCTTTATGAAAATGTGACTACCTGAAGCAGAAGCAGCATACATATGCTAAAGCTAGTTCCTGCCAGTGGTTTATGCACATGCAGACACTGCTCTGCGCAAACATGTTAAACTCTGTATGTTCCATGTTCCAAATCTCAGTCTGTGTTTATGGCCAATTTTATTTCTTAATGCAGGCTAAAGCTAGTTCTTGCCAGTGGTTTATACACATACAGACATTGTCCAGCATGAACATATTAAACTCCATGTTTTATGTTCCGAATCTCAAAGTTTGCATGTAAGTAGCCAATTTTATTCCTGAATTTCTGTCCAGTTCCATTTTACTTTTGCACATATCCAGCAATAAGATTTTTACAAAGTGGGGTGCTCAACCCACAACCTGGAGGGGCAGAGTTTTATTCTCAGAGTGCACTTTCTCCTAGTCTGGAGGGAACCAATCCTAGACTGTACTAGACCACACTGAGAGGTTAGCATCAGAGACCTCTACCCCCCTAGAAGAGCTATCTTCACCTTGACTGAGCTCCATCTGCCCATGCAAAAAGAGATTAATCTCCCTACTGGACAGGATGTATATACGTCCAGCAAAACATGGATACGATGCATACTATTTGTTGAACGAACATGGATAAGAAGTGAAATTCAGCCATCATATCTATTATCCATCATATCCATTGAAAGTGCTGAGGAGAACGCTTAACCAGATTACCTCTCATTCATAGCTGCTTTCAATTACCTATAACAAGAAACATAGTTCTTTGCCATATGCTCAGTAACTGGACTCAAGTATATTAGACTAAATACCTAGATATTATTTTTTATTTTTTTCTACTTCTTTTACTGTATAATTATAGTTTTAAAGGCCAGTGCAAAATAAGAGAGCCCTTCATACTAATTATATATTGGGTTTTATCTATTATCCAAGTGTTAGCAAACAAAGTTTGTGCCTGAAGCTTTTGGGACTGGGGCAACTTGTGGTAAAGGTGGTATAAGTTCTCATCACTTGCCTTAGTATCTCCGATAATGCAAAGCACATCTCCTTGTGGACATGTATAATGTTATGCATTAAGGGAAGGGCCACTACCCAGACCGGTTTCAACCTTTATTAAAGTTTCATCAGTGGAAGCCAGACCCGGAGGTGGTGATACTAAGGTGGGAGTAATGGAGAAGTCATATTTACCTATACAAGTTGCCAAAGGGTGGCACCCTTTGGCAACTTGTATAGGTAAATATGACTTCTAATTTTTCATTTAATACATTCACATTGAGGCAATTGTCACTCTCTCGCTGTCACCCTAACTATCTGGTGGGGTGCCACCCTTTGACATAGCGTCTTTTCTCACCCCACCAGATAGTTAGGGTGACAGCGAGAGAGTGACAATTGCCTCAATGTGAATGTATTAAATGAAAAATTAGAAGTATTAAACAAGATTGCTAGCAAAAAAAAAGAAAAGAAAAGAAAAAAAGAAAGCCACCAGATGCAAGGTTCAGCATGGTTGCATACTTAACTCCACATCCATATGTGTATGTAGATGTGGGCAGAGCGAGAGCTCGGATCTCTTTGTGGATAAAAAAGAAATTATTATTATTATTACGTGACACTTCCAGGGACTCATCAAGGGTGAGTATATATAACTCTCTGTCTCCACCACTCAAATCCAACTACAACTAACTGCAACTACCAACATCATCTATTGCCCACCACCACTAATATTTCCACAGACAATCACAAACATCCATGCCCACGGTGGGATTCGAACCTGCAGCCTTTTGGCTGGAGAGCAGACACACTAACCACTTGGTCAACCAAGCCAGCTGGAAAGCCAAGCTGGGAAGAAGTTAATGAGCAGTTATTAAAAGTAATATTCAATATTTAAATAGTGGAAATGGTTATCATAGGAACATATGCTCCAATAGAGCATGCACTAATATAGCTGAAAGATGAGTATTTTGAGCAGTTGAGAGAACTGTTGGAGACATTAAGACATAACCAATAGTTTTTTGTCCTTGGGGATTTAAACAGTATAACAAACTAGTCAAAGGATTGTGGATTTAACAGTTGTGCCTTTGGTAAAGATGTACAAAATGATAATGGTAAAAGTTTGATTGCATTGTGTGAAGCACAGGAAAGCCAGTTGATGAAGTCATACTTCATATAAACATATCCACATATTTACTTGGATGTAGCATACAAGAGGTTTACAATCTATTATTAACCAAGTGATTACAAAATGACAAAGTCGTTGAATTGTAAGGGATGTGCAAGTATCAAGAGGTACAGAATGTGGCACAGACCTCGCTAGCACATACAGTGCCTGGAAGGAGTAAAAGGAGAAATAGTAGGATGGTGACATCAGGCTATATGAACCACAACATACGGTCAGCCTTCTTCAATACGAGATTGTTTGAAGATTATATACAAGTAAAAATAGGATCAATCAAAGACTGAATATATGTGAGGACTGAAGTGTTAAAGAAATCTATAATCACATTAAAGAGAGTGTTCATGATGCAGCTAAGGAGGCACTTGGTTTTGAAAGGAATCTGAATCACAGTAAGGTGAAATGGATAGCAGGAGAAGCTGTTGAAATCATCACTGAGAAGTAAGAAGCATATAAAGCTTGGCTTAGTTCTTGAAAACAGGGTGATCAGGAAAGTATCAAGTTATTAAGAGAAAAGTGAAAAAAAAATTGTACAAAAATGTAAGGAAGAATGCTGGAACAATTTATCTTGAAATTAATCACTCATTAGGATATAAACAGGTCGGCTCAGGAATGGGGTACCATCAGATGCATGAGAACATCAAATCACAGATCACATCTGTGATCTGATGGTTAATACCTATGGAAGCCTGAATGAATCATTTTAAGGACTTGGCAGAGAACATGAAATAAAACACTGAGGAAGATATAGGTGGCGATCTGAGGGCGCAGGAATTAGTAGATCCATTTTTGGAGGATGAGTTGCAAGATGCCATGGTATGGTAATGATGGGAAGGTAGATGGCCCAGGAGGAATACTGATAGAATTGTGGAAGTATGGAGGTGTCCAACTGCTAAGAATAATAAGAATGTTCAATCAAGTTCTAGAAGGAGAGCTAATTTTTTATGAGTGGTCATTATCATATATAACTCCCATCTTTAACAAGGGTAATAAGAATGACCCTTTAAATTACATATACATTAGTGTGATGGCCTCCATGAGTAGGTAATTTAGTAAAATTATAACTGCAAAGTTAGAGAAGAGCATTTCCTTTCATGTGTCAGATGAATAGGCAAGCTTTACTACTGAGAAATCTTGTATTGATAATATTTTCATTATCAGACAAATTACAGAAAAAAAGAACTGCCAAAGGACAGGTAACACACTTGATTTTTACGGACCTTGAAAAGGTCCATGATTCACTTCTCATTAACAGACGCTGTGGATTAAGTGGGCAAGTCGATCATTAGTTTGATTAAGATAATGTATAGAAGGTGCAGAGCAACTATTAAGTATGGAGGGATTGGTATTAGCTGAGTTTATAACATCTTAAGGTCTGAAACAAGGATGTGGGATGTCAACTCTGTTTAAGATTTATCTTGATGCAACGCTGGTGTGCTGGAATGCTTCGGGTAGAGTAATGGGAATCAAGATTGGAAACAGTCATTCATTCACTATTTTTTGCCAATGATCAAGTGATCATTGCTTGAGATCAGGATGACAGTGACTTTATAATGAGGAAACCAGTTGATGTTTACAGCATAGGAAGTTTAAAAGTTAATTTTACCAAGACAAAATATTTGGTGATTGGTAGCCTTGCAAACAATGCCACCTAAAATGATCTTGGTAAGATCATTTTAGATACTTAGGATCTATTATTCATCTGCCAGTAACATGTAAGAAAGATGTAGATGGTTGTGTCAGCCAAGCCTGTAATACTAATAAGCAACTGAATGGTGTGCAATGGAGCTGAAACATTTAGCAGGAAACCAAAAAGATGATACTCCAAATGATAGCAAAGAGTATTCTGATGTATAGAGAAGATGGATAACGATTGAATGAAAAACAGAAAAGTCACATAAGAGCTGTAGAGATGGCCAAGTATGTGCATATCTCACTTTCGAAGAATTCGAAATTAGATAATTATGGAGAGATTGAATTTGCAAGAAAATGTGATGGACCACTTGGAAGATCAATCTTTACAGTGGTATGGACGTTTTCAATGGATGTGACAGGATAGACGGTGCAAGAGAGTGAAGAACTGGTAACAGCAGGAAGATGGAAGAGAAGATAGCCTCAACTTACATGGAGAGTTGTTGTTGTAAAGGCAATGTGAACCAGAAGGTTGCAAGATTCCTGGAATGACCATTCATATGGAGAAGAGGACTACAAAGCAACCAATGAACAGTGGAAATGCCTTCAAAATTAAAAAAATAGAAGTATTAAATTTAATGTTGTTTATGTTCCTTTCTCCAGACAGGAATTGCACGTTTGGTTTCACCTATATGAGACAGCTTACAGGTGCACTGAATATGGTATAATCCAGGATGGACTATGGGAAGAGTTGAATAAGTTATTTAATTTTGCAAGAGGTTAAAGGTTGTATTTGTGTAGCATTCTGTTTATCTGATATCTCTTTAATGTATGGACTACAATTTTATTGAATCTAGTTAATTTTTATTATTAGTTACAGTCTTATGAAGAATTTGTTGAAGTAATATTTGCTATAGACATTTTTCAGGAAAGTATTGTTAATATGTTTTTTTAAGAAAATATTGCTAATTTTTTAATTCGTGCTTAAGTGCTTACTCATTGGAGCAAATCTTTAAAAGCCCTGTTTTTTTAGTGTGTTGTTGATGACACCTACTTTCTGTGTTGGGGGGGGGGGTAGTAAGAGTTTATTATTATACAGATATCTGGAAAATACCAGGAGTCAGAGAGTGCTTGACCTAGTAATTGCATCTGAAAATTTGGCTGTAACGCATATGACCACGTTGCCACCAATTTGTGAGAGTGATCATATGGTCTTGACTTGGGAGGTGGCTAAAGGTGTGGAATTTACAATTAAGACAAGGTGCATGTGAAATTATCGGGCCAGAAGGGTAACGAGTATGGTAAGAAAAGCAAAAAAGGATTACGAAAGAACAGTGGCCATGCAGGCTAAAGAGAATCCTAAACAGTTTTTTCGATATGTTGCAAGTAAAAGAAAAAATGTATACGGCAGAATTATTTTAAAGAATGCCGATGGTAGGGAGGTAACCAATAGTTGAATTACTGAGTAAGCGCTTTGCAAGAGTATATCATCCAGGTGGTGACATTGCAGGAATAAATGAACCAATAGCTTATATGGGAATTGTGGTGAATGAAGTGGAGGTGAACAGTCTATTACAAAACCTCAATATCAATACATCTGTGGGTTGGGATGGTATACTAGCTCGTCTCGTACATGAAGAAGCTAAAGAATTGTCAGTGCCCTTGACCATTTTGTTTAATTTGAGTCTTGGGTATGGATTAGTCCCAAGGAGGAGGGGTTGGAAAGAGGGGAAAATAGTTCCACTGCATAAAGGAGGTTCCAAGACTGCTATTGTAAATTACCGACCGATTAGCATATCAGGAATCGTTGTCAAGGTCTTGGAGAAAATAGTCAAGAGAAAAACACAGGATTGGATAGATGAAAATGGGATACTGTATGGGGGGACAACATGGTTTTGTGAAGGGGGTAGATCATGCCTCAGTAACTTGCTCACGTTTTATAACACAGTGACGGCTGAACTGGATAAGGATAATGGGTTTACAGTGATTCTACTGGACCTTGCCAAGGCCTTTGACAGGATACCACATGGAATTCTAATCAGTAAACTGCAGCATATAGGGATGGATATAGGGTTGGTGAGATGGATAGGAGGGTGGTTGATGGAGAGACATCAGAGAGTGGTTTATTCAGGAGTGGAGTCTAAAAGACGTCTTGTGACTCGTGGTGTGCTGCAGGGCTCTGTTCTTGGACCACTGCTTTTCAATTTGTTCATCAATGATATAGGAAAGGATTTGAGTGGAAGTGTTCACTTGTTTGCTGATGATGCAAAGTTGGGTAGAGCAATTGTGAGTGCACAGGATGTCAAAATTTTGCAAGATGATTTGGACAGTTTGGATGACTGGGCTAAGGAGAATGGATATCAATTTAATGTGGCAAAGTGTAAGGTTATGCATTTTGAGGTGAAAAGATTATCAGCAGTATATCACGTTGGTGGAACCGTACTCCAGGAGATTGACGAGACCAGGGATTTGGGAGTGTTGGTGGATAGGGAGTTGAAGTTTAGGGGGCACATTGCAAAAGTGGCTAAATCAGCTCATCAGATCACTTGGTTGCTGAAAAATACTTTAACAAGCAGAGACAAACAGGTTATTGTTCTTCTGTATCGAGCCTTGATAAGACCCCATCCTGCTGTTCCCAGATTTGGGTGCCACGGTTTCTTTTTGATGGGGAGAAGGTTGAGAGGATCCAGAGATGAGTGACCAAGATGATAGCAGGTCTATGGAATGAGCCACCTTATGAGAACAGGTTGAAGATTTGTGGGTTGCAGAAATTGGTTGATAGGCAGAAAAAGGGTTATATGATTGAGACATTCAAATTACTGAAGAGTGTCTATAAGATTAATTCAGAGGATATTTTTCAGAACAGAACTGGTGGTGGGAGGACTAGGGTCCATCCATGGAAACCACATGGAATTCTAATCAGTAAACTGCAGCATATAGGGATGGATATAGGGTTGGTGAGATGGATAGGAGGGTGGTTGATGGAGAGACATCAGAGAGTGGTTTATTCAGGAGTGGAGTCTAAAAGGCGTCTTGTGACTAGTGGTGTGCTGCAGGGCTCTGTTCTTGGACCACTGCTTTTCAATTTGTTCATCAATGATATAGGAAAGGTTTTGAGTGGAAGTGTTCACTTGTTTGCTGATGATGCAAAGTTGGGTAGAGCAATTGTGAGTGCACAGGATGTCAAAATTTTGCAAGATGATTTGGACAGTTTGGGCAAGAGTGTGGTTAGCAAGGGTGTTAGATAGGTTTTTTACTTGGAGAAAAAGTGGTGAATGAGTGGAATAAGCTGCCAGAGTCTGTTGTGGGTGCCATGACTGTGAATGAATTCAAGGCAAGGTATGATAGATACTGTGTGAATGTCAAATAGTTGTTCTTGACATGATGTTAGGGCCTCCCTCAATGAGTCTAAGGACTCCTTGGAGTTTCCCGTTGTAGTAGTAATAATAATAATAATATCTGTCCATGGAGTCAGAAGACTCATTGCAGGAGATCCATTATTCACACAATACCTATCATACCTTTCCTTGATCTTATTCACTGATGAAGCACTCACAACCAACTCTGGCAACCCATTCTGCCCCTCCTAGCAAAAAAAAAAATCTAATCCTAACACGGTTGCTAACCACACTCTTACACAATTTCCAAGAGGTCCTTGTTCCCTCCCTTCTTTTCATGTACTGATAAAAGTCTTCACCATCAATTCCATTAAAGCCCCTTTAAAAACTTGTATGTTTCTATTATGTCTCCTCTTTTTCATCTTTCAGCTAGTTTTTGAAGCCCACAGACCATCAATCTATTCTTATAGGGTGTATTCCATAGACCTACTGCAATCTTTGTCATGCCAAGTTTTTGGTATACATTCTGAATTGTAATGTAGCTTGGCTCTGTGTAGGTGTATACTCCAGATGACCTTATTATAATGGTTGAAATCCAAGGAGTCCAAAGACTCGCCAAGGGAGAGCACCTACTCTACAACTCTCCGTCTCCACCACTCCACCAATTCGCAACTACCTTCATCATCTACACCAACGCCATCTACCACTGACCACGACCACTATTTTTACATACAATCACAAACATCCATGCCCACGGCGGGATTTGAATATGCAGTCTTTTGGCTGCAGAACAGATACACTAGCCACCTGGCCAACCAGGCGTGGCTATTTTCAAAGAAAAGACAACTCTCCCAAAGACTCCTGTCAACTTCTCTGAGTTCAGTTGTGTTACCACACTTGTCCCAAGAGCAGCTAATCTCCATGTCTGGGTTCGGGAATATTAACCCAATTCCCTTTCGCCGCACCAATGGGACCAGCTTTTTTTTCTCACAACGTCCCACTTTGAAATGGATTTCTCCTATCCCTTAGGACCGACTGACCCATGTTCAACTGCTGTTTCACATGGAACCCTTCTCCACCTCAGTCCTCAAGGTCTCACTTGAGTATTTACTACTACCATCAAGATCTGTACCAATGGCGGCTCCAGGCAGGCTTACACCCAGCACCTTCCACGCATGCCACTGTGACCCTCCTACTAACTGCCGCATAAGAGTCACGCTTATCTCCAGCAGCGGCCGGGTATGGGCTCGACGCTGGAGCGCCAACATTTTCAGGGATAGTTGCTTCAGCAATAAATTTATTATTTCTGCTCTTTTTTCATGTCATTGTGACTATATATTGGCCAGTATATGTACGCTTATAGTAAAATGAAGGAAAGGTTGCTGGAAGGAAGATGTGACAAGTGTATCCAGAAATGGAAGCATGTTCTAATTTTCATTATCAACTGTATGCATCTGTGTTATTTGTTCAAGTGGCTGAGGAAGATGTCTAAAGTCTGGAGGGCATGGAGACAGATAATGAAAACAATGTCACCTATCTAAACCACACTTTAGGTTTTAAAGTAAAGGAATCTAGAGCACATGCTCAAAAGCATCCACATAAACGTTAGCAATGGGATGGGGGGAGAATAATGGATGCACTATTTTCTCATGTAAAAAGTATTTTGCCAAACAACCAGAACATAGTATTGACAAAGAGGGCTGTGATATCAGGTGGAAATTTGTCATTTTTTTTGCCCACTAGAGCTCAGGCCAGTAGAATAATAGCTGATCAAATTAGTGTCACTTGGGCATACCATTTTAATAACTCATCTCTGTATACACAGTCTTGCCATAAATACTGTTACAACTTCTGCACACTACCCACAGAATTGTGCGAGCCCAGTTTCATTTATGACACGGTGCACACGTGTTTATAAGTAGAGAGAGAGAGAGAGACTTGTCCAGCTGTGCAGATTAACATGCAGTGGGGAGATTGAGAACCATGTAACTATAATGGCACTTCACAAGTTGGAAATCAGGTAGAATGCAGCCACTTGTTATTTTCAACACACTAAAAACGCTTGGGATCAGTAGGATGTGTATGTATAGGAATATTAACCATTATAATGATACAGAAGACATATCTGACCGCCAAAGAACAGATCAACAGTGCTGTGTTAGTATGCAACAGCTTGTGAGGGCTGTGAAGGAACGCCTAAACCAGAATCCTGTAAGAACGTAGAAAGTGATGTGAGAGAGAAACATTTTCGCAGAGAATGATGTCATGTACTAACTGATAACCTGGGGATGAGAGACTATCGTCATTCTGGACACGTCCTAACACTACAACTTATGCAGCAGAGGGTGATAAAATCAAAGGCACTTCTCTTATAGTATGTGAACAACAGACACAGAGATATCCTCTTCACAGATGAGAAGATTTTCACCATTGAAGAGTCATTTAATTGCTAAAATAATTGGGTATATGTCCCATACGGTCGCATACCATGTGCCATGGTACCAAGGATTCAGAGGTCATCCCCTTGCATCAGTGGTCTGGTGGAGGGGTATCCAAGTTGCATATCTGTGAGAAAGGGGGGTCAAAACCTCTGCCAAAGTTTATCAAAACACCATGCTAGAACCTGTTGTATGGTCCCAGAATAATATCTTGTTTCATGGTAGGCAGTATTCTGGGACCATACAAGTCCTATTGGAAAGTCTCAGCCCATGCACACAAAGCGAGGACCATGCAACAGTGGTCAGAGGCAAATGTGTCCAACTACATATCACCATCTAATTGGCTATCTGGAAGTCCAAATCTGAATTCGTTAGACTTAGAACTTAGAAACCACACCCAGCATTGCCAACCTGAAGGTGGATTTGGAGCAAGCAGTGGTAGCATTTACGTTGGATGTTGTGAGTGTCACCATCAATATATGACTCATAGGCATGTGTGGAGGCAAAAGGGGTGACATTTCGAACACTGAGTGCTGCTATATGCACATTATATGTGTGATTTGTATACACTGAGAGCTGTGAATAATTTACTAATAGATTTAAGGTTTATTTGCTGTTTAAGTTCTAACAGTATTTATGGCTCGATTAGATGCATAGCTGCATAATCAAGATAACTTATTATGAAAGTCAAAAGTTGGGAAATTAAAGTAATTATTCTTAGCATGGTAGTAATCTCCATAATTTTATCAAAAGGAGCCACTTATTTCATATTACCTTAATAAAAGAAAAAATAAAGACAAGCATGATCTGAGGACATGTTTACCACTATGCAATGGGAACACCAAACTGACTGCTATATGTATGTATATTTCAGAAATAATTGAATGATCTTATACCTGTTCAAAGCATGTAAATTATATTGAAATTATAATTTCTGCTCTTTTCATGGCATAATTAAAAACGATAAACTTACTCGACCTTCAGAGTACTGAAACCTGCAATGGTAGCACACAATGCTTGTTGACTAAAGCAGATGTGCTCTGTTTGTATTTCTGAGCATGTGCATAAGTGAACAGAACAGTAACAGATGTCATGTGTATGAAGTGTTCATTATTAAATCAAAACAACATGTTAAAAACTATTCTGATATATGAGCAGTGCATTATTTGATAACGAGAAAGAGAGAAGTCAGAAAAACATTCCAATCTAAAGAGTAATGAATAAGTGAGAAAGTAAAATTACAAAATAAAGTAATATGCAGTAAAAAAAAAATGAAAATTTATTATAGCTGTTCATCCATATGGAATTCATTCGGCTGGAATAAACTAACACGATATTTTCGAAAAGTTGAATAAGCTATTGTCTTTGAAGTTCAAATAGAAAAAATTCCAGGTGTACAAGTAGGTTTCTGCTGTTAAGCAGTTCTGTAGGCAGTTTACGGTACTGAGACCACATTGTAATATATGGAGTTTATTAAAAATAAACAATTAAAACCTAACAAGTTTCATGCATCATAAGACTTATATCATCAGGGTAATGGTACATAAAAGTTTTGCACAACAAAAGCCTATTAATGATTAATTACATATATCAGATGTTTTTGATAACTTCACAACTGTTAAATAATTGATAAACCAAAATACAAATGATTCGTTACTGTATGCATGTTGGAACATTGCTAGTTGTTGTAATCATGTTCTGTGGTATCATGCATACTATATCCTAGGTCCATGGCAGTTAAATTTTTGATGAGAGCAGGCCATACTTGATGCAAAATTAAGCCTTGATTCATGACTTATTTTTCATGGTATTAACAACAACATCACACAATTTTATCAAAAACACCTCTTTGATAAAATTGTGTGGTGTTGTTAATACATGAAAAATAAGTCATGAATAACCATCAACACCTAAGCTTATCTGTTAGATTAAGCCTTGATTTTTATTGCATTGTGTAAGCATTTGCAAGCCTTCTTTAAATTTTTTCGTGAAACAGTTATTATCAATAACTACATTTTTGTTTGTTTCCAGAGTACTTGAGCCAATAGGCATACAGTAACGAACGTATCATTTGTATTCTGGTTCATCAATTATTTAACAGTTGTGAAGTTATTTATCAAAAACATCTAATATGTGTAATTAATTGCTAATAGGCTTTTGTTGTGTAAAAGTTTTATGTACCATTACCCCTGATGATGCAAGTCTTACGACACATGAAACTTGTTGGTTTTTATTATTATTACTACATGACACCTCCAGGAAGCCCAAAAGACTCATCGAGGGAGGGCACCTACTCTACAACTCTGTCTCCACCTAATTCTCCAACTACAATCATCATCTACACTAATGCCATCTACCACCCATCATCAGCACTAGTACTTTCACAGATAATCACAAACATCCATGCCCATGGCGGGATTCGAACCTACAGCCGGCTGGAGAGCAGATATGCTAATCACTCGGCCAACCAGGCCAATTTTTTATTGTTTATTTTTAATTTTAGAGTTTATTTTTAATGAACTCCTTATATTATGATGTGCTCTCAATACTGAAAACTGCCTACAGAAAAAATTCCAGTCAAGTTCCATTTTGGGTGTAAAGAATTTTGTTGGTATCATATTTAAGATTCTGCCTAATGAAAGCTCGGTCTAAAAAAAGTGCTTTGAAATTGTTTGTTATATTTACAATTGTTTCTCTAATGAAGTTTACTAATAAACTTTCATATAGAAAGTGAATTCAGTTAGTAAGAGTTTTTGAATAACGAAAGCAAAATATACTGTATTCTTATTCTGTAATTAAAGATGCAGAAATAACTTACTGAATCCATGATGCTATTAAGGTAGGAGTAGTATTATTTTATATTCCTCCTGTGTGAGTCTGAAAGAATAAAAGTGTGAAAGAAATCAAAAGAAAGAGAACTTCCTAGTTTTCTCTAGTAAAGGCAGAAACGGTTTCAAGAGGAAAGTTTTGCTAGATTTTGTTATTCTCAGTGTAATCCTAATCTTAGAGATGGACTGAGTCTGATTAGTTAAAAAGCCTTTTTAAATTTCTAGTATTAATGAAGGGAGGGGAAGCTTAAGTACTGGATCCTAAGATTTTCAAGTGAGTGAAGACAACGATGAATTTCAATGGTGTTATAACACAGTGCTTTCTTGATAATTATTATTATTATTTGACACCTCCAGGAGTTCAAACACTCATCAAGGGAGGTCATCTGCTGTACAACTCTGTCTCCACCAACTGACCACAACTACACTAATGCCATCTACCACCACCACCACTGATATTTCCACAGACAATCACAAACATCCATGCCCACGGCGGGATTCAAACCTGCAACCTTTTGGCTGGAGAGCGGATACTAAACACTTGCTGAGTGGTTAGTGTTCCAATTTCCTTTCACAATTAGTCTCCCCCTTCTTGGGCTGACTTCAATTATACATGGTGAGCCCAAAAACCTCCTTAAGAACTCCTGATTGTATACAGAAGAGAACAATCTGCCTAACAGTGGTCACTGTCACATACTCTGTGTCACTTTCTCACTGGCACTCTGTTTCTGCATTAATTTTTTTTTTTTTTAATAGGTAATTTCAAGGGTATTTCTCCACTGAATTAGCCACTACCATCCTCTGCTTTCCTTTAATCATGTAATAATAATTGTGTGTTGCGTGTAATAATAATTGTGTGTCCGATAATAAACTGGAAGAGTATGCTTCCTAAATGTTTTTGAAGGCTTGTGGATTAAACACTGCGCCATATCACAAATGGTTTCAGTTTATATCCAGCCACATTACCCCCTAACAGAATCGTAATACAGTCTTTAAGAGCTCTGAAACCAGGCAAAGAATTTAGCTTTTTTGTGGATGAATGTCCACTCATGCATTTTTTCCAAAACAAGGAGGTCTCATCCATATGAAATATTTGTTGTGGCAAATAATTTTCATCCATAATAATTTTATCCAATTTCTCCACAAACTCCTTGGCAGCCTTCTCATCAGCACTTGCAAATTCACCATACATTTTCACATTATGCAACGGAAAACGCTGCTTGAATCTCATGAACCAACTGGAAGAAGCATTGAATTCGTACTCATAATCAGGCACTACTTTCTCCTTCAACATGTTCAGGAGACTTAGTGCCTTAGCTCTATGGTCATAGAGCTAAGGGATATGCGCTTTTGGTTCAGGTCCTCTATCCTTTTCCATACAGAACCTTGTCGTTGCTTCGTCACTATCATCAATTTAATGGAAGCAGATCCTTTCACAGCCTCTACAATTTTATCCTTATTTTTCAAAATGATTGTCACTGTAGAAAGAGACCATCTGAAGTCATGTGCAATCCCACTGACAGGTTTACCAGCTTCATGTTGCTTTATAACTTGCTTTATAATGTACGTGTGTGTGCGCACGCACGTGCGTGTGCACACATACATGCACGCACACAAATATTCTTGTTCTACTAATTTATTTAGAACTAGCTTACTACAACTAGTTTATTTATTTAATAACCGTGTCGTGTCATTCCACAAAGAAATCCCATTATGAATGCAAATTCTGCTAAATGTACAGGACTAGTTTACCAACCATTCAAGGAAAATAAGCTTTTCTGGTTTTGCCTCTGATCAAAAAATATTAGTTTGAGATAAATGTATCCCCCCCCCCCAAGTTATTGCAGCATTACTAATATTTGTTGTTGGTTAACTGTGCACATTTAAGGAGGGAAATAATAGGCATGAATAGAAATATATTCATTATAGATAGAGGACGAAATGCCAATGATTTGCAGTTGTGTTATTAATGGAAGAGAATGAATTACGTGTCATCCTATAATACTTATACATATATGTTTGCATTTAGGATGGATGTAATTTGATAAAAACTGATGATGAGAGGAAGATATGTTGTGAAATATAAATACCTAACCAATAATAAACAGTACCTATGTATATATTAGCAGCACTTAGTAATGGAGTGAAAATATCCCTGTATAGTGAAAATCATTTTCCATCACCACAGATACCATCCATACCAGTGCAAAAAATATTTTACTGTAGCATTACAGTATTTTGCATAATCAGGGACAACCAAAATGAGAATGACTCTGTATAGCAAAAAAAAAAAAAACACATATCTCCACACACACACACACACACCCCCACACACGCACAGATACAAGCCGAACCAAGGAGAAATTAACGAGACACTCACATTGTCACGCACAATGCCAATTTTTTGTATGAATTAGAACCATCAGTTATAACCTAGTCTGTAACCTTCATTTTAGCTTACTAGTTTGTATTCCCTGAGGATGCCAATAGAAAAAATTGGTGAAACATGTAGGAGGATAAAATAAAGCTACTTGACAAAGATTATACATAAAAAAAGTGTAATAGTCATATGAGAAATTTTATTGTTGTTGTCTTGTCCTTTGAAGAGCCTTACATGTTTCCATGTGCTCCTCGTACTGCTTTGGCTATGTCGATGACTTTGTTTGTATAGAGCTGTTGTTCAGGATTAGGATCTATTTCTTGCAAGGCTGCTGCAATTGCTGGACAGCTAAAGATGTGAGTGGGTGTCAGTTCAGTATTTTTGTTCAGTATATTCAGTTGTTGCAGTCTCTACATGTTCTCGTATCATCTGTATTGATCTTCACTCCTCTATAATGTAACAATAGAGAACAATGCAACATATCTAAACATCAGAATCCTGTATATCTATATAATGGTTTGTTCACCTCAATCTTTTACTGTTTATTAGTTTCCTTTCTAAGTAGACCTGAAGAAATCCTATATGAGTAAGATGAATCATTTTAAAAAATATGCAATAAAATTAATGAATTGTATAAAATTTGAAATACAAATCTCCAAATTAAGGAAACAATACATAAAGGTTGAAGCATATACTGTAAAATTAATAAAACATTTAAATTGAAATACAAAAAATAAAAAATAATAATAATAAAACATACGCCCTCTAATTGAATATCTGCAGTTCCCTTTGATGTCCAAGATGGCAAATGTGCTAATCGTGGACTATAAGGAGAAATATATACAAATAATGAATCAAAAAAAAAGAATAAATGATAAAGCAGTTTTTAAACTACTGAAATGAAAACATTACTAATATTGTAATACTAACGACAATAAATTAAAAATTTTTAACAGAACATTTTATACTGTTTGAAGTAATGTTTAAAATCAGGCATGCAGATTTAATTTTTGATCCACTTGTTATAGGAAAATATGAAGTACAGCAATACCTCACATAGTCTGGCTTCAATCAGTCTGGATTCACTATAATCCGGTTTTAAATCCTAAGAAATTAGTACAAAAAATTATTTTTTTTTATACATAAATATTCGGTTTTTTTCCCTTTATACAGTCAAGTCTCTTTTTGTGCAGTTTATTTTTATGCAGTTTTAAAGTTATGTGATACGATATTTCAATTTTTTGGAGGGTTCCCCATTGCATATGTATGTACCTAGACTCAGCGAGAATGTAAACGCTGCATTATGTTCAACTTCTTAATATGTCTTAATCTTAATGGATTAGCCACTAGAGAGCTATATGGTATATATGGTATATGTCTGAGGATAGCTCCTGACCAGATAAGTGATATTTTGAGTAAAAATTGATGAATTTGCATAGTATTTACATAGTATTGTTTACTTTTAGTATTTTAGCATGTCTGTGTGATTTTTGAGTATTTTAATAGTAAATTGATAGATACAATTATCTGTGCACATGGCTCCCATAAAGAGGAATACAAAGATGGCATCCAGGTCGCCATATTAGTCTAAAAATCTTAACTTAAAGGACTTGATTCAGTGTACTGTATGCGAAATGTATGCATTGAGGAGCGCGGTTGGAATCTGGTTAAACAACAATAGTGGAGTGAATGTGTGCAAAAAAGTGTTAAGAATGTGTGGATTTAAAGAGTGTTTCAGATCGTGTGAGTGATATCGTTGTTGAAAGTGAAAATGTAGAAAATAGTGATATGCAAGGTATGAACAGTGATATTTGCGAGGTAGTACTAGATAGCTGTGAGAGTGGCATTGAAAGTGAGAATGAAGGTAAAAATACAGAACGAATGAATGAATTAACAGATAATAAAAATGATGAGACAGATGCAATGAGTGAGATCGTACAGTTACGTGGAGTGAAACATAGGGTAAATCGGCAGCTGGAGCGTTGGCAAAAATGTTTATCGAGCATACTAACTAATAAACGGCAAAAGTATGATAAGAAAAATAAGCGTATGATAGTGAGTGTAAACAAAATGAGAGAGCTGTGTTGTATGGGGATTCCTTAGTAAGAGGTGTATTAGTTGAGAGTTTAACAAAATCGTACCAACCCGGTGAGAACGTTAAGAATGTAAGCGAGTCAATTAGAAAGCAAAAACAGCGGGTGAAAGAATTGATAGTGGTAGCAGGTACAAATAATTTGAAAGGAAACAAAAAGGCTATGAGTGAGGATGTGAAGGAATTGCTTGAGGTAGCAAAAGAGAAGAGTGAGAGAGTTAGGATGGTGAGTCTGTTGCCACGGTATGAGTATAGGAGGAGGGCCATAATTGCTAATGACTTTATGTGTGAATTATGATTGATGAGTGGTGTGGAATTTGTGGATGTGTGGAATGAGTTCGATGGGCAAAAGGATTTATTTAAAATGGATGGTTTACATTTGAATGGATTTGGTGTACGGAGACTTGAAAAGGTGTTGTCGAATGTAGTGGAAGTGAATGTGCAGAATCAGGGAAACTAGAGTTATTAAGAGGGGGGGGGGGTAGATATGCGGATTTTAGGGAGACAGTTGAGTGCGTGAATGTGTGTAATATGCCCAAGAGAGTAGGAAAGACCATGAATCAGAATGGGATAGTTAGTATAAGGCATCAAAATTGGGATGGGACAAATCGGCTTCTGCAATTCATGTATACAAATGCCAGAAGTATGAGGAACAAGAAGGAAGAATTTTTGGCCTTGGTTGGCACTTCCAGACCACAGGTAATTGGCATTAGTGAAACATGGCTGACAGAAGATGACAGAGCTAGTGGGATTGAATGTGAGGGGTATGGTGTGTTCAGGAGAGACAGGGAGAATAAAATGGGGGGGGGGTGTTATTGATGATAGCTGATGAGCTACAGCCAAGGAGAATAGAAGTCGAACTGCAGGAAAAAGAGCACATTTGAGGCTATTTGGTGTGAGATGGAAACTAGCAGAACAAAATATACAGTTCGGTGCTGCTATAGACCAGGTGATGGAATAGATGGTGGAGATAGTATGCATAAGCAAATAGAAGAAATGAGTGGAAGGAGGGTAATTATTATGGGAGATTTTAACTATGGTAACATTGATTGGAACATTGATTGGAGAGGACACATGGGAGGAAGGAATTGGATTTTATGCAGTTATTAAGGGATAACTATCTGTGACAGCATGTAATGGAGAATACTAGGGGTCAGAGAGTGCTTGACCTAGTAATTGAATCTGAAAATTTGGCTGTAACGAATATGACCACGTTGCCACCAATTGGTGAGAGTGATCATAGGGTCTTGAGTTGGGAGGTGGCTAAAGGTGTGGAATTTGCAATTAAGACAGGATACATGTGGAATTATCGGGCTGAAAAGTATGACAATTGGTTCAGTGCCATGGCATGTACAACTGCAAGGGCTAGAAGTTGATAGTGCATGGGAGGCGGTTAAGAAGTGTTTGCATGAAGCAATGGCTGACTGTATATCTAGAGTCGGAATAAAAAATCAAGTAGGGGTTATATGGATGAATAACACCATTAAGCTTGAGCTCCAAAAAAAGAAACAACTATGGAGGGAATTTAAGGAGAAAGGTGACCGGCAGGCACATGAACGGTATAAAGCATAGGCCAGAAGTGTAACGAGTGTGGTAAGAAAAGCAAAAAAGGATTATGAAAGAACAGTGGCCATGCAGGCTAAAGGAATTCTAAACAGTTTTTTCGATATGTTGCAAGTAAAACAAAAAATGTATATGGCAGAATGATTTTAAAGAATGCTGATGGTAGGGAGGTAACTGAATCAGTTGATATAGTTGAATTACTGAACGAGCACTTCGCAAGAGTATATCATCCAGGTGGTGACATTGCAGAAATGAATGAATCAATAGATTATACGGGAATTGTGGTGAATGAGGTGGAGGTGAGAAGTCTATTGCAAAACTTCAATGTCAATACATCTGTGGGATTGGATGGTATACCAGCTCGTGTCATACATGAAGAAGCTAAAGAATTGTCAGTGCCCTTGACCATTTTGTTTAATCTGAGTCTGGGGTCTGGGTTAGTCCTTAGGGGGAGGAAAGAGGGGAAAATAGTTCCACTGCATAAAGGAGGTTCCAAGACTGCTGTTGTAAATTACCGACCGATTAGCATATCAGGAATCGTTGTCAAGGTCTTGGAGAAATTAGTCAAAAGAAGAATACAGGATTGGATAGATGAAAATGCGATACTGTATGGGGAGACAACATGCTTTTGTGAAGGGGTAGATCATGCCTCAGTAACTTGCTCACGTTTTATAACACAGTGACGGCTGAACTGGATAAGGGTAATGGGTTTACAGTGATTCTGCTGGACCTTGCCAAGGCCTTTGACAGGATACCAGAACTCTAATCAGTAAACTGGAGCAGATGGGGATGGATATAGGGTTGATGAGATGGATAGGAGGGTGGCTGATGGAGAGATAACAGAGAGTGGTTTATTCAGGAGTGGAGTCCAAAAGACGGCTTGTGACTAGTGGTGTGCCGCAGGGTTCTGTTCTTGGACCACTACTTTTCAATTTGTTCATTAACGATATAGGAAAGGATCTGAGAGGAAGTGTTCACTTGTTTGCTGATGATGCAAAGTTGGGTAGAGCAATTGTGAGTGCACAGGATGTCAAAATTTTGCAGGATGATTTGGATAGTTTGGATGACTGGGCTAGGGAAAATGGATGTCAATTTAATGTGGCAAAGTGTAAAGTTATGCATTTTGGAGTGAAAAGATTAGCAGCAGTATATCACATTGGTGGAACCGTACTCTAGGAGATTGATGAGGCCTGGGATTTGGGAGTGTTGGTGGATAGGGAGCTGAAGTTTAGGGAGCACATTGCAAAAGTGGCTAAATGAGCTCATCAAATCACTTGGTTGCTGAAAAATACTTTAACAAGCAGAGACAAACAAGTTATTGTTCCTCTATATCGAGCCCTGATAAGACGCCATCTAGACTACTGTGCACAGATATGGACGCCAGGGTTTCTTCTTGATGGGGAGGAGGTGGAGAGAATCCAGAGACGAGTGACCAAGATGATAGCAGGTCTGTGGAATGAACCTTATGAGAACAGATTGAAGATTTGTGGGTTGCAAAAATTGATTGATAGGCGGAAAAGGGGTGATATGACTGAGACATTCAAATTACTGAAGGGTTCCTATAAGATTAATCCAGAAGATATTTTTCAGAATAGGACTGGTGGTGGGAGGACTAGGGCCATACATGGAAGCTGGGCAAGAATGTGGTTAGCAGGGGGTGTTAGAGCTAGGTTTTTTACTTGGAGAGTGGTAAATGAGTGGAATAAGCTGCCAGAGTCTGTTGTGGGTGCTATGACCGTGAATGAGTTCAAGGCGAGGTATGATAGATACTGTGTGAACGTCGAATAGTTGTTCTTGACATGATGTTAGGGCTTCATCGATGAGTCGGTCGACTCCTTGGAGTTGCCCGAAATAATAATAATAATAATGTATAGTACAAGTAAACAGTGGACAGTTGTGAACTTTAATGTTGAATTTGTGATAATTAAATTTTAATCCCATTTAAAAAAACTACATAATGAGTGCAAAAAGAAAACGTGAAAGTGATTCTGTCACCAAGAAACGTAAATGGCTCGCTTTAGAACAAAAGCTCGATATAATCAAGCTTCATGAAGAAGGTGCATCCTTTGCTAAAATAGGATGTGAAAAAGGAATGGACAAGTCATCAGTTCAAAAACTTATCAAAAAAAAAAAGATCAATACAAATCGCAAGGTATGGCTACGGCTTCTTATTTATCAAAAATAGTGACTAAAACCAGAAGCACTCAAATGGTAAATATGGAGCGACTGTTATCCATATGGATCGAAGACTTAACTCAAAAGCAAGTTCCGCTTAGTCAAATGGAAATTCAAGCCAAAGCATTAAGTCTTTACAATACTTGAAGATTATTGATGATATAGAAAACGGTGAGGGAACTAGTGAAAATTTTATGGCAAGTCATGGGTGGTTTTTTCGTTTTAAGCAACGAACTGGTATTCACAATGTTCATATTGTTAGCGAATCTGCCAGTGAAAATAAAGAGGCTGCTTTAAGATATTCAAAGGAATTGAGTGAAATCATACAAAAAGGTGGCTACAAAGATGAACAAATATTTAACGTTGATGAAAGGGCATTATTCTGGAAAAAGATGCCGTCACGCACTTTTATAGCAGCCAATGAAAAGTCATGCCCTGAATATAAAATTTCAAAAGACCGTCTCACACTGTTATTAGGTAGAAATGCAGCAAGGGATTTCAAATTAAAACCGATGCTTTTGTACCGTGCAGAAAATCCTAGAGCTCTTAAAAATGTATCAAAAAATAATCTCCCAGTGTTATGGCGTTCAAATAAGAAAGCATGAGTCACAAGAGTTTTATTTGAAGATTGGTTCACCAACTATTTTTGCCCTACAACAGAACGTTATTGCAGAGAAAAAGAATTAGATTTTAAGATTTTATATAATGCCCCCGGTCGTTCGACTGGTCTTTGTGATTTAAATGAAAATGTACAAATAACTTTTCCTCCACCATATACAACACCGGTGATCCAACCAATGGATCATGGTGTCATTGCGACATTTAAGATCTATTATTTGCGCCGCACTGTTTCGCAAGCCATAAAAGCTACAACAGGAGAAAATGCGCCTTTAACGGAATTTTGGAAGAGCTACAACATCAGAAACATTATTGAAAATATAGGCGAAGCATGGCATGAATTAACGGCAAGCAATCTGAGAGCAGTATGGAAACATATCATACTACATTGCGCAAATGATTTCATTGGTTTTGAAACTTATTTTGCTGAAGCCACTAATAACATAGTGGAAATTGGACAGCAACTTGGTTTCAAAGAGTTAGATTCCATCAATGTAATTGAGTGCATTGAATCGAACACTAATGAACTGGATAATGAAACGCTTATTAACATGGATGAACAACGAGCTTATGAAGAGCGGGAGGACAACTAAGACAACGACGACTGTGTTGAAGTGCCTGCACGAGAATTGACAGCTGAACACCTATCAAAAATTATTGTAATGGTTGAAACCTTGTCAGAGCATATTATGGAAGTTGATCCCAATATAGAACGTAGCCTTACAATTCACCGAACGATAAACACTGCAATTCATTGCTACTAAGAAATGTATGAAGAGAAAAAACCAAAGAAGAAAAACGTGCAAACATCGATGTTGCAATTTTTAGAGAATAAAAAATGAATTACAAAAAACATGTATTTTTTGTTTAATTATTTTTGATAAAGATATTTGAATTTATTAATCTCGTTTTATTTATTGAAAAACAGAGAGAATATTTTTTTTGGAACCAATTATCATTTTTTGTATGTATTTAGTTCCTCGATTAGTCTGGTTTCAAATAGTCCAATTTCGAACTGTGCGAGGTATTGCTGTACTTCTTTAAGAAAAACAAAGTGTCTACTTCAAACTTATTTTATCATCACCATAAATTGCAAATATCACATGAAAAACTATTACAAAAACCGGAGCAAATGCGAATGGATATAAGGTTAATAGCATGGATGAGGCTGATGGACAGACACCAGAGAGTAGTATATGGTGGAGCAGAATCTAGGAGAATGATTGTGACTAGTTGAGTACCTAAGGGTTCGGTACTAGAGTCAATACTCTTTAAGTTTTATATCAATAACATAGGAAAAGATTTAAGAGAGGAGATTCAGTTTTTTGCTGATGATGCAAAACTTGGAAGAGCAATAGTTAATAAAGATGATATAGATTTAGGTGGAAAATGAATATCATTGCCTGGTGTGAAACCACCACAGCCCCACTTATTGGAGGACTGAAGTGGCTTGAAGAGGTTTCATGTTTGGTCTCTGGAATAGAGTTTCCAGACTATGTAAAAAAAATAAATGAAAAATACAAAAAATATATTTAAAAAATTTATAAAAATAGAAAATAAATTCTTAGCTAACCCATGGTATAATATGTGCTATAGGTTTATAAAGTAACCTTTCATGGGTGGGATGATCAACATAAAAAAAAAAAAAAATATATATATATATATAAAGATATCCTACAGGATGATTTAAATAAATTGGCATTGTGGGCAAAGGATAATGATTGTCAATTTAATGTTGCAAAATGTAAGGCTATGCACTTTGGGATGAAAAGGTTGCATATGGGATATCATATTGATGATATTGGATTGCAGGAAATATATGAGGCTAGGGACTTGGGGATAACGGTGGGCAAAAAGTGGAAGTTCAGAGGGCATATTGCAAAAGTTGGTAAAATAGCTCAACGAATTACTTGATATGTTGAAAAACATGCTAACAGGTAAAGATAAGGAAGTTATTATCCCTCTTTATAAGGTCATGATTCAGCCACATCTTGATTACTGTGCACAGGTTTGGTCACCTGCATTTTTTGGTGGGCCAGGAGGAGTTGGTTGAGAGGATTCAGAGACGAGTGACCAAGATGATGATAGGTCTGTGGAATACTCCCTATGAGGATAACCTGAAGGTTTGTGGGTTACAAAGTTTAGTTGATAGGCAGAAAAGGGGGGGACATGATAGAAACTTTTAAGATATTAAAAGGGTTTTATAAAATTGATACAAGTCAAATTTTTCAATATAGGACATATAGAGAACTAGGGGCCATCTGTGCAAGTTGCGTAAGAGTGTAGTTAGTAGGGGTATGTGGACCAGATTTTTTGCATGGAGAGTGGTGAGTGAGCGGAATAGATTGCCAGAATTGGTTGTGATGCGAGTTCCCTGATGGTAAATGGATTCAAGGATGTGTATGATATGATTTGCATTTATGTAGGCTGATTTGGGGCTCCCACGAGTCTCTGGACTCCATGGGAATGCCATAAAATAATAATAATAAGCTATTTCATTAAAAAATACAGCTATGACATAACTTTACAGTTCTGCAAATGTAATTAAATAGTGGGCCAAAAAAAAATACAAGCAGGTTTTTTTTTATATAATTTTTAAAAAACACCTTATTAATGATATCAAGAAACAGTTAAAAACAACAGCACAGGCTTATAATTTGAAACTTGCCACGATGGGTTTTATTTAAATAGTTTATAGTCGACACATAAGCAAGAGTTGTCGTTGGCAGACTGCCAAGAAGAGTCAATTCATGTTAAAGGGGAGAAAGAAATAAGGCGATGCACGAATTGGTCACCAACACGTAAAATCACTTGCTTTATACGTAAAATTTTTCAACTGTTATACTAGCAAAATAGTTACCGCTTTAAAAACTACAATGATCATAAAAGAGAAGTTAATTTTCTGACTTGTAATAATAAACACTCATCCCACAAATCGATTGATTACTCTATTATCGGAATAGATTCTCCTTCTTTTGACATGTGCAGAAGTGTCAAAGGGTCTTGTATCTGTGCGCATACTATACTATACATAAGTTTTAGGTTGATTTCAAAAATTATATTTATTTTTTAGAACCTGATTTTAGCCTAATGACAAAATAAGCATTATTTTATAAAATTCTAATATATATATATATATACATATATATATATACATATGAGAGTGGTCTGAAAGGTTCTCGGCCTCGACCATAGATGGCAACACTATTGGCAAGATTTTTTTTTTCTAAGTTGATACATCTGTCATAAGCATTCATGTGAAATTGCAAGTCATTCTATCAAGTAGTTTCTTTTGTACAGCTCTCTGAAGCAAAAGTGTTGTCTGTATCCCTTGAAATGGATAAAATTGAGTATCGTGCGGTTATAAAATTCTTTGTAAAAGAAGGTTTAATGCCAAAAGAAATTCATTCAAAGTTCATAAAAGTTTATGGGCACTCTTCTCCTTCATTATCGACAATTAAGAAATGGGCTGATAAGTTTAAATGCGGCCATACCAGCCTTGAAGATGATCCACGTGAAGGACGTACAAAAAGTTTAACAACACCAGAAATCATTGATCAAGTGCATAATATGGTATTGGATGACCGGCAAGTCAAAGTGCATGAAATTGCTGAAACTATAGACATTTCAAAAGAACATGTAGGATATATTTTGCATGAAGAATTGCAAATGAAAAAGCTTTGCACAAGATGGGTGCTGCGCTTGCTCACAGCAGATCAAAAATGCATTCGCATGAAAATCTCTGAACAGTGCTTGAACCATTTTAACAAGAATAAAACTGATTTTGTGCATCGATTTATTACTATAGTTGAGACTTGGATTCACCATTACACACCAGATTCCGAACAGCAGTCAAAACAGTGGACAGAAGCCGGTTGTCCAGTGCCAAAGAAGACAAAGTCGGTTCCATCAACAGGAAAGGTCATGGCATTGGTGTTTTGGAATGCTAAAGACATTTTCTTTATTAATTATCTTGAAAAGGATAAAACAATAACTGGGGAATATTATTCCAATCTTTTAACCAAACTAGATAAAAAAAAGTCTTGAGAAAAGACCCTATTTGCAGAAGAACAAAATCATTTTTCATCAGACAATGCACCTGCCCACAAAGGTATTTTGGCAATGGGAAAATTAAGGGATCTGCAGTATGAATTGTTGGAACATCCACCCTATTCCCCAGATTTGGTTCCCTCTGACTTCTATCTCTTCCCAAAACTAAAACTCTTCCTTGCTGGTCAGTGTTTTTCTTTGAATCAAGAGGTGATTACAGCTGTAGAGGGGTATTTTGCAGATCTTACTGAGAAACACTACAGAGAGACGGGACAATGGTGCTGGAGCATTGCTGGAATAAATGTATTAGTCTTAAGGGAGATTATATTGAAAAATAAAAATAATTTTGAAATTATAAATTTGTTTTTTCATTGTTAAGCCGAGAACTTTTCAGACCACCCTCATATGTAGGAGATAGCTGCATCTGTCCCGATTCACCCTGGCTCTGTTGATAGTTATCCATAGGCTTCTAGAAAGAATGAAGCCAGGCTGGCAACTGCAGGGGTCTTTCACAAGAGAATCATCTGTTGGCAAGTTTATAGCCCATTGTTGGTTCCACATGTCATGAGTTGAAGGTGCTGGACCAGAAAAGGTCATGACCCAAAATGGGTACCTTGACTTCAGTTGGGTTCTAATGAATTTATAAGGGTTGAATGGAGAGGCAGTAATGAGTTATTTGTATTTTCAACCAGTTCTCTGAGTGAAGCCTGTCTTCGTCGTATATTTGGTGGGGCAATGTTGGAAAGCACTGATAGCCATGGCAGAGGGGTGGATTTCAGGATCCTGCTAATTATGCACATGATTATGTTCAGTTGGGAGTCAATAATGTTTGTGTGAGCACTTCTTTCCCAGACTGGCATGCAGCATTCTACAGCAGAGTAAACAAGGACCAGGCCTGAGATCCTAAGTACCTCAGCTCTGCAACCCCAGCTAGTTCCACTTGGTCTTAAGATTTATGAATATGATTTCTGTAGGTCAGACTTCTATCCAAGTTCACTCTCAGGTATTGTAGATAAGGATCATGCTTGACTGGGTTGCCACAGAAAATTAGGTTGAGTTGGCAGTTTGCCTCCTTGTTGTTAAGATGGAAAAGTGTGGACACTGTTTTGGTGGAGTTTGGTTTTAGGTGCCACTGCTCAAAATATTTCTCAAAAGCCTCCAAATCTGTGTTTCAGGACAACCTTCAGGGAATCAAAAGAAGGCAATTGGTGGAGAACCCCCATGTCATCTGTGCACATATATTGGCTTGATCTTGTTGAAGGAATGTCCAAGATATAGATGTTAAAAAGAGTTTGGGTCAAAACAGAACCTTGAAGTAAGTCATTCTGAAGGAATCTGAGTCTGCTTTTCGTTCCTCCAATATGGACCCAAATTTTTCTGATTGTGAGTATGGATTCTAGGAAGTGTAAGGTGGTTGTGCATTTCATGATGAAACTGAGCTTTGAGAGAGCAAGCCTCTGATCCATACTCTATCATAGGCCAATGTCAAATCAATGAAGACAGCTCCAGATTTTAATTTCTTTTGGAAACCAGCCGCAATCTGAGTTGTTAAAGCCAAGACTTGATCAGAGCAGTTTCTGCCAGATCTAAAGCCAGTTGCTCTATGGGGAGTGCAGTCTCAATGAGCGAGAAGATCCTTATCAGCATGATTCTTTCCAGGAGCTTGTAGGTTGAGCATAGAAGGGCAATTGGCGCGAAGGTTTCCAACGCAGCTGGAGTCTTTATCGCTTGGGAACTGCAATGACAGCTTTTTTTTTTTTTCACGCTTGTCAAGGTGTTTAAGGAACTCAGGGAGGAGGCCACTGACTCCAGTGGCCTTGCCATTCTTGGTAAGTGATAAGGCTTCTGAATTTCCTCCGTTGCGATTAGGCTACAGTGGTCTGAAGTTTCAGACCTCTGTAGATAAAACAGTCTCCAAGTAGTTTGTATGTCCATGGTACGACATGATGAAGTAGTACTTTCCATGTAGTCATAAGATCCTTTGCAACCTCCCCCCCGCCCGAGGGTATATTTCAGGGATTTGATGATGACAATCAGGAGGTTTCTTCATGATGTTAAATTCTTCCATCTTGTCTACATTTTTTATTTTTGAGACTATTAAAAGATGACGAAAAAATATCAGCACCTTGAAGATGTGTCACATTTGGTGCTAGTTTTCTATTTATATAATCGATAAGAGACCTAAATCTTCTATCAAATATATTTATCATTTACTTAAAAAAATAAGTATTTGTTATTTTTTAAGCAATTATTAAAAGTTGCATTTTTCTTAGTTCTGTTCCATTTTCGTTCATATGATTCTTGCAAGCATTAGGAATGGAATGATTACCTAGTTTAGTACTAAGATCAGTGATGTATGTAATTACACAATTTTACTGCATCTATCACGCTGTTGCTACAATTACTCATAAAATTTCTATGACTCCTTTCTTTCATCCCCTGATGCATAGTAAATAAGATAGCCTCTACACAGATATGTAGTTTTACTGATATACTTCTTTCACACAGGAAGGTTTTATGTGGCTTCAACCTATAAATGATTTTATAGGTTGGAGCGGTTTTAAACTTGTAGTATATTCATATTGTAGGTGGAGTAAGGTTTTTTCTATTTTTTTTGTTTTTATTTTTTAAATAAAACAGTATATCAAAAAAGATAGTTACACCACAGCTCTTTCAATCATATCACCTTCACTACAGTTCATAGTATAGTTCAAATCTCTTGTGTAGCTCAAGTTTTTTGTTTCTATAATAACCACTATGTTAATATATTTGTAAAATGCTTTATTAGTTCTGTGTTTTTGGATGCTAATCCTGTTACATTCCACATTACTTGATTTAATAAATCTGCAATACCAAAATGGAAATGATGGGGGGGGGGGACATCCAGTTCTTTACAAATGATAATAAATTGAAGAGAGAGCAATCGATAAAAATGATGTAGAAATTTTGCAAGATGATCTGAATAGACTAGTGTTGAAAGTTTTTCCACTTGGTTATACTATAAATTAAAGATGCCAAGAAGTTATATTCTTGGTTTAATCCTTTATCCAAGTGTAAGCAAACAAAGTTTGAGCTTGAAGTCACTTCATGACTGGGATACTTGTATATAGAAGCTAATGACTTCACATCAATTGCCTTAGTATGGCATAATGTAATGCACATATCCTTGCAGACATATATAATACTTTGCATAATGGGAAGGGCCACTACCCAGCTGGTTTCTATCTTTATTGAGGTCTCATGACTTCTGCATTACTTCAACCTTGGTATCATTTCTGGGTTTGGCTCCTACTGATGAGGCCTCAATAAAGGTTGAAACCTTTATTGATGGGTAGTGGCTCTTCCCATAATGCAAACATTATACATGTCCATAAAGATATGTGCATTGCATTATGGGATATTAAGGCAATTGATGTGAAGTCATTAGCTTCTATAAACATGCAGCCCAGTCTTGAAGTAACCATGTGAAAACTTTGTTTGCTTACACTTGGATAAAGAATTAAACCAAGAATATAACTTCTTGGGATCTTTAATTTATAAAGACGAGTACTGAGTAACAGATAATAACTGCTAGTTTAACATAGTGTAAAAACTGGAATACAAGAAACTGACATGGTTGGGGTTTTAGTAGGTGATGGTGAACAGAGCACTGTAGTTTTTAGGATATATCAAAAAGGGGGCATAATAGCTGACTAATGATAACACAATGACAGGCAGGAATGCGGAAGTTATCATCCTTGTTTATAACACTGTGACAACTACATTTTAACTACAGTGTATAAATTTGGTAGCCTGAGTTTCTTGGTGATGAAAGAAAAAGTGGTGGAGAAAACTCAGAAGCAAGTGACCAAACTGGTGATTGGTCTGTGGAGAGCTTCCAATAATGACAGACTGAAAGTTCATGGGTTAGTTTAACTGTCAAGCAAACAAAAAAAAAAAGGGGGGGGGGGGTGAGTATGATTGAAACACATACTAAAGATCTCTTTCAATAAATGTAGTTGTAAACTAAGGTATGAGACTTGACTTTTTTGCTTGGAGAGTAGTGAATGAGTGGAATGGGGTGCTAGAGGCAGTAGTTAGTGTTCTGTCAGTGAACGAGTTTAAGAGGAGGTATGGCAGGCATTGTATGAATAATAGAATAGGGCAGAACTCCTGCAATAAGTTTTAGGATCCTATGGAAATGCCAGTATAATAATAACTATTATAAAATTAATGACAATTTGTTCAAAGCTTTAGTAAATTTTAAGTACAAGCAGTTTTGTTTCCACTGCACAAGTTCTTATTTTCATATATCAACAAAATCAAGAATATGAACATTAAATGCAATAAAGATGCTAAATATCCATAAATATGGCATTTCAAACCAAGAGTAGCTACGGAATATAGTTTTACTGATAATTCTGAAGGATTTCAAGACCCAGCTGAGACAATACAAAAATGAAACAAGAATTCGTTAATACTACTAACCAACTGCAGCTAGGTTTCTTCAACTTACATAACCAATCTGTTTCAAACACAAAATGGAGAACTCAAAAATGTCTTGGAATCAAATGACTTTAACAACTGATTTGGTTTTAAAGACTAAGTTTTCATGCTTTGAATTTTTCTGAAAAAAAATTTTTAAGTTTACACTTCTTTGGATAAATAAATCATTGTTTAAGCATAAAATATTGTTTTGTTGATCTTTAATTAACATTATTATGGGTAAGCTTCATTGTTGAGAATGCAACCTCAGTTTTTAACATTACATCTCTGTGAAATAAATTTGAGTTTTCAATTTATGAGCATGCGCTAGAAATGAATTAACTCAAAGTTGGAAACTACCTGTACTTATAATTTCTTTTGGGTAAGTCTGATGGCATGCCAATTCAGATTTAATTGGGAGCTCTGTTATGCGAGATGAATTTTCTCTTATATAAGAAAAAAAATGGTTTTGTTTGGTTTCATATTTATAAAACCAAAAAATGTTACACAGAAATGTTCTCTTAATGAGACCTAAAGTTAAGCATTAATTAATTGTGATTATTGTGACAAAGTCATGCTGTCAAATAATGTAGACAAAATCTAGATCATTTTGAATTTCAGACATAATGATGAATAAATGCCTGAAATCAATTGATTTTCTAATTAGAAAAATAACATCCCACAATTATGTTTAATTCTACAACTGCACAAATTCAAAGTGTTCACCGATGAAGTTTCCAGGAAAGTTTTCCATCTGCATTAGTTTTTTTTTGTTTTGTTTTTTATGTTGGGCCCATACACAAGCGGTTGGTTGATCAACCTATAATACATTAGTACCATATGTGGGTAGTCTTAGAAGTCTTATTTTCTATAGAATATTTTTAACTTAAAATATCTGATTTATTTTCTATAGAATATTTTTAACTTAAAATATCTGATATAATAAAACTATTAAATTTATGATAAAAAATTCAAACATACTTACCTATGAACAAGAGGTAAGGGTAAAAAAAGCAATGCAGATGTCATATCCAAACCACAATCTAACATGATAGTAGTATTTTTAAACTTCAGAATACTACATGTTTTATTCGGATGACCACTAAGACAGTACTATAAAAAGAAATCATAATTTATAAGACTTCAGAAAACTTAATACAGATACACCATCGATTTTCTGGCAATGGATGGTCCAGCACCTCCTTTAGTCTGGACAAAATTATGAGAGTGCATTTGAAATTCCCACGAACATGTGACTAGTTAACTGGGCTGCTATAGATGGTGTTGCATGTACACACCTTCGCTTAGTTATTTCATCTGCATTTGACTTAATGGTGATCTCTAGATTTAGAATGATTCTTGGTGTGAGAAAAAAAATTATACTAAAATGTAAGCAAAAAATTATGTAAACAAAAAAAAAAATTGTTTGCTTACAATGAACTCTAGCTAGAGCTTCTAGGCAAGTGATAGCACAAGCATAAACATAAGTCCATATCAACCACTTGCACTTGTATCATTTATACTAATGCACTTCATTTAATAACTTAATCACATTTAATTTACATTTGAATTTCTAGCCATCCATGATGCTTTAGAAAAATGCGAGACTTTTTGGGTCACAGCTGCAGTGATGAATTATTATTACATGACCTTTATTGGTCGAGCAATCAGTTAATCCAGCTATGCTCTAGAAACAAGAATGCCAGAAAATCTGTGATGTACCTATATTAAAATACATTTAAAAACACTAGCAGATATAAAGCCAAAGACAAAAAACACTGAGTCATAATTAGAAAAAAAAAAAGGAGTGTAATCAAGATAGTTAAGCTATCAAGAGCTATTTATCAGATAGGCACTGGAGACATTTTTCAAATGGCAAAACGGGAGGAACCATCCATGGTAGATGTGCAAGAGACTGGTGCATGGAATCGACTGTGAGTGTAGACACAGTCACAGTGTGAACAACAGATTTGAAATTCTGTCAGATAGAAGAGGATAGACTGGAAACCGACAGAGAGAGAGAGAGAATGAGAAGAATGCAAGGGAGGGTTGGAACCAGGAATAGAGTGATCCCGGAACAGCAGGTAAGTGGAGGAGCACAGAGTGAGAATTAGAAGAGAGAGTGAGTGAGGGATGCAGGTTAACAATCAAGGAACAGATTGGTAAGAGGTCTGATGTATGGAGACTCAATGATCCATTGAGTGCAAGATAGGATGCCAGAGGAGTATTTGCCTGGAGGAACGATACAGAGTGTGGCTATGCCAATTAAAATTAAGCAGGGTGAAAGGGTGATGAGATGATTGTGATGGTGGGCAAGAATGATTGGCAATGTAAATTAGGTGGCGAGAGATCTGAGATTCTTGCTTGAGGTTGTACGAAAGAAAACACAGAGAGAGAGGGGGGGGGGTGTTGCCCAGGTATAATAGTGAGGAGCTGAGCAGAAGAGCAGTAATAATGAATAGCATAATAGACAGGATGTGTCAGAAGAGAGGATTGGAATATGTGGATGCTTGGAGGGCATTTGAGGACAGAAAGGAACTGTATGCGAGAGACCGCTTGCATCTGAATGAGGAAGGACGTAGGCATCTGGAGAGCTTGCTGTTTTCTGAGCAAGTTGGCGTGTCAATGCAGGGAAACTAGAATTTCCAGGGTGGATGGTAGCAGGGGTGGCTTCTTGCAGGAAAGGTACTTAGGGAGAGGGGGGGGGGGGATGACATCAAGTAACACTGAGTCCAGTGGGTTCTGGGGAGATAATGATAGGTATAGAAGCAGTGACATTTTTATGCTTTATATTAATGACAGGAGTATCCAGAATAAAGGAGATGAATTGGTAGCACTGTTGGTATCACCTGGCCAAAGATTATTGGGATCTCTGAGACGTGGTTGATGGAAGATGATATAATAACAGGAATAGAAGTAGCAGGGTACAGCATTTTTTAGGATTTTTACAGCATTTCATAGGAGGGGAAAACGAGGTCATGGAGTACTGCTTATGATAAATGATGACTTATGTCCTGTAAGAGTAGAGGCTTTGGAGGGCAGTGACACTAATAGTTTTGAAAGCATATGGTGTAAGGTAGAGGTGGGCGACACAGGATATTTAGTGGGGTGTTGCTACAAGCCAACGAGTACAGAGCGTGGGGAGCTGGAGATGTTTAGGCAGTTGAGCTTGGCAAGTGCAAAACAGAATGATTGTTATGGGAGATTTTAACTACAGTAGTATAAGCTGGGAAGAGGAATGCATGTAGTAATAAGGGAATGGAATTTCTAGAATTCTTGAGAGACAAATGTCTTAGGCAACATGTAATAGAGGGAACAAGAGGGTCAAGAGTTTTGGATTTGGTCATAGCATCAGAAGAGCTGATAATAACTGAGATGACATCTCTTCCCCCAGTTGGAGAGAGAGAGAGAGAGAGAGAGTGACCATGTGGTTTTGACTTGGAAGATGAATAGACAGGCAGGAATATCAAAGAAAAGGGAATGTATGTGGAATTATAAGGCAGGTGATTATAATAGTCTTACATATAAACTTGGGACAGTTCCATAGAGGGAGGAATTGGAAAGGAAAGATATCATTGGTGCTTGGGAAATTGTGAAGGAATATTTCTTAGCTACAATAGTAAACTGAATTCCACAAGTGAAGAAGAGAACACAATTTGATGTAAAATGGATGACAAACAATATCAAACAGGAACTGTTTGGTATTGTTTGTCATATCAAACTGCAGGTGAAAAAGAGATTATGGAAGAGATATAAGGAGAGGGGGTGGAGAGCAGATGCATGAGGAATATAAGACTCGGGTCAGGAGAGCGACTAGTATGGTGAGGAAGGCAAACTGGAATATGAGAAGAGATTGGCATTAAAGATCCAAAGAAAATCCTAGGGATTTTTTAAGCTATATGACCAGTAGGAGGAGAAATGATTGTGGAAGAATGACATTGTGGAATAAAAATGGGAATAGAGCGACTGATGCAGAGGACGTAGCGGAGTTGTTCATTGAATGTTATTACAGTATTTCATCCTGAAGAGATAGGTTTTAATACTAGAGGGATTGGGCAGGTTCGAGGTTTAGAGGTGCAAGAGGAGAGTGTGTTCCAAATACTGAGTACTCTGGAAGTCAGTAAAGCTGGGGGACTGGATGGTATTTCACCAGGGATTTTGAGAGAATGTGGTAAAGAACTGACAGCCCCGTTGACCTGGCTTTTCAATGAAATCTGGCTACAGGAAGGGTACCCAGGGAATAGAAGGAAGGAAGTTATGACAGTGCCATTGCATAAGGGCTGTAGCAGACTGGCATTGTCTAATTATAGGCCAGTTTGTGTGTCATCAGTAGTTGTTAAGATCTTGGAGAAATTAGTGAGGGACCATATACAGTGTTGGGCAGATGAGGGTAATATTATCTGTGAGAATAAACATGGATTTGTTAAGGAGCACTCTTGCTTTAGTAATATGATTGCCTTTTATAATAAACTGACATGAGCAGTTGATGAGGGAAAGGCATATACTGCCATTTTTTTGGATTTTGCAAAGGCATTTTATAGGGTACCACATGATAAGCTGATACTTAAGTTGCAGCACATGGGTTTAGATGTCGGGTTGGTCAACTGGATTAAGGATTGGCTGTCTGATAGGTATCAGAGAGTTGTGTATGGGGGCAATATCAAGGAAGCAGAAGGTTACAAGTGGGGTTCCACAGGGCTCAGTACTGGGACCTATATTGTTTAACCTTTATATCAATGACATTGTCAATGGATTGTAAGGGGATATTCAGTTGTTTGAAGATGATGTGAAGCTGAGCAAGGTTATTAGTAATAGTGCAGATGTGGCAGCCCTTCAAGAGGATTTGAATAAACTGGACAGATGGGCAAATAAATGGGGATGTCGGTTTAATGCAGCAAAATGTAAAGTCTTGAAGTTTGGGATACATCGATGGGAGGCTGCATACTCAATTGGAGGAGCGGTAATGGAGGAAGTAAGGGAAAGAAGAGAACTGTGGGTGATGATTGATAGAAAACTGAAATTCAAGGAGCATATTTTAGGGAGTTAATTATAAAAAAAACAGCAGAATTCAAAAGTTAAAAAAAAACTTAATAGTTTTTCAAAGCAGGATTACCTAAACGAAGCACCTCAACATAACATCGAACATTAACTTCACATTAACTTATCTAAAAGTGTGAAAAATGAGTTAAAAATTGTGTGTAAAAAAACTTTTTTTTGTTATTACAGTACTAATATTGATAAAATGGCAGTATAATGTTACAGATATTTTTATTTTAAAAAATTCGTGATTTAACGGCCTTTCAATTTTAAAAGACACCCACCCCCTTAGTCCGTTAAATCGAGGGTTTACTGTAATTGGTAGAAGTAGGAATACAAATACCAGTAATATGGTCTATAGCCAAGATGGAATTTTAGGAAAGCAAACTAGCAGGATTTTTTTCCAAGAACTGGATGTTTCCAAAAGGAATACATATTTGTCTGGAATGAAGACTGTTAAGAGCTATAAAAAGTCTATTTAGAGTCTGGCAACTATGACATAGCTGACAAATTACTCCAGAAGCTTGATAACAGGCACAGAGAAAAATGGATAAAAACTACATAGGTTTAGACTAAAAAATCAAGTAGAAAAGCATGGAGCCTATTAAAGAAATTGGGTGGAAGAAAACCTGTCACCTGTAAAGATCCTTTGGTGGCTCCAGATCATACTGCCTGTCGAATTACTTTGCTGTCTAGAGCAGCTGAGATTATCAACATACACGAGAGGTTAAAAGAACACTCAGAAACTTATGACATAGAACAGCTGATAGTTCCCAATTTTCAAGATAATTTACTACAGATGAAATAACTGTGATCTTAAAGTGGGTTAAAACTGGAAAAGCAGCAGACTTTGATGGTATTCATCCTGAATTTTGATTAACTCTGGAAAAAATGCTCGTCATTGGCTAACAAGATTCTTTTCTCATATTTTAAGGATGAGAAAACTTCCAAGTGCCTTTAAGAGAACCAAAATAATAGTCATATTAAAACCCAACAAGCCTCAAAATCAAGCAGAGAGCTATCACCTAATTGCACTCCTCTGTTACTGTTAAAAGCTACTCGAAAGACTCCTCCTTAACAGAATCGGACCAAAAATATCCGAAGTTATCCCTATTGAGCAAGCAGGCATTAGGGCTCAGTGTAGTTGTACAGACCAAGTACTAAACCTTGTTACCCATATTGAGGCAGGCTTTCAGAGATGTTTGAAAACTTCTGTTGTGTTTGTTGACCTTACTGATGCATACAATACGGTATAGAAAGAAGAGCTGCTGTACCAGCTGATACAAGTCATACCATGCCAATCCATTATACGACTTATTGGTAACATACTTTATGACTGGTTCTTTCATGTGGAACTGGGAAATAAAATGAGTTTCCAGCAGAGTTCAGTATTAGCACCAATCTTATTCAATCTATATACATCTGATCTAGGTCATGAAAATTTGCTTATGCTGATGATATAGCCCTCGCCATCCAACATAAGAACATCGATGTAACTGAAGATATTCTCACAAACGACCTTAGAATTACTGGAGCATACTTTTATAAATAGAGACTAACACCAAACCTCAATAAGATAGAAGTTAGTTCTTTCCATCAAACACCAAATTTGCACATAGGAAACTTCAGGTCAACTTTAACAACACAACTCTGCAACACCAAGGCTTCACTAAATATCTGGGTGTTACCTTGGATAGAACACTATCGTTCAAAAGACATCTGAAAAATATCTCTTTAAAGATCAGGAACCATCATAACATCATACAAAAACTATATGGTTCCATGGGTATTCTTCTGCTACTACATTGATGCTCCCTGTTGCGTCTGGTCTATTCAGCAGCAGAGTATTGCTCACCAGTATTCTAAACAGTCCTCATGTTAACATAAAGGGCATAAACAATCCTCCGTGCTGTCCTGGTTGGCCGAGAGGTTAGTGTATCCATATCCGCTCTCCAGGCAAAAGGCTGCGGATTCGAATCCTGCTGTGGGCATGGATGTTTGTGATTGTCTTTGAAAATACTAGTGGTGGTGGTGGGCAACAGATGGTGTTGGTGTGGATGATGCAGTTCGCTGTAGTTGGTGGAGTGAGTGGTGAAGACGGAGAGTTGTAGAGTAGGTGCCTTCCCTTGATGAGTCTTTGGATTCCATGGAAATGTCATGTAATATCAAGAAAATCAACATGCAAATAAATGCAGCAATGAGGACAATAACAGGCTTTGTCAAATCCACTCCCCTGTACTGGCTTCCAATCTTGAGCAACACTGCACCACCGAACTTGCGCAAGCAAGATGCTCTCGTGAAAGTGTACAGAAAAATAAACAGTTACCCCCCTGTTACCAACACATGCCGATTTCCCACATTTAAATATAAATTGCCTTAAATCTTGATGGCTTCCATTAATACCAACTGAAGAACTTGTAAATAGCGATTTCAATGTTAATTTGAACTAGAAATTTGGAAGAAAAAATCACTAGCAGACTTAAATGAGTATATCCTTCCCAAGCAAAATCCAAAAAAGGACTGAGATTCCATGTCACCTATGGAAAAGCTTAAATAGGATATGCAAAGGACATGGTATCTGCAGAGACAGCTTACACAAGTGAGAAAGATCATCTACACCATGATGTTACTGTGGGCCACAAACCAAACCATCTAGCACATTGTGGCGGATTGCAGCACAAGAGTATACCCTGATAACCTGAGAGACTTTTCTGAGGCAGGTCCTTCAAGCTCTTAAATGGCTAGCTGAACTAGATTTAAAAGTTTAGGGACTTTTTTATATTTTTACTAGTTACTTGTACATATATACTACCTGTCTCATTTATCTTGTCTACACAGATATGCATTGTATATACTGACGTCATGTGCTAAATGAATAAATAAATAAATAAACAGTGAATGAGTTAATGCACAGGAAATCTGAGGATGTGTCAAATGAGTCTGACAGAGGAAGACTTGTACAGGAAGGCTGGTGTGCATTGGAATGGATCTGGTCTTCAGAGTCTGGAAAAAGTGTTATTGAATGAAGTGAAAGATGATGTGCAAAATCAGGAAAACTAGAGCTTTTTTTTTTTGGAGGGGTCTGAGCTTTTCGACGTATTCACGAATATTATTCTCCTCAGAATATTTCCACTATAAAATATTTATTTATGAAAAATGCTTAGAAAACTAAAATGACAAATTCCATTTTCTGCGAAAAACTTCTCGCAGAACACTTATTCACCTTCTGGGGAACACTGGTGTTCTGCGGAACACAGTTTGGGAAACCCTGGATTAGTCTATCCTGGCCAAAGGTTCATGTGAGATATGGCATTAGTGAGACATGGCTGACATAGTTACTGGAATGTATAGTCTGTTCAGGGAGGACAGAGAGAAAAAAATGGAGGGAGAAGTGTTATTGATGACAGCCAATGAACTGCAACCAAAAAGACTAGAAGTTCAACTGCATGCCAGTGAAAATAGCACATCTGAGGCAACTGGTGTGAAATAGCGGTCAGCAAAACTATGGGAACACCGACTGGAAAGAGGAGAGAACACATGGGAGGAAGGAAACATAATTTATGCAGTTACTAAGGAATAATTACCCAAGACAGTGTATGTGATGGAATGTGGTAGGGATTTGAGAATGCTAAATTGAGTAACTGAATCAGAGAATTTGTCTATAACCAATATGACCATATTGGTTATAGACAATGCCACCAACTAGTGAGAATGATCATGTGGTCTTGTGGCTAAATGTGTGGAATTTTCAGTTAAGAGAGGATGTATGTTCAGTTACAGAGCTGGTAAGTAAGACAAGCTCAGGAGACTGCTTGGAACAGTGCCATGGCATGAGAACCTGCAAAAGTTGGATGTTGATATGCATGGGAGGTGGTAAAGGAGTGTTTGAGGGAGTAATAGCAAACTGCATACCTAGAGTTGGAAAGATAAATCAAGTGGAAGTTAATAAAATAAATGAACAGTATCATTAAGCAGGGGAAAAAATGTAGAAGGAATTTAGAGAGAAAGGTGATCAGCAAGCACATGAGTGCACAGTATAGTAAGGAAGGCAAATTAAAGTACGAGAGGAAATTAGCTGTTCAGGTTAAAGGTAATCCCAAATAGTTCTTTTGATATGTGATGAGTAAAAGGAAGAATGGTTATGGAAGAATAATTTTAATGAATGTTGGTGATGATGGGGAGATAACTTTAGCAGTCTAAATAGTTGAATTACTGAACGAATACTTTGCAAGGCTGTATCATCATATCGAGGTGGACGTATTGCAGTAACAAGAGAGGCAAGGGCTGATGAAGAAAGAGAGATAGATGAACTGGAGATGTATGGGGTATTACAGAACTGTGATGTAAATATTGTTATGGGATTTGATGGTATATATATATATCTGTTCAAATATTATGAGAAGGTTCCAAGGAATTGGCAGTGCCTTTGGGCACATTGTTTAATTTGTCTCAGTTCTGGGTTGGTCCCAAGGAAAGAATAGGGAAAATAGTTCCATTGCAAAGGAGGCTCCAAGATTGAGGTAGCAAATTATTGACCAGTCATCATCTGAAGATTGACAGTCAAGATATTGGAGAATTGGTTAAGGAAAAAATCACCCAGAAATTTGTAGATAGGAATGGGATGCTATATAGGAGAGCAACATGGTTTGTGAAGTGTAGGTCATGCTTCAATAACTTGCCTTTTATAATATGGTGATGGCCAAATTGGATAAAGATAATGGATACATGGTGATACTGCTGGACTTTGCAAAGGCTTTTGACAGGATAACACATGGAATTCTCATAAGTAAATTGTAGCAAATGGGAGATGGATAGGAAGTTAGTGATGTGGATAAGAGAGTGATCGGTGGAGAGATACACAATGGTAGTTTATTCAGGAGTAGAGTCCAGTTGAGGCTTGCAACCGGTGGCATGCCACTGTACAGTGAATTAGTGAATTAATGATATTATTATTATTATTATTATTTATTATTTTTACCCCAAGACCTCATGGAGTCAAAGACTCATCTGGGAGGTCCTTTTTTTTATAGGAAATGATCTGAATGGAAATATTCATTTGTTTGCCAATGAAGCAAAATTGGATGGAGTAATAGCAAGGATGCTGTTAAATTTTTGCAGGATAACTTAGACTAGCATTATGTGCAAAGGAGAATGAGTGGATGTCAGTTTAATGCAGGCAAAGTATAAGGTTATGCATTTTGGGTTGAAAAGATTACCAGCAGTGCACCATATTGATGGAACTGTAGTTCAGAAAATTGATGAAGCCAGGGATTTGGAGGTTTTTGTGGATAGTGAGTTGAAGTTAAGAGGGCATATAATAAACAGGTCAGATGAGAAGTGTCATCCCCTCTTACTTGGATATTTAATTTAAGTTTGAACTCTGGTATGGTCCCTAGGGAGTGGAAGTTAGGCAAAGTGGTTCCTTTGCATAAGGGTGGCTCTAAAACTGCAGTATTGAATTACAGACCAATCACCATCTCAGGAGTAGTGGTAAAAGTATTGGAAAAGTTGGTTAAAGACAAAATTCAAGAATGGGTGGATCAGGATATGATACTCTATAGAGGCCAACATGGTTTTGTTAAAGGTAGATCCTGCCTTAGCAATCTATTAACTTTTCATAATAGAATGACATCAGAGTTGGACAAAGGAACTGGCTACACAGTGGTACTTCTGGATTTTGCTAAGGCTTTTGACAGGATACCCCATAGAACACTGTTACGCAAATTGGAGCAGATGGGAATGGATATTAAATTGGTGATATGGATAGGAGAATGGCTCAGGGAGAGATACCATAAGGTGGTGTATGGAGGAGCCGAGTCCAGAATGAGGCAGGTGACCAGTGGTGTGCCTCAGGGCTCTGTGCTTGGGCCAATGTTGTTTAATTTGTATATAAATGATATAGGAAACGGCTTAAAGGGAGATATTCAGTTGTTTGCTGATGATGCAAAGTTGTGTAGTGCAATAAAAAATCAAGCTGATGTTGAAAGTTTGCAGGAGGATTTAAATAAGCTGGTAAAATGGGCAAAAGAAAATGGATGTCAGTTCAATGTGGAAAAGTGTAAAGTCTTGCATTTTGGGATTAAAAGATTACCAGCTGTGTACTACATAGATGGAAAGGTACTCCAAGAGATTGATGAGGCTAGGGACTTAGGGGTATTGGTAGATAAGGAGATGAAGTTCAGAGGACACATTGCTAAGGTGTCCAAGATTGCACATAGGATTACTTGGTTGTTGAGGAACACACTGACATCCAGAGATAAAGAGGTTATTATTCCCCTTTATAAAGCATTGATACTTCCACATTTGGATTACTGTGCTCAGGTCTGGTCACCTGGATTCCTTGGAGATGAGGAGGCTGTGGAGAGGGTTCAGAGAAGAGTGACCAAGTTGGTGAGTGATATAAAAAATGCTCCCTACATTGATAGATTGAGAGCTTGTGGATTGCAGAGATTGGTTGATAGGCGAAGAAGAGGGGATATGATAGAAACATTCAAATTACTAAAAGGTTTTTATAGGATTGATGCAGGGGAAATGTTTCAGCTGTGTGATAGTGATGGAAGAACAAGAGGTCATCTCTGGAAATTAAAGAAGAGTGTGGTAAACAAAGGTGTCAGAACAAGGTTTTTTGCCTGGAGGGTGGTGAATGAGTGGAATTCATTGCCTGACTTTGTTGTGAGCTCTTCATCTGTAAATGAATTCAAGAAGAGATATGACAGATATTGGTTTGCTAGTTTGGGTCTCCCGCGATGAGTCTACTGACTCCATGGAGATACCCGTAATAATAATAATAATAATAATAATAATAATAATAATAATAATAAATAATAATAATAATAAAAGTGCGAGATTAGTGATGACAGAGAAGAGCAGAGGGGGGGGGGGACATACATCCAAGAAATGAAGTCAGCAGGACTGTTATTATTATTATTATTAAAAGAGACCTCCAGTGAGTCAGAGACTTATCGAGGGAGGCCACATACTACACACACCAGCTATCATACTTATTCTTGAATTCATTCACACTGCTTGTACTCACAACATCCAATGACAATCCATTCCAATCACGCACCACCCTCTGAGAGAAAAATCTAGCCCTCACACCCTTCTTGGCGGCCTTCATTCTCAGCTTCCAAGGATGCCGTCTCATCCTTTCCCCATCCTCCATAAATTGAAAAATTCCATCAATTGAAATCCTGTATGACTCTTTCAGAAGTTTGTAAGTCTCAATCATATCGCCCCTCTTTCTCCTGTTTGCTAGTATCTGCAATCTACAAATTCTCAATCTGTCTTCATAATCAGTATTCCACAATCCTATTTTCATTTTTAACACTCTCCTTTGTACTCTCTCCAATATATTAGAATCACAACAGAAACCAGGAGAACAGACCTGTGCACAATAGTCCAAGTGAGGTCTCATCAAGGACTTGTAAAGAGGCAAAATAACATCTTTATCTTTACATGTGAACGTTCATTTCAGCATTGCAATTATCTTTTGAGTTGTATTTGCAATCTTTACCATATGGGCCCTACACTTCAACTTCCTATCTATTAACACTCCAAGATCCCTAGCCTCATCAGTTTCTTCTCGCCTAATCCCACAAATATAATATGACATTGGATATCTAATCATGCCAAAGTGAATGACTTTACATTTACTGACACCCATTTTCACATGCCCACAATTCTAACCTATTCAAATCATTCTGCAAAGACTGCATATCAACAGCATTCCTGATTACCCTAGCTATCTTTGCATCATCAGCAAATAACTATATGTCGCTTGTCAAATCCTTCCCAATATCATTAATGTATAGATTGAATAACAGTGGACTAAGCACTGATCCTTGTGGTGCACCACTAGTTACCTTAAACCTTGCAGACTCAGATCCTCCATATACCACTTTTTGATATCTGTCAGTCAGAAATAATACAGAATCAGAAATAAGCCAGTGTGTCAGAAATAAAGTATAAAGTGAAGTCTCATAGGGTGAGTAAGTGTTTGTATAATTTCCTGGACTACACTCCCATTTACTCCTGCATCAAGAACTTTTGTTACATTTGCAGGAAAACGATGTTTGCAAGCCAGAAAAAGGTCACCACTCCATTAGTGAAAAAGGCATATCACAGCTTTATTTCAGATGTAAGACTGGACCAGGACCAGGACAAGGTCTGGACCAACACATATGCTGCAATACTTGAGCTAGAAATCTTCCAAAGTGGCTGAAAGACGATAAAGTGTCAATGTCATTTGCCGTTCCTATGGTTTGGAGGGAGCCAAGCAATTATGCAAATGACTGCTACTTATACATACTACCAACTATTTCAGGAGACATCACAAGGAAAACTAAGAGGTATGTTGGGCTATGCTAATGTAACATAGCCCAACATACCACCTGCTCTCCGATCAGTTCTGCATGGCGAAGGACTTCTCCATTCCCAAACCTCCAAGAGAATTTTTCATCGATTCACAGGACGGAGGCAAACAGAAGTTGGGTTCTCCTGAGCCTTCGACATCTAATGATGATCCATATGGCGGCCACTGTGTGTCATCTGCATCGCACATTCTCACACAAGAACTGAAATATCCTGTTTGCAATCTGAAGCTGTCCAATGCCAAAACAGAGTTAATGGGATGGAGACTTCTACAATGGAATCTTCTCGAGGAAAATGTCCAAGTGACTTCGTTTTGTGCTCATCATGCGCAATATGCACCTTACTTCCGAAACAAAGATGACCTTGTGACATCGGATGTAGGAGCAGATATTTACCGGTATATGTGATAAGCAGGTATTACTCTATTATATAAGAAACTATTGCAAATCTCTCACAAACTGTAGCCGATTATGCACTTTCCTTGAGGAAGATCGTGTTTTAGCAAACTACTTATTACATCAAGGTGATACATGCACTGGACAAGGGAGATACACACTGAGCAGTATACTCAGATTTTGCTAAAGCCTTTGATAGGCTGTCACGTCACAGATTGATGGGGGGATTCAGGAACATTTTGCTAAAATTGTGAGAACAGCACAGCAGATTATGGCAATGATGCAGACAGCAATGACATGTAGAAATAAGGATATTATGATTCCATTGTATAAAGCTCTGAATAGACTGCTGTGGCCACCTGGTTTTCAAAAAGATAAAGAGATGTTGGAAAGGGTTAGGAGAACAACTGACTAAAGTGGTTTCTTCTCAGGAATATTGAGTATGAAGCCAGATTGAGAGAATGCAATTTGCATAGGCCTGGAGAGAAGTTAGAAGTAGACATGATAGAGACATAAGTTGGTAAGAAATTATTACTGAATTAATGTGGACCACATTATTCATAGAATGGTGGGGACAGAAAGAGAAAAAGAGGCCATCTCTGGAAGCCATATATGGAGGGTGTTAAACTGTGAATGAAATTATTTTGTATGTTTTTGTTCTTCATTCACATTTAACATAATCTACCTTATATCAAGCAAGACTTGTTTAAATATTATTAAGTTTATTTTATTTATTGCTATGTTAATATTATAAGAATTTGTATTTAACATTTTTAACTGCATATTAATTGAAATGTAAATATTCTCTATTTATTCCTACTTGTAGAAGTTTAATGTTATGCAATAGCTCAATTTTATTATGTTTTGTTTTGTTGTCATGGAGACGTATGTAAATAAGCGAGGGCGAGTTTGGAACAGTGCGTGAGGAGAATGTTAAAAGTTTATTGAAAAGTTTTAGTTAAAGAGATTACAAGAATAATTTAGGTGGGAAGAACAGATATATAAGCGAGGAACGCTGAAAATTTAGAGATATAAGGGATAGATAAGGAGATAGAGAGGAAACATAGAGAGAGAGGATTGGCATTCGGTTGGAATCGGAGCATTCAGGAATCAGAGTGCGATAATAGCGAGTCGGCAAAATCACTCAAAGAGCTAATTAAAGTCTACTAGTTGAGAGGAGGTTAGCTAATATGTTGTAGAATAACAATTATAGCTACGGAAGACAGCTGAGCGACTACTAAATAGACTAGCGATACTTGAGTTGAGATTTAATTTCAGGGCCGACCTTTCAAGGACACACAGAATCTTGAAATAAAGCACGGAGTTACTAGAGAATAGTAGAGGCTGTAAAGTTGAAGTTTAAGGATGGCTGTGTTTAGAATTATAGTGCCTAAAGAATTAATTGAATGCAGGAAGAATGAACAACTGCGCATATAAAACTTCAAGTTAAGAATTATTGTGTGTTGCCTTAATTCATGAGTGATCAGTAGTACTTCATGCAAGAACGTTTGTTTATATGTATAGTGACCGATGATTAATTCAGTTATTGCTTAGAAGATTTATTTAATGAGTGCCGTATACTGTTTAAGTGTTTACAGTTATAAAAAGTGTTTACGTATAAGTAGATGAAGAAAAAAGATTATCGGTAAGACTATTCCAACCTTTAATATTTCTATACAGAGAAGTGTGTGAGTTTCATCCTAGAATTTCCTTATACTAACAGTAACTATTGCAGACAATTAGCTGAAGTGTAAAATTAAAAGTGTTTGTTTGTGAAGAGGTGTTACTGCAATTTTTATTGTATTTGGAACTTAAGGAACTGTGAGATGACTGTATTATAGAGATAACAGATTTACAATTGTCTGAGCTTGTATGATTGTATTTATCAGAGAAGCTAAAATGTTTGTGATATCTTAATTACTGATTTGAAGTTAAGTGTAAAATTTGTGATTTTAAAATTAAATGTTTGTTTTTGTTAATCAAAAGTTGTATTTTGCCTGAATCTCTTTTACTGCACCATTCATAAAATATTTGAACCAAGCGGGTAAATTAAGTAAGTTAAATATTCTCAGCCAGTATATATAATAACAACATATAAGGGAAAGGTGGTTAAGAGTTGGTTTATCTTCAATTCTTGAACTAATTCAGACATAAAGTGGCATAGTCTTTAAATATAAATTTTCTTTATATTTGAATTAGAAATCAACTTGCAACCTACCAACTAGTTAAGAACATCGTAATAACCATATATCGGATCCAAAGTATAGATTGAGAAGAAGTAGGATCCAACAAGGGTGTGAATAAGGGGGGGGGAGGAGTATGTTTTCCCCCTTATTCATATTGCATGAAAGCATGGTGAGTGTGGAAACATTGAATGTATTTAAGTCAGTATGATGGTGTGTGCGAGATAGTGGACATCCTGCAATGAGTTGTTTCACTCCACAGAGATTTGAGAGTAATAATAAAACAGGTCAACTGGCTCTGCAAACACACATATCTGCAGATATAAAATACTTATTGAATACAGTAAAAGCCTCATGTTTCATCCAGTCCTGTTGCATGAATGTAGCGCACAGTCTGAAGCACATAATTTGACACTGTCATATTTAACTGACATCCATTATCCTATTCTCAGTTATGCATCATCAGCAAAAAACAGAATATTTTACCACAACTCACTTCTATATCATCCCTGTATAATAATGGTCCAAATACAGACACAGCACACCATTGGTTAACTACCTACTAATAGGCAGATAACTTCTAATGGGGTGCACCATGAGATGAGGATTGAACTTTTAGAAGCTATGGTCAGTTTTTCACATTCCTTAAAATGCTGCATGGAAATCTCCTCCCAGTTATCTAGCTTCGATCCTTAAACGCAGCAACAATTAAGCTGGATAAAGGAAATGATGGCATACCAAGGTACTGTACTTTGTAAAGGCATCTGAAAGGATATGATATCACATAACTGTTACATAAATTGGAGCAGATGAGAATGTGTCTTATGGACAGAGCACCAAAAAGTAGAATATCATGAAATAGAATTCTCTTGATTTTACTGCATGATAAAAAGAGCTTTAGTCATTTTTAAGTTATTATATGTGGAGAAAATTTTAATTCTGTATCCATTTCTACTGCACATGGCTTCACCATTTGTTCCTATATTTGTATCAAGTGGAATGTTCCTTATTCTGGAAGTGAAATCTCCCAATATTCATTAGATAGTCATTTTGATTTATTTTATCTTTTGTAAATCTCAAAAGAAAGCATTGTTATCTTCCTTGCTTACTTCCTCTGGAACATAAACACCAATAATAGTCAGGATGCCATGACTGATCACTCCAATATTGATAATGGGCAATTTTTATGAAAAAAAAATCGTTACTCCTTTGTGTTCTTTCTTCATTTTTGACTCCATTGTAAATGTAGGTTTAATTACCTGTTTTTATTAGATTTTTTACTGTTTGTTTTTTTTTTTGTTAAAGCCTGTGTAGCTCAGTGGATGTGGCGTTTGCACACCACGGTGCTTGGCTGCACGAAGAAAGACTTAATTGCGAGTCTAGTCGGTGACTAGAGGAAATTTTTCTATCCCTGCGGTTCCTGAGTTAGTCGATCTCTGGCACGGGCAAGCGGATTTTTTCTCATGGAAACTCGGGGATGTTGGATGCCATAGGCGCCGGGGGGGGGGGGAAGAGCCTCCCTAGTGTGTATGTATGTGTGTGTATATATATATATATATATATATATATAAACCTTCCTTATTTTGGATGTTTTGGCAACCAACATGACAAACATCACACTGAACAGATATTATAATACCTGTTAAATGATCTCTAGCTGTTTGTATGTGTGTGTGTGTGTGTGTGTGTGCGCGCGCACACACGTGCAAAGGATCTTGGTGCAGATGGTGATGTCAAATACATAACTGAGATTGTATCAGGGAAGTGCTCCTTACTTCTTTAAAAAAAAAAGGACAGCCACTGCATATATATTAAAAGAGGAATACTGCTCTCTAAAGGAAGGATAAATCTCTGGATTGAGATACACTACAGTTCACTGACAGATATTAAATAGAAATAAAGCAGTACATTGAGAAGAAGTTGAGATAAATGGTTCTGGTGTTTATTAAAAGTGGTTGCTAAAATAGGTATTGCAGATATTATTTCTGGAAAATTTTCCAAGTTACCCTTCTAAATAAATATTAATTTTTATGGCTATTTTGTGTATTTTTGTTTAGGAGTACCCTTTTTATGATGTTTTGGCTTTTTACTCAATTTTTACAGCATTACTGATGTTTTAAAGATATAGATATATGAAGAATACAAGGAAGCAATAATTTTGGGCATACCTTTGTAGGATGTTCCTGGTTGTCTTCTTATTGAGTGGAATTTGGTGATATCACTGAAGTATGACTGAAAGGAAGGGGAAGGTGGAAATGTGGAGATAGAGAGATGTGAGAGAATTGTGGGTAAGACACAAGATATATGAAATTTAAAAAACCTGGATGGGCTGTGAATTCTTCGGGAAGAAGGTGGAAGATAGAAATTTTTAGGGAAAGGAGGATATAATATGATGAAATATGATTGGGGGGGGGGGAGCCGTTGTGTGTGTTGTCTTCAGACTCGTGGGAAAGGTGGGGGCTATGTCATGTTGCTTGGTGTTTTTGTCTTGGGTGTATCTGTATTGTTTTCTATTGGTCATTGGTCGGAGTCGTGACCTAATTTTTATGTTTCGGAGCTTCCAACTCTCAGAGATTATAAAGGGACAGCGAGCGTTTATTGAGTTTTTGTCACATTTTATGGCTTTTGTTTCTGACATATCTTTAAAACATCAGTAATGCCCTAAAAATTGAGTAAAAAGCCAATGACTTCATAAAAGGTACTCCTAAACAAAAATAAGCAAAATAGCCACAAAAATTAATAGTAGTATTACTTTCAAGCTTACACAGAGTCCAAAGATTTGTTGCAGGAGGTCAAACACTCACATACCACAATAACTATTACCCTGTTTTGAAGACATTCGAGCATTTGGAGCACACACACACACCATCCACTCCAGCAAAGCATCTCATTCATTCACTACCAGCTATGCTAAAAATCTCCATTTCACTTCCTTTCTTACATGGTCTTAATACAGTTTCTAGTTATGACCTCTCATTCTCCCATTGCTGACTCTCTACATCATCGATATAGCCAGGTAACCAGATCAGTGAATAGAAATTCAAATTAGGCATGATTAGTGCCTTATACAGTGGAATTGCCACTTCCTTATCTGTATTAGTCAAGGTTCTTCACATCATGGTAGCAATTTTCAGGACAATCCATTCAACTTTTGTGTCCATTCCCCCTGAACTTCATTCCTATCCACCAATGTTCTCATATCTGCTGCTTCCTCCACCTATAAAGTTCCTTCATTATGATATGCTTGATCCCATCTAATCTCAAAGTGCATAATTTTACATAGCAACATTAAAATGAAATCTTCAGCACAAAACATCAACCTACTCAAATCCTTTTGCAATATCACATCGGAACTTCCTGACATTGCTCTTTTTAATTTAGCATCATGAGTAAGCCTCTAAATATCTCCTCCCACATCTTTAATTATATCATTGATATATAAATTAAACAAGAGAATCCAGAACAGAATCCTGTGTTAAATCTTTTGTTACCTCCCTTTTTTTCGCAACACTGCACCACATACACAACTTGTTGGCTTCTATCAACTATCTCTGCAACTCATCATCTATTCCCATTCCTCTCAATTTCAACAGCAGTTTATCATGTGATACTCTATCAAATGCTTTAGCAAAGTCCACAATAACCACTGTATAAACATTTGCCTCTGCTAGTACACTAGTTACCCTATTATAAAGCTAGTGTGTGGGCCAAGTGGTCAGCATATCTGCTCTCCAGCCAAGAGGCTGCAGGTTTAAATCCTGCCAAAAGCATGAATGTTTGTGATTGTCCTACTAAAATTACCATATGTACTGCTGTGAGCTGTGTCCTGGTGCAGTATGACCTTTGATGTCTTTGCACCATAAAAATGAAATCAACCTATTATAAAACGTAACCAAGTTATTAAAGCAAGACTTTCCCTTAACAAATCCCTTCTGCTCTCTTGAAATTTCCATTCTCATCTATCCAGGTCTGTATTCTGTTTCTAACTAGTCTTTCTAATATCTTCCCCACTACACCTGATACACAAACTGACCTATAGTTGGACACCAATGAATTGGATTGTCAATGAATACTCTTCTGAGACTATTTTCTGTTAAACAATCAAATCAATGGAAATAACAGCTCTCACACATTACCACAATATACGTAGTAATATCCCATTAAATCTTACTGACAACAAGATTAGTTAATATTCTAAACACTTTCCATCCTTAAACTGTCAGTCTTCTGACCTCTCTGATATTGTTATTTCACACTACTCCTAACTCCCAATATGAAAATACAATGACGAAATACTCATTGAACAAAAAATAATATGCTATACAAAATAAATACATAAAAATAAAACAATATTTTAAAAAAATTCTGTAAAATCTCACCAGTTTCATTATGATATATAAACTCTGTCAAGAAAACTTATCCTCAGTAATATAAAATACGTGACAAAAAATAAAATAAAATAAACTTCAACTGTCAAAAACTTTAAACATAACAAATCGACTAAACACGTGTATAAACATAGCACTGTTAATGATGGTGTAAAACTGATATACGCTCCCTCTGTCAGCAGGGAATATAAAAACATTTTGTTTGTTTGTTTGCTTCAGAGGTAATATGAGGAATTTTATAAAAAGGTTTCGCTGAGATATTATTTTTATTATTATTTGACGCCTCCAGGGATTCCAAGGACTCATCGAGGGAGGACACATGCTCTACAACTCCGTCTCCACATTCTATCACCAAATGACGCAACTACACCAATGCCATCTACCGCCGACCACCACTGGTATTTCCGAAGACAATCACAAATATCCATGCCCACGGCGGGATTCGAACCCGAAACCTCGTGGTTGAAGAGCGGATACGCTATCCACTCGGTCAAAGAGGCCGGCGAATAGATAATACCAAACTTCATGATTCATGCCTCCATTAATTGTAATTCTTTAAAAAAAATTATCCCTGAACATACTAGAGTGCATTAACTAGCACATAGCAAGTCTCCACAAGGTACATCTTACCCAAACCAACTCTTCTCGATTTCAGCTATTTCACGCCACTTTTAGCCAGCCTATAAAACAAGTATTATAAAACAGTACATTGCATCCTTCGATTGGAAAGAACCTAAGTTCGATTTTCGTAGTGACAAAGTGAATTTTCGTGTGGGCTTTTACAACTAAAGGTGAGTTCACCGATCTCATACGGAAGTAGGAGGGTTTTTCGCTCAGGGAGGAACTCGGGTTTTAATCACGATTACAACAAACAGCCAGGGAACATAAGCAATTGACAGACAAAAAATACTAGTGGGGTTGATGTCGTTGTGTGTAATTAGAGGATTAAGAAAGAGTCGGCATGGTTGACCGAGTGGGTACTGATCAGCTATACAACCTACAGGACATGGGTTCAAATTCCACTGCGCGCATGAATGTTTGTGATTGTCTTTAAGTAGTATATGAATATCATCGTCCGGTGAGAGACCACCACAATGCTTATTGACTTGACATATAGACTTGAAGCAACTGGAAAAAGTTCCATGTTTAGTCTCTAGATTAGGGTTTCCATACTGTGTAAAAAATAAATGAAAATACAAAAAATATAACATTAATAAAAATAGAAAGAAAATCCTCATGCTCCCTGACTGTAATAATGAACTACAAGCTTAAAAAATTTCGTGAATGGGATCCACATAAAAAAATGAAAATAAAAACCCTCACTTGATCAGTTCTTAGAGGTTTGACGTCACATTAATAGTATTAATTCTTTAATTTCGAGTTTACGTCTAAGGCTCCAGGTTTGAACTCCGCTGTGAAGATGGGTGTGTGTGTGTGTTATTGTCTTTTATGTGGGAGATGAATTTCATTGACTATCGTGAGACTGCGTTCCCACTTATTATAAATCTAAAGCAGCTCGAAAAAAAAGTCCATAGTTGGTCTTGAGAGCTGAGTTTTCTGATTTTATAAAAATATATAAAATTAATAAACAGCGCACAGCGAATCATAATATACACTTCTTGGAAAGAAGTCCTTGACCTGGGAGATTGAAAGACGTGCTCAATATTCTATTAAGAATGGGTGTATGTGGAATTACAAGGCTGGTGATTATGGCAAGCTGAGAAGTCAGCTTTCAGCTGTATTATGGCATGAGAAATTCAAGGGGAAAGATGGTGATGGTGCGTAGGAGTTCTCAAGGAGTATTTGAAGAAAGCTGTATCAAACTGTATTCTCAGAGTCAGAAGGAGAAATCAAGTAGGAGTAAAATGGATGAATAATACTATTAAACAGGAGTTGCAGATAAAGAAAAGGTTGTGGTGGACCTATAAAGAAAAAAGTGATGAGCGTTCCAATGAGCAATATAAGTACAGGCAAAGAGAGTAACCTGTATGGTAAGGAAAGCCAAAGCTAATTATGAGAGGAAGCTAGCTGATGAATCCAAAAGAAACCCTAAAGAGTTCTTTCGCTATGTGGCTAGTAAAAGGAAGAATATCCATGGAAAGATTACTTTCAAAAGTGTTGATGGTAAGGAAATTACTGAAGTTAATCAAATAGTTGAGCTGCTTAGTGATCATTTCGCAAAAGTGTACCATCTTCGTAGTGATAGTGCAGTGTCAGATGTGCCATTGGCTGATGAGAGTATACAGATAGATGAAATTGAGGTGCTTAATATATTAAAGAACCTTAATGCTAACACTGCCATTGTTAGATGGCATATCGGCCCATGTGTTACGAGAATGTGCAAGAGAATTAGCAACTCCTCTAACCAGAATGTTTAATTTAGGTCTCAGTTCTGGTGAAGTGCCAATAGAGTCGAAAGAGGGGAAAATAGTTCCATTGCACAAGGGAGGCTCTAAGACTGATGTTGCAAATTATAGACCAATCAATATATCTGGAGTGGTGGTTAAGATTTTGGAGAAATTAGTTAAAATTAGAATTCAGGACTAGGTGGACAGAAATATGATACTTTATAAGGGACAACATGGTTTTATGAAGGGTAGGTCTTGCCTAAGTAATTTGCTTACTTTCTATAATAAAGTAACAGTGGAGTTGGATAAAGGATATCCTTACTCAGTGATACTGCTTGACTTTGCAAAGGCTTTTGACAGGATTCCACATGGAACTCTGTTACATAAATTAGAGCAAATGGGTTTGGATCCAAAGATGGTGATTTGGATTAAAGGATAGCTGGTGCACAGATATCAAAGAGTGGTTTATGGAGGAGCTGAATCCAGGAAAAGGCAAGTGATTAGTGGTGTACCTCAGGGCTCAGTTCTTGGTCCCCTTTAATTTGTACATCAATGATATTGGAAATACCTTGAATAGAAATATCCACTTGTTTGCTGATGATACAAAATTGGGAAGAGCGATAATCAATTCAAATGATGTGGATATTTTACAGGATGACTTAAATAGGCTGACGGTATGGACTGAGGTAAATGGCTGTCAGTTCAACGTGACTAAGTGTAAGGTGATGCACTTCGGGAGGATGACATCGCATGCTGTTTACTATATTAACGGAACTGAACTGCAGGAAGTTGATGAGACAAGAGACTTGGGAGTTATTGTGGACAGAGAACTTAAGTTTAAAGGGGCATATTGCAAAGATTGCCAAAACATCACATCAAATTACATGGTTGTTGAGGAAAACACTAACAAGCAGGGATAGGGAAGTTATTGTTCCGCTCTATAAGGCATTAATAAGGCCGCATTTGGACTATTGTGCACAGATCTGGTTGCCAGGATTTCTTGGTGATGTGGAAGTGGTGGAGAGGATTCAGAGGCGGGTTACAAAGATTGTAGCAGGTCTGTGGGATATTCCCTACGACGATAGATTGATGATCTGTGGGCTCCAAAAACTAGCTGATAGACGTAGGAGAGGAGATATGATAGAGGTATTTAAATTGTTAAAGGGATTTTACAGGATTGATACTGATAATATTCTTAAGACCAGTGCAGGATGTGAGAGAACGAAGGGCCATCCCTGGAGATTGTGTAAGAGTGTGGTTAACAAGGGTGTTAGGACTAGATTTTTTACTTGGAGGGTTGTGAATGGGTGGAATGCTTTGCCAGAGGTGGTTGTGAATGCTTCAACTGTGAATGAATTTAAGGAGAGGTATGACAGGTATTGTGTAAATAATGGTTAGTGTGTCAATGTCGGGTCTCCCGCGATGAGTCTTTTGACTCCATGGAGACACCGTTAAAATAATAATAATAATAATAATATATCAGCTAACGCCTTTTTTATTCCCCGTATACGGGGAGTAGGCGAGGCCATTTAGCCCTATCTAACTTTTGGAGACTGAGTGGGCAGTTCAATCTCCACTGGTACCAATCAGAGATAGATGGCCCAAGGCTATCACTAATTAAGCGGTACTCAGTGAAGAGAGACGGCTCAAATTTGCCGCCATCTCGTGGTCCCTAACCCTAACACAATATATTTAATGTCTGAAAAATAATGTGGGTTCTACGGTCGATTTTCTTGAGTTTACAGGAGGAAAAACTGGAGTTTCCGGGAGGAAAAACCTGCTTGCCCGTGCCAGAGATCGACTAACTCGGGAACCGGTCAAAAAAAGGCTTAGAAAAATTTCCTCTAGTCGCCGACTAGACTCGAAACAAAGTCTTCCTTCTTGCGGCCAAGCGCGGTGGTTGAAAACGCCACATCCACTGAGCTACACAGGATAATAATATATATATATATATTATTATTATAGTATATATATATTATTATTATCACCTGGAGAAGATAAGCTAGGTTCAGAACTATATAAATACACAGGAACAAGATTCAAAGGAAGACTCTTATTATTTTTAAATAAAATTTACTCCACTGGTATCCCCCCAATAGAATGGAAAAAAGCAACTGTGATTCCTATCTTTAAGAAAGGTAATAGAGATGACCCTAAAAACTATAGAGGTATCAGTATACTAAATTCATGTTACAAAATATACAGCAGAATCTTAAATAAGAAACTAATGAAATATTCCGAAAACTTTATTCTAGAGGTACAAAATGGATTTAGAAAAGAACGATCATGTATAGACCCAGTCTTCTGCCTAAAATTAATAATAGAGAAAAGAAGAGAATATAATTTAGAAACACATATTGCATTTATTGACTTTGAAAAAGCATTTGACAAAGTTAAAAGAAACATATTATTTAACATATTAAAAGAAAGACAAATACCAAATAATATCCTAAAAGCTGTCACAAGTATATATGAAAATAATCAAATACAAATAAGATTAAATCATGAACTATCATATACAAGAGAGATAAACCAAGGGGTCCGACAGGGATGTCCCCTCTCAGCAACTCTTTTTAATATCTACTTAAATGAAATAATAATAAAATGGAGTAAAAATTTACATCAAGGAATTAAACTTTCACCTACAGTTAACTTAAACACTCTACTCTTTGCAGACGACCAAATAAAAATCACAAATTCTGAAGATAACTTACAGAAAGCTATTTTAAATCTAAATGAGATATCCAAAGATTATGATATGATAATATCAACAGAAAAATCAAAAACTATGGCCTTTAAAGGACAAGATCCAGCAAGAACTAAAATAGTATTAGATAACAAGATCTTAGAACAGGTGAATTCATTTAACTACCTAGGATGTATGATCACTTATGAAAATGAAAAAGATATAAATATAAAAATTGCAAAATATTTAAAAATAACAGGAGTAATTAACTCTATATTTAAACCAAACCTAGTTCAAAAACAAACCAGGCTAAAAGTATACAATACATTAGCCCTACCGGTCTTAATGTATGGGAGCGAAATCTGGACAATAAAACAAAAAGACAAACAAAGATTAACAACAGCAGAAATGAAGTTTATGAGAAAAACTGCAAAGTATACCCTATTTGATCACAAAAGAAACGAAGATATTATGAAAGAATTAAACCAAGAACCAGTAATTGAAAAAATTAAAAAATATAAACATAGATGGATGGAACACGTTCAAAGAATGAAAACAGAAAGATTACCGAAACAAGCCTTAAAGTACAAGCCATTAGGAAAAAGAAAACCAGGACGTCCTCTTAAACGATGACTTCTAAGGCTGGAACAGGCCATACTAGGCCTAAATCCTTGATACGTATGATGATGATATATATATATATATATATATATATTAGGATAACCAAGCAATTTTATATGCTTGGTCATTTTAGCTCCTAATATGTTCATATATATATATATATATATATGAACATATCACAATTCCGAGTTAATATTACAGATTGTCACATATATATATATCTTCGTCATCATTATCAGCTAACGCCTTTCTGTTCCCGTATAGGGAGTAGGCAAATTCCCCCTGCATTGCAATGCTTTAATTTTTCAGTCGTTATTGTCATGCATGATGACAACGAAGGAACGTATCACAAATTAAAAGATTCTCTTTATTGAAAGTCAAAGCATGAATCATGGATGTAAAAAATTGTTTTCAAAGTGTTGGTTTTCAAAATATTTTTAGTAATGCTTCTTTCAACATTAAGCTTCCACACAACACTAGGGGAATCTAAAAAAAGCTAAAAAAAAATTATATGAAAATACACCATAATAAATAGAAATGTAAACCATTTGGTAATAGCGCGACGACACTGAGTGTGGTTTCAATACAAGGGAGGTTTAATCACATACTTGGACCAATGGGGGGAAGCCACGAGATATACAGATATTTAAACTTACTGTTGGTGCAAGTGGGATGCGAGTTGTAGTAGGCTATTCGAAGAATATGAAACTAAATGAGAAGTAATATTAGGCGACGTGTCGATTCATAGAAAGAAGTATTTGTACCTAATTGTTTTCGTAGTACCTTCTTTAACTGTTACTGGTATATAATATTGGCGACGGTAATTCAGTCCACTTCAATTTTCTTTACAGGTGTTTATATTTAGCAAATATGATTTTTGGTAAGTAGGATGACTTCGTATATCACGCTAGTATTTTTTTCATAGTTTGAATTGTGTTGTAAAAGGTCATCAGAGTGATTTTCTAATTCGCCTTCTAATTTACTTTGCTAATGAGATTTGTTAATCGAAGTAGTAAAGGTCATGGTTGGAAGGAAATGGAAGTTTTGCAGGTTTTAAGAAATAATTACTTGGGCAATTACATGTCATAGCAGGTGCTCTTGGATTGGAAGTGTTGGATCTAGTAACTGCATTTTGGAATTTGTGTACAACCAGGGTCACCTTGTCAGTTAGTGAGAGTTATCATGCAGTTTTGACCTGGGAGGTGGCTAAAGTTGTGGAATTTTCAATTAAGAATGATTTGAATTACAGAGCTACTGATTACAATCAACTCAGGAGGCTTCTTTAAACAATGGTATGGTGTGAGAAACTCCATGGGAAATAGTCAAGGGGTACTTTGAAGGAAGTAATAGCAGACTACATACCTAGAATCAGGAGGGTAAATCAAGAAGAAATGAAATGGGTGAGCAATGGTCTTACCAAAGTCTTCCCATGACTTTTTTTTTAGCTAGTTTTATACAGCTTGTTTAGCCCTCTTACATTTGTCTCTGTATTCTCTAAGATCACAAGCTGACTTATTTGACAGGAACTTTTGATATGTGGTCTTCTTTTCCTTCACTGCCACTTTAACTTCTTTTGTCCACTATGGAGTTCTAATTTGCAGACAACCTCACCACACCTCTCTGGCTGAATCGATGTTTTCTTCAGGATTTGTCACTGAATCTCCAAGGTTTGGTTCCTGTTCTCAAACCGTTTCATTTTTTTCTTGAATAATGTTTGTATATTTTAGTCTACAGTTCACATCTGTGAGCTGCTCAACTTTTATTCGCTTTAAAACTTTCTTACATGTTCTTCTTTTCAATATGAAATTCAATTTTATCCTGCTCAGGACTAAACGGTGATCACTTCCAATTTGAAATCCTCTCTAGTACACTCTAGTGTTTTGCATCAGAGAGAAAATATCACTATCAACAATAACATAGTCAATGAGACTTTTCTTATTCCTTGCATCTTCTCTCCATGTGAATTTGTGCACATTTTTATGTTGGAACATTGTGTTAGTAATAACCAGTCTCTATGACCTGAGCAGAAATTCAACAAGAATTTGTCATTATTATTAGCTTTACTCTTTTATAGGATTGATAATAAGGAATTTTTCAGTATGTGTAATGTGCAGAACTAGGAATCATCCCTGAAAATTGTATAAAACACTTCATTTTTTTTTTTTTTGCTTGGAGAGTGGTGAATGAGTGGAATGGGTTGTCAGAATCTGTTGAGTTCAAAGTTAAGTATGACAGGTATTGTGTGAATGATAGTTAGTACCTAGTTAAAAGTTAGTGAGCCTCCTGCTATGAGTCTATAAACTGTACAGGTTTCCATATAATAATAAACTATAAGGGCTTGTAGTTTTTTTTTTTTAAAAATCTTGCTGGTTGGAAGAATGAGTAGAAAATATATTATGACATCTTTGCATGTAACTAGAAAGTAAAAGTAACTAGAACTCATAAAAATTGACAGCCTTATGTTTTTTTTGTTTTTTTTTTGTAAATCAGTGTTCATGAGAGTCTGTATGCTTACTTTGGTACATGGAGAAGCCTAAGATGCCAGGAGGGAAGAGCAGAGTAGGCTGAGATAAGCTGTACGTGAAAAAGGCTTAGTGAAGCTTCATAAGCAAATAATGTGTGGTAAATTCATTCATAGAAATGCCTATTGAGATGTTGCCTCATATATTAACTAAACCATACTTAACGAGTGTGGAAATTGGAAGAAGATTGCAGTGAAAAAATGTCAGAACATGTTTGACTTTAAGACTGAGGTGTGTGTTGATTCTTACCGTGTAAGAATTTATTTATAGTTTAAGTAATATTATGGGTAGTGATGTATTATTACTATCATCATTGACAGCAGACCTCAATGGAGTTGAGAAACTCATTGTGGGAGGTTCCACTCTCGCGTGCACAGCTTATCATACCTCGACTTAAATGTATTCATTGTCCCTGCACTCACACACTCTCAGACAGTGCATTCGAATTGTCCATCGCTCTCCATGCAAACATCTACTCCTCGCACACACCATATACAGCTTCCAGGGATGGCCTCTCGTTTTCCTCTGTCTCCATCTGTTCTTTGAAAAATCTCCTCCAAACTAATCTGGTAATTACCAACTTATGTCTCAATCATATCTCCTCCACTTCCTTCTATCCACTAGGTGCTATAATTTGCACACTCTCTCTCAATCTGTCCTTATATTCTATTTAATCTGTTTAATTACTGCTTTTGCAGCTTACAGGATAGTCCATATCCTCGCTTACCCCTTTTTTTACCATATGAAAAATCTTTCTAGTGTTAAATCTCTAAATACCTCTCGACAGCTTAAATGTTTTAATCATATCCCACTTCATCTTCTGTCCACTAGACTGCAGTTAATATGCCTGCAGTCTTCTCATAACCAACATTATAATAGTCCTAATATTGGTTTTGGTCCACCTCTGTATATCCTCTTCAAGACAATGCATGGCGACCATATATAAATACCAGTGGCATAGTGTGCCCATTTCGGTTGGGTGTGCTGTCCTGTGGGTTATGCAACCCGTGCCACAAATTTCACGTCGATTTGACCGTATACACGGGCATGTGTCCGCAGAAAATTTTACGGGGGGGGGGGGCAAAGCTTTCAGACAAATAATTATATCAGTAAATTTTTATAATTATTGATTTACAATAATATTAATATTAGCTTTTTTTTATGTAATTATTTGTCGATGTAAACTATAAATACATCATTTTCATTTTGCATCGATTTTAATGATCTTTAATTCTTGGGGAAAAAAAGTATTCAGAATTAATAGTTTTTAGCACAATTTCATATAAATAAAATTGACCGGCATATTTTATTAAAAAATCAACTAATTAATTAATCCTAAATTAAATTATTTCAGTTTAAAAGCAAAAAAATCATAAAACTAACAAGTAAAATAATATTAAATTGCATACACTTTCCTTTTAAAAATGTATTTTTCTGTTCAAATTTGTTTCACTATAAATTTACAATTCACACTTCACCTCAGTGAATCACTAGACACAGAGGGCAAATTAACCGGTCACTGTTCACAAATCAGAAAAAGATGAACCAAAAACAGGAACACATTTTATTGCTGCAATAAAACGTGTTCTATGGCTACCCTGCCATGGACTGAAACAGGCCAACCCATAATAAAATTTTAAGACAAAGCGTCCCAGGATTGAGGGTGTAAGATTACATATCTCAATCAATTTTAATTATAATTCTAAAGAAAATTCGAGTAAAAACTATTAAAATTAATCATGATGGCACGAAAGATAAGCGAGTGGCATTATATGGTGACTCCATTATCAAAGGTGTGCTGGATGATAGGATGCACGAGGTATATTTTCCAGGAGGAAAAATGAGTAGTGATTGAGGCATTGGATATGGGAGCGAGTGAGCGAAGGAATTGATGGTTTTAATTGACACAAATGATTTGACAGAGGACAAAGAGCAAGTCAGAATGGATGTCAGGAGGCTGTTTAGAAGGATAAAAGAGAATATTGTGAAAGGAAGAGTGGTCAGCATGTTGCCTATGTATGAGTGTGGTGAGATGAGGTGGAGAGCAAGGATTATGAATGATATGCTGGCTGAAACGTGTGAGAAGATGGGAGTACAGTTTGTTAATGTGTGGAATGAGTTTGAAGGAAAAAGTGAACTGTATGGGAGCGATGGACTGCATATGAGTGGTTATGGTGCGAGTCGCTTGGAGAGACTGCTGCTGGAAGGTAGAGAAGTGAGTAGTCAGTGAGAATGAATCGGATCAAGCGGGAAGTGATGTGGAAGAGCAGGAGAGATTGAAGAGGTAGTTATGAATGAGAAAGTGAGTGGTATAAGTATAGAAAATGAGAGAATGGATGTGCAAGAGGAGCAGGGAAACGGGGAGGCTCAGGGTGGACAAGAGTACACAGCATGAGAAAAGTGGAGAAGGTGAGAGCATGTGTAGACAGGAAAGAAATGGGATGACCTGGGATCAAGAGGAAACGGTTGGAATTGAACAGGGTTTTAAAATAAGCAGAAAGGGAAATGGCCCCAGTCGAGCATGGAGAGATCACATCGAGTGAGTGGTATGATTGGAACTAGCTGTAGATCCAGAAATGAGCTGTTGTGTTTGTATACAAATTCTAGAAGTATAAGAAACAAGGCAGATGAAATGGTTGCATTAATTGCATCTGTTCACCCACGGATTGTCGGAATAAGTGAGACATGGTTGGAAGAGGAAGTCATCCTAACAGGAATAAAGATGGATGGGTATGATGTGTTTCGTGAGGATAGAAGGGGTAAAAAGGGAGGGGGAGTGCTATTGATGATAGGTAAAGAGTTATGTCCATACAAAATAGAGATGCAAGAGATAAGTAGTGCCAGTGGTTTTGAGGCAGTATGGTGTGAGATAGAGGTGAATGGAATCAAATACTTGGTTGGATATTGTTATAGACCAGGTAATGTGGATGGTAGCGATAATGAAATGTATAATCAAATTAGTCAAGCAAATAAGAAAAAGGGTGATCATTATGGGCGATTTTAATTATGGCAATATAGCCTGGAATAACTCGTCATTTCATCAGCGGATGTAATTGTAAATGAGGTGTCAAATCATCCACCAATTGGTAAGAGTGACCATGAGGTGATTACCTGGGTGGTTGCCAGCAGTGTGAGGACCTCTGTGAGAAAAGGGTATATGTGGAACTGCAAGGGGGGGTGATTATGAAGAGCTCAGGAAACAGCTTGCGGGTGTAGCATGGAATGAGGAATTAGCTGGAAAAGAGATCAATGCAGCTTGGGGGATTTTCAAAAACTATCTAGTAGATGCAATGTCTAAGTGTATTCCAAGGGTGAGAAGGTTAAATAAGGCAGGTGTGAGATTGATGAATAAAGGGATACGATACAGAGAAAGAATGCATCGTGGAGGCAGCATAAGAGAAGTGGAAATAACCAATTCCATGAAGTCGACAAAGACCAGGCAAGGAGGGTGACTTGGTTGGTGAGGGTAGCTAAAGAGAGATATGAATATCAGTTAGCTAATGAAGCCAAAAAGAATCCTAAGGAGTTATTTCGATATGTAGCCAGCAAAAGAAAGAATAATTATGGAAGAATGACATTGATAATAGTAAATGGTATAAAGACAGCTGTTGCAGAATGTGTGGTTGAGATACTTAATGAGCAATTCATAAAGGTCTTTCAATCTTGTGAATGTGACTGCATGGAGAGATTGAGAGCAGTAGATGATGGGGAGGAGAGACTGACTCTAAGTGAGCAAGAGTTGTATGGGGAGTTGAGTAAACTAGATGTTAATAAGGCTATGGGACTTGATAATATATCACCACGTATTCTGAAGGAATGTGCTAGGGAGTTGACACCTGTTTTGACATATTTTTTTAATACGAGTCTTGCACTCGGTGAAGTCCCTAAGGAGGGCAAGATTGTGCCACTTCATAAAGGAGGTGATCGAACTCAAGCATCAAACTATAGGCCTATCTGTGTGTCAGGTGTTGTGGTTAAGTTGTTGGAGAAGCTCGTGGGAACTAGGATCCAGAGTTGGGTTGACAACAATAATATTATCTTTGATGGACAGTATGGATTTGCTAAAGGGAGGGCGTGTTTATAATCTACTTATTACAATAAAGTGACTGCTTCCTTTGACAGAGGAGAAGGATACACAGTAATATACTTAGATTTTGCAAAGGCTTTTGATAGAGTATCTCATGATAAATTGATAGTCAAACTAGAGCAAATGGGGTTGGATGTTAGATTAGTGCATTGGATTGGAGACTGGCTATCTGATAGGTATCAACAAGTTGTGTATGAGGGAGCAATATCCAGGAAAAGGAAAGTCACTAGTGGAGTGCCTTAGGGGTCTGTTTTAGGTCCATTACTGTTTAACTTGTATATTAATGATATAGGTAAAGATTTGGATGGAGATATTCAGTTGTTTGCAGATGATGCAAAGTTGGGACGAACCATGAAGAGTAGTGAAGATGCTGTGGCCTTACAAGAAGACTTGAATAAATTGAGTGATTGGGCATGGAAATGGAGATGAGAGTTCAATGTTGCAAAATGTAAGGTTTTAAAATTTGGAAAACCAAGATTGGATGCAGAATTTATGCTTGGTGAGGATATATTGTTGGAGGTGGAAGAAATAAGAGATCTGGGGGTGATAGTGGATAAGGATCTGAAATTTAGGGGACACATAGCCAAAATTGTGAAGACAACACAAAGGCTTCTAGGAATGATGTGGAGGACACTGATGTGTAGAAGTAGGGAGATTCTTGTTCCGTTGTATAAGGCTTTGATTAGGCCACACATGAACTATTGTGCCCAGATTTGGTCACCTAGTTTTCAGAAGGATGAAGAGATGTTGGAAAGGATACAAAGGCGATTGACTAAGGTAGTTTCTGACCTCTGGAATGTCAAGTATGAGAAAGATTGATTGAGAAGGTGTAATTTGTGGAGTCTGGTGGACAGGAGGAAGAGGGGAGATATGATTGGTAAGGGATTGTTATAGGATCAAATGCTGGAGAAGTTCTATAGAAAATAGTGGGAGATCAGGGGAGAACCCGAGGTCATCCCTGGAAACTGTATAAAGAAGGTGTGAGTAGCAGGTGTTTTTTTCATGCAGAGTTGTGAATGTTTGGAATACCTTACCTGAGACTGTGGTGTCTGCAAGGAGTTTGAATGTGTTCAAGGCATGGTATGATGAGCTGTGTGTGCATGATAAAAGGACCTCCTAGATGAGTCTTTGACTCCATGAGGTCTTGGGGTAATAATAATAAAAAAATAATTTATGGAATTTTTTAATCGATCCCGGATAAGTGTCCCCCCCCCCCATGACCTTGTTATTGCATTTTTATCCATGTATGAAAGTTTTGAGAGAAATAGCGCATCAACGCTGATCTTAATTGGTCCAATGCAATTAATTGCAGGATAACTTTGAATACTTCTGCATAGTGTGGGGGAACAATCTGTGTTAGGATTTATTAGAAAACAACAATGAAGGAGAATGCTATATTTGGTTGGTTTATTTGAAATAATCAAAGATTAAAATATGTGAACCATCATTTATAAGACATGAAAGAATAAGTGTGAGTAAAAACATTTTCATCAATAGTAAATGAATTATTAATAATTATCATTTGTGATATCCTCATCAAATGGGGCTACCTCATTGACCCAGTTAACTGTGATTGTGGGACAACCCAGTCCTTGGAACACCTTCTTTCTTGTCACTTTCTTCCATCACCTTGCACCAAAGAGGACCTTATATCCTGCACAGAAAGAGCAGTTGATTGTGCAAGATACTGGAGGAACATCTGAATATTTATTGTATATAAGTTATGTATAGTTTCCTTTTTTTCATATTTAATTATTATTTCCTGTATAATTCTCCTACCAAATTTATGCTGTTCTCATTTGTAATGTATCCTAATTTGTTGTAAGTAATGTTGTATCACTTACTTACTACTGTACCACATGTTTGAATACGAAATAAATAAATTTGTGATGTGTGTGTCCTATAAGTTGCTGGGTAGAGCGAATAGCATGATCCTATAAAGTCTAAACATGAATAAGTGAATTTATAATGGCATAATTAAAAAAAAAAAAAAAAAAAAAAAAAACTTATGGAGAGAGAGCGTATCAGAAATAAATATGGTTTGATGGGGCAGCAAATCATCTTGTAAAATTTGTTGCATATGTTATGTGTATTTCTCTGGTTTGTGTATATTTTGCTCTATTTTCCAAGCAAACAAAATAAAATTTTGTTTGCTTGGGAAATAGAGCGACTTAGTATACATAACATCCGATCATTATAGGAATTATCCACATTTTCGGGAATCCTACATCCATTAGTTTTTTTTTTAGTATCAGCGGTTCTTCTATCTTATCAATCTCACATATGCTGGTATTTATTGTAGATCAGCAACATCTTACAATACACAGAATATTAATTTTTATTCAGGAATAGATATTTTTTACTGTCTGTTGTTTCCGAAGACTAGAATAAAAATGTCTCTATATTCTGTTAAAAAACTTTGAAACATCAACAGATGCTATACTCCACAAGCAAAAGAAAAAACAATTAGCTTTTTTCTCTTATCATCCACTTTCAAATTTTCAGTTCCAGAAAACGTGTGTAACAGCTGTTTGTAATACAGTCATCAGATACACAAAGCGCTCAACTCATGACAAGTGACAATGTTTAATTGGATTGGTTGACACAATAACCAATCACAGATGCTTGGTGAGCTCAAAATGTTAGCTCACCTTCTCAGCGGTTTAAAAATACAGTCATACCCCGAATACAGTATTACAATATTATAAAAATACAGTATTCCTGTCCCACTTCACGCCTCACCAATAGTCGTATCTTTCCGGCACAGGCTGCATTTGCCAGTGTTGCACGTGCTGTGAACAAGCACTGACTGTTTTGTGAGGTCTCCATTCATACATGATTTTTATAGTCTACAAACCTTGTGATTGTTTAATGTTATGTTCTTGATAAAAATTTTATCACATAAAAAATAATGTCATCCAAAAGAAGCAAGTTCGATTCTTCTACAGCTAGCAAGAAAAGAAAAACATTGACTTTGGAAGCAAAACTCAACATCATTAAGAATTTTGAATGCAGAATGAAAATTTGTGAGCTAGCAAAGAAGTTTGATCTACAGGAATCCACAGTAAGAACAATCATAAAAGAAAGGTTTACAGATTTTGGAGGACATAGATTCTAACGAGGAATGAATTGTAGCCACAAGGCAAGGAATAAAAAAATCATTAGCTTGCTATGAAGAAATTTTGCGCGACAAGAAAAAGACATTATGCTGTCAGACGAATCAATTAGATTTTATGAAACCATAGACATCGAAATAACTTTTTTTTTTTTTTTTTTATGTATGAAAAACTATGATTATATTTCTTAAAAAATATACGTGTTTTTGTAAACCTTCGGTCCCAATTGTATGTTTATATATATAAATTACATGCAAAATTATACCCCGCGTTACGCGAATTCGACTTGCGCACTTTTTGTTGGTCCCACCTACTGTGTAACTTCTGGGTATGACTGTACTAGAAAGCTAAGAATTTGACCTGCTGTGCCCTCTTTACATCTTTTCAAAGGGCTCAAAAGTGTGTGCATTTTCTAAGCACACCTGGGCTATTAATGTGAATGTGACGCAATGTTTGCCCTTCGAAAAGTGCCCTCTTTATGAAGTACTAATGCTTTATTACCCTCCTGAAGAGGACAATGAAGCATTATATTGTGTTCAATTTTAAGTCTGCAAACAACTTGGGGAATCTTTAACAGGAATAAATGCAAAAATATAATATGGATGATACTGATATTTCATGGATGAGCACCGCACACCTGGAATATTCGTCCCTGATGAATACAATAATCCAGATATGATCTGTTCAGGATTTATACAATGGAATTACCATCCTTTTATCTCTGCTGGTCTACTTCTTTCTCTATTGTAGCAATCCTCCAAGTTGTCCTCATCACATTTGCAGTGTGTTGTCTGAACTTCAAAACTCTGTCTATTGTCACATCAAGATTCCTTGCTTCCTTCAAAGATGCCATCCCATCTGTTGATCTCAAATTTCAAATCCTTGCATTTAGGTTATTAAACTTGTATTCCCTTTCATTTTCCTATCTACCTTTCCAGTTAATTCAAATCCTCCTGAACAGCCATGTCAACAGTATTACTAATAACCTACCCAAGTTTTATATTATCTGCAAACAACTGAAATCTTCCTATAATCCAGTGATTGACATCAGGGGCATGCCGGCAATATGTGCAATGTGTGTGTGATGCACACAGGCACCACGATAGTAAAGGTGCCAAAGATTTGGTATGATATTTTAAATATAGTGAATTTTGTCAGCAAAATACTGCAGTCTTCATCTATGAATTTCCAACTTGCTTTAGATGCATCGAATGATCTAAATCAATTTTTAAATGATTATAGGTTCGATGAAACTTTCAAAGAAATTAAAAAGCTCAAAAATTAATTGCAGCAAAATTTGACGCAGAATCTGTATTTTGTAGTAGTAGACCACAAAGGCAACTTAAAAAGACAACACAATTTGATTACGAACATGAAAATATAGTAGATCCTGAAATTTCATTTAAAGTAATTTTTTTTCTCTGCATAATAGATCAAACATATAATCTTTGCAGGAAAGATTTACTTTATTAAAAGAGCATATGAATTCATTTCAGTTTTTGTATTTGTTAAGTACTTCACAAAATAAAGAATATTTATCATCTTGTTGTAAAAAGTTACGACAAAAATTAACACATGAGAATCATTCAGACATTGATGCTGACGATTTATGCAAAGAAATTTTACACTGTCAACCATTTATTTCTAATTTTAAAAATGATATATATCAGATAATTCAGTATATTTATTCAAACAACTTTATCACAGTTTATCCAAACTTTACAATTACTCTTCAGATTCTTTTGTCATTACCGGCATCTGTGGAACGGTCCTTTTCTAAACTTTAAATTATTAAAAACTATTTGCACTCCACAATAGTACAAGACAGACTTTTAAATCTTGCCGTTATATCAATAGAGTCAGATATTTTGCATCAACTTGATATACATGATATTATTCGAGAATTTTCATTATTGAAAACTAGAAAAGTTAAATTCACTAAAGGATTTTTCTTTCTGTTTAAATATTATTTACTTATTTCTTTTCCCAATAATGTTTAATATGTTCCTATTTTATATATATTCCTATTGTAAGTTACTATTATTTATTTTATTACTAGGGGGAGGTGGCTCTGGTGCTTATGGCACCCAACTCCCTGAGTTCCGGGCTGGTAAGCCGGACAAAAAACGTGACATAGAAAAGTTTCAAATTTCAGTTATATATATATATATATATATATAGAGTGGATTTATTTATTATTTATTTACCTTATTTTTTTCCAAATTATTTTTGTTATTTTTGTACCCTTCTTGTATGTTTATTGTTTTTTATATCTATTTTTTTGCAATTTCTGCTTGTTGTTCAATAAACTTATAATTAATATATTTCATATTTCAGTTTTACTCACTGATACGTTTTTATAAAGTGATTTTTTATTAGGGGGAGGGGTATAGGGTCCTTGATTGACATAAGTATTAAACAATAATGGTCCCATTCCAGTACTGAACCTGGTGTAGCTTGCAATCTTCCTACTTCCAGATACTGCTTTCTCATAAATAACTCTATCTATCAAAAGCTAGTTTCTAATCCACTAAATTGATATCTAAATCTACATCTCAAATATCAACTTGTCCTGTAGAATTTTATGAAGTAAATGCCTTTGCAAAAGTCTAGAAAAATTACATATGCTTTTTTCCTCATCTGCTCATGTTATTCAGTTATCAAAAGGCAACTAGATTACTAAAACAAGAACATCCCTTAACAAATTCATGCTAATCTTCAAAAATAATATTGCCATCATCCACTCTATTCTGTATTATACAAGCTTCTAACAATTTTTCCAAAATCTTAACAGCTTCAAGACAAGTGAATCATAACCTTCTTTCGTTTCTCAGGAACTCGCACTGTTGTGAAACTTAACAGCCACATCTGTGTTATGATTGTTTCCTCAGCACTTTCCCTTAAATCACATGGTGAAATACCATCATGTCCCACCACCTTACTGACATTGGAATACTTCTTCATTCACTTCTAATCTATCAACTCTCATTATCCCTTTAGGAATAAAGCTTGCTTTACCGAGATGACACACCCTAATAAAGTAATCATTAAACAGCTCTACTAAATCATCCACATTAGCTATCTGACTGATCTCCATCCTCAGTCATTCCTCCTACCGCAGTGTCTTCTAATTTTTCTCTTCTTCTCTTTACTATACTTGCTACTTTCCTTGCTCAAACCTTATATTCCTTGTGCAACTGTTTTTTCTGTCTCTCTTTCTTCCATAATCTTAATTTTCATTTCCTGTTTGATTTCACTAGTTATCCATTTCATTCCAGATTGCTTTATCTTCTTCACTGTGCCATTGCTGTTAACAAATATTTCTTAGCTAGCTCCCATGCTCTATTGACCTCTTCCTTCATATTCTTTCATCTTTTGTACTGCTCCAAGCTGGTTTCTATTATAATCCTTTATAATTCCACACAAATCCATTCTTCCTCGATACGGCTGCATGCCTGAACTTCTAAGCCAGAACTATATGGTCACTTTCATCAACTGGAGAAAAGTATGACATTTCATTCAGATTTTATGATGCTGTGATCAATTCAAATGCTGTTGGTCTTTGTGTTCTTCCTTTAACCACATGCTATTCAGTACATTTGACCTTCAAGAACCAAAAGTTCAATTCCCTTATTACTGTATGCTGTTTATACTACTATGGTTAACCCCCCCCCCCTCCCCCGTAATGATCAATTTGTTTTGCATTTACCAAAATAATTTGCCTAAATTTTCTGCTTAGCAACATTCCATTGAATATCATGTCTTGTCCACTTCTACATTACACCATATACTTCAGTGTATGCTATGGGGCAATATTGATATAGCCATCATTGACATTACCCTTCTGATTCTCTTCTCTGAGAGGGCACAATTTCTTCTCTTACCATAAGTAACAATTCATCACCCTTGTTTACATATATTTCCATCCTATTGAAATATATCATACCTTTCAATAATGTTCTGCTGAGACCAAAGACCAACAGTATTTGGACAGACTGGGTCAGTCAATAGTACATACTCATTGCCTTAATTCCTAATGCTCATGGCATTTATATATAAAAAAACCAGTACATTGTTAGTATGAACATATTACTTATTTATTTTTCTCTCTCTGTACACACACACACACACACACACACACACACACACACACACACACACAGGGTATGTCAAAATTATGTTAATACTTCAATGGAAAAAACATTTATTGTAAAATTTGTTGTAATCAACATTTATTGTATTGTATATGTGGAATATTATGTAAGGTCTCAACCTGTTGTCCATTGTTATCAACACATAATAGGAAATGATTGAAAGTAGCATTTAACACCCTGGCACAGAATTCTCTGGGAATAGATGTTACCACATTCGTAATTCTTGAGTTCAGTGATATTCCAAACTTTTGTGCTGTACACTCCTTCAACATACCTGACAACCAGAAGTCGCAGGGCATCAGATAAAGGATAGTGAGGAGGCCATTGCAAAGGCCCACATCTTCCTATCCATCTTTGTGGAAATGTGTTATCTAAGAAATTGCAAACAATACAACCAAAATGTGCAGATGCACCGTCCTGTCGAAAATACCCTGCTGAGCATATTATCAGTGGAAGTTCATCGATGGCGTAGGACTGCTACATATGTAATTAGGATTCAGAATTCACTGTTGGGGTGTCAAAAAAAAGTGAGGTCCATTTGCAACGGTAACAACACACCAGACATTCACCTTTTGGGAGGCATGTTTGTGCTCACAGGCAGAGCTGACTGTTACCAAGTGCATCCACAGGTGGCAGATGATAGAATGATCTTCAGATATGGAGGTTAGTTGTGATATAAGCAGAGGCAACTCTGTTGAATAAGCAGTTGTGGACTAACAGCAGCAGCTACCAGAGTGTGGGGGAGCAGAGAAGACAACTCTGTCTCACTTAAAACCTTGCAAAATCTCTGACAGCACCATGTCAGGTGAGTTAGTACTTCCATAAAAGCACATGCACTGGCAGAGTGAACAACAGTACTGACCTGAAGCTAATGACAAATAACGTCAGGCAAGACTCAGAATTAAATAACTGCAGACATGGATGCAGAATCTTTAATGGCTGCTCTATGTGAGACACCAACCCGTCTGGCCAGCGTGGTGCTATAAGCCCCCCCCCCCCCACACACACACGATACATACTGGCTTGTCCATCACCCAGCATAAAAGGGACTGTTCTGGACTTAGGCAGAGGGTCTAGGTTGAAAAATGTGCTACAGTCTCCACCATCTACAATGAACAATGACAGAATGATATTAATAGGAACATGTGACTACAGATCTCTGGGATGATGATAGATTGGAAGAACTGGTGAAGGAATTGGACTATATAAAATGAGACATTGCGTGCCTATCAGAGATAAGAAGGAAAGAAGAAACTTTCATACAATTAAAAGATGGACATCTATTCTACCACAGTGAATCTGAAAGAAACTCAACTGGTAGTGTAGGAGTCATAATAAAACACTCAAGGACAGTGTCCCATTTGTTAATAAAATAACATCAAGAATGGCTGAACTCAGGCTCTTCATAAATAAAAGATACCAACTGAAAATTATACAAATATATGACCCATCCGGATGAAGAGAGAGAGGAGATTTCTTTGAAACATTAGAATCCACATTAAAGAATTCTACATAATTATAATGGTGACTTTAATGCCAAGATTGGAATCTGAAGTGGCCATCTGAACTCCATCGGTAAATCTAGATTTGGACAGAGGAGAAAAGCTTATTGAATTCACAGAAGAAAATAACCTCTTTATTATGAACAGCTTTTTCAAGAAGAAATTAACTGAAAATGGACATGGATAAGCCCAAATGGACAAACCTATAATGAAATAGACCTTATCCTCTCCAACAAAAGACATATAATAAATAATACCAAAGTGCTCAATAGTTCAATACAGGAAGGAAGTGACCACAGACTAGTAAGAGGAAAAGTAAGGATCAACAAAAAAATGGGAACAGAATAAGCTCATAAGAAAGAAGTCCAATTTAGTGAATCTACAAAACCTCTATCACAATAAAAGCTGTTATAGAGATCAAAAATGAACTAAAGAAGTTAAACACAGCCACTACATCGATGATCTAATGCAGTGTTTCTCAGACATCTGCATACCCCTTATTAAATTTTCATTATTACCACGGACCCCCTTATCAAAATAATAATAATAATAAATTAATGAAATATATTTTGTCATAAATGTCTATTTTATTTGAATTTAGATGTACATGTAAACAAAAAATATGATTTATTTTTAATAGAACAAACTTTATAAAGATACTATAAATTTTTACTTACTTGAAATAATTTATCATCAATGAGAGGAGTGAAATTGCTTATGATGAGATAAAATTTCAGCAAAATTTGGCTCTATAGTTGTTAATTTCAATCTCAGATGCGGTTTGACATCTATAATGCGATTCCTCTTCTTCGTCTTAATATCTACAAGGGCCGAAAATCCAACTTTGCATAGATATGAACTTGGAAATAGAAAAACGAACCTTAGAGCTTTATCTGTTCATTCAGAAAATTCATTCTGTATTTGTAGCCAAAATGATAACGTATTCTCGTTGTATTTATTTTTTAGGAAATCATCAGAAGCTAGTTCTAAAAGTTGTTCTTCTTCTATTGACAATAGACCCTTTGGCATAGATTTGTTGATATCGAAAGGGTATCTTATCCACTCAATATTAATGTCCAATTCAGGGAAATAGTTTTCTAGATTCATTTGTAAGCTTTGTAAATGATAGTAATTTTCACATCATTTTGTTCATTTGAACTTGTGAGCAATACATGAAGAGTTGTAAACGTGTCAAATTCTCCATTACCAACCCTCTTTTGCCATAACTTCATCTTTGCCAACGTGGCATTCACTTTATCTTGGACATGAAATATAGCAATTTCCTTGCCTTTTAAAGATAAATTAAGATTATTTAATACAGTAAATATATCGGCCAGGTATGCTAATTGACTGAACCATTTCCAATTATGTAAATGCGTTTTCAATACAAGTTTTTCATCAAGAAAAACTTGTAGTTCATTTCGAAGTTCAAATAAACAAGTAAGGACTTTTCCACAAGAAAGCCAACTAACATCGGTATGGAAAAGAAGTTGTGTATAGTTGCTTCCCATTTCTTTGCAAAGTTGAGAGAAAAGTCTGCTGTTTAGAGGACGGCCTTTAATATAATTTGTGATTTTTACAGCTTCATCAATAACTTTTCGTAGGTCTGTAGACATCATGTGTAGCCAAAGCCTCCCTGTGTATGCAGCAGTGTGTGTGTGTGTGTGTGGCGTCGACTTTGCATCTGGTGCAACAGCTGGAATCCTAAACAAGCCCTTTTTTAGATCCAACCATAGATTTCGCTCTGTCCGTGAAGCACAACTTTTCCAATCAAGCATGTTTTGATGCATAAAGGTATTTATACTGTTGAATGTTTCTTCTCCTGTTGTATGTTCTGGCAAGGGTTGGCAATATAAAAGGTTGTCATGAATTTTTTTGATTTTTTTCGTACCTAACGAACACTAGAAGATTTGCAAAATTTTTAAATGTCGGTGGATTCATCTACCTGCAATACATGATAACGACTCTTATGTATATTGGATAACAATGTTTGTTTTATATTTTCAGCCATTTCAGTGATTCTTCGATGAACAGTACTATTTGAAAAGCAAATCCGATCAAAAGATCTTTTTGTATTATCTCCGATCATAATTTCTGCTATTATTTTTGCTGCAGGCTTGACCAAAGTTTCACTAATTGAAACTTTGGTCAAAAATGAAAAACAAAAACAGGTTTGTTTTTCGACAAGTTTGTCCTTGTATTCATTATGTTTCGATTCAAAATGGCGATTTAAATTAGATGGCTTCATGCTTTCATTTTTTTAATGTTTCACCGCAAATTACACATAATGGAATAGGTTCCTCTTCATTTCCCATCCATGAAAATCCACATTTCAAGTAATTTATATCGTACTTACGAAGTTTTCTCATCTTCTTCCTGTTGGTTCTTTAGATATGTCAGCCAGCACACCCCTATCAATTTCACTTGATCCAGATACAATATATCAACGTTTTCTTGTTGCTTACAGCTACTTGTATCTGCTATGTTTCTCTCTTTTGTGCAATTTAAAAATCCAGTCTTTAACCAATGATCCATACTTAAAAAATTTGAAAGCTAAAAAAATTACCGTATTTAATGAACAGTCCTTCAACAAATGGCTAGTGAAAGCAGAGCTCGAAACAGACAGCAATGGTAGGCCAGTAGAGATAAATCAGCTATGAAGGCTTTCATATGATTAGTTGGTGCCAATTTTATCCCAGTTGTCTCTAATTGCACTGTTTGTTGAGAAACATATTACACAGCTTGCAGATGTCTCTGTACCTTATTCAGTGATACAATAGGAATGTTTTACGATCTCGAACTTCACGGGTACATTAAATTTTATTCCGTGCATGAATGATGCATAGCCGAAAATTACCACGGACCCCTGAAGACCATGAAAGGTCTTCAGGGGGTATGCGTACCACACTTTGAGAAACACTGATCTAATAAAATTTCTCTTGAAATGTGCACTAGAAATAGGAGGCGTTAAAAGGCACCAAAGAGGGGAAAAACTAAGACAGGAAATTTTAGATCTGATGAAGAAAAGATTTGAATGCGACCAATAAAATAGAATATTTCGAAATTTGTAAAACTATACACAAAAAGATGAAAAATGAAATTAGATAGTAATAATGTTGGAGGTTTAATGGATTTTTTACAACACTCAGAAAGGATTAAAAATTTAATACTTCCTGTATTTCGTCCTAGTCACTAGGACATCTACGGGGATTACATATTTCTAAGAGCTGCTGCTGCTTCTAAGAATAGTCTCTCTTTCTTGAATTTGCTGTGATGGAGCATGGTGGTTTTCTTTCATGATACTCTGTGGGTGGTGTCCAAGACATGGTCAGCCAAGCCTGAATGACCATAGTTGTGTTTACAGATGTAAGACTTGTGTTCCTCTAGGCGGATGGATGCTGATCTGCCTGTCTGTCCAAAGTGCGCCAGCTTACAGGAACAGGGTACTTTGTAAACTCCAGGCAGAGAGAGAGGAGGGAGCTGATCTTTCGTAGAACGGATAAGGGTAGCAAGTTTGCGGTGGAGCTTATATGCTGTGTGTAGGTTGTAACTTTCAGCAGCAGCTCTTAGTAATCAACCAAATCTTAATAAATACGGTTGCATTAAGCTTCCGAAAATTTGGGAAACACTCATCACCAGAGATCCTACTTTATATTCCAGGCCACCTACAACCGCCCTTAGAGGGCGCTCCACCTAGATAGGACTTTACTGTCACCCACGTGGTTGGGCTTAGTATTGTATGATATTTGTGTTATGTTACATTAGTTATTTTTGTAATCCCCATAGATGTCCTAGTGACTAGGATGAAATATATGAAGTATTAAATTCTTTTTAATCCTTTCTGAGTGTTGTAAAAAATCCATTAAACCTCCAACATTATGTCTTCACAGCACTTAAGCCTCTATACACGAAATTAGATAGTATAATACTAGGAAAACCAAACAATAGAGAAAAATAGCAATATGAAGATCCTAAGATGAACATTATCAGTTGGAACAAAGGAAATAGTTGCTGTAAGAGGAAAAAATGGTGAACTTATAAAAAAAATAAAGAAGCAATAATCAAAGGAATTCATTAATTTTATACTGAACTTTATGAAGACAAGGAACGAGACATCCAAGAATCAACTATGGATAACTTGAGTGAGGAAGAATATGATGCCCTTGAGATCTTACAAGGTGAAGTGGAAATGGCATTTGCAGGAAACGAAGAATGTAAAGGCCCCCAGGAGAAGATGGAATTATGGTAGACTTTTTAAAACTGGGAGGAAGTCCTGCCATCAAAGAGCTGACTCTTTGATGGCAGGACTTCCTAATAAAACTCTAATAAATGCCTAAAACAGAGAAAAATTCAAAAAAATTGGAACAATTCACTCTTAATAATTTTTAAAAAGGGCAACAAGGAAGAAATTATGTCTGGCTATGTAGAAAAAAAAAAAAAAAAAGAAGCATTATTTTCATTCATATGGAGTTGACAGAGAAGATGGTCCAAGTCTACGACATGTTTGTGAGCAGCTTGTTTGTCATTTCCATAATTGTGTCTGAAGCAATAGTTTCATTGCTTTAATTGAGAGGTTCCGATGTACTGGGAGTGTTCTGCCTCAGTGCAAATGGATTTCGGGGAGATCGCAAACTATTGACAGAAATGAGAATCGCAGATGTGTGCTGGAGCAAGTGTTGCATTCTCTAAAATGCAGTTAATGCCAAACAGAGGTAAAATTTTGGATACTGAGGAAGTCACTACAGAAAATCCTTAAGTAGCTGGGTGCCTTTTTGTATGTTATTGAAGTGGGTCAGTGTTTAACAGCAACAAATTACGCTGCATGGCAGGACTGCTGTGCATGTATGCTGGCTAATGGCTATGAAGATCCATCCTTCCTCCATAATGCCTGGTTTTTGGACAAAACATTTCTATCTAAGCAGTTATATAAACCTAGATGAAACTATAGGTTTCTTGGTTTCTCAAAACTTGATTTTGTATAAGAGAAACCTATTCGCAGCAAGAATGTCTCTGCATGGTGTGTGCAGAGACATTCTTGCAATTATGACATGGTTTCCAGCCATGTCATAATTGGGCCCTACATCATTGAAGAGGATGGTGTAACTGTGATTTTTAATAGCGAATGCTACATCAAGAATGTGTTTTTTCTGTTCACCCAGGATTTGCATAGGATGTGTCGTATAAAAACTTCCAATTTCTTGCACAGGTATTCCAACAAGAAGAAACAACCTGCCACACATCACGTGGTTCTAGAGCTTATTTATCAGAACACTTACCCGGGAGACTCATTTTGAGGTTCACAGAATTCCTGTTCCCTTCACGTTCTTCTGATGTATGTCACATCACTTGACACCTTTTTTGTTTGGTATGTTGAAGGAATGGGTATTCCACCATGACCTGCTTTCGAACCTTGATGAACTGAAGGATAAAATTACATGATTATGTCCAGCAGATGTCTCAACCCTTGTTTTCCAAGATGACAGAGAACTTTTGCATGTGCTACAGAGCTGTCTTGAAAAATAAGATTCCTATTTTGAGCATGTAATTTACTGTTGTTAATGCTTTATTCAACCAAAATTCCACTGATAGTTGTAGGTGTACTTATCATGTGTAAACACATATTTCTTTGTTAATAAACCGTTTACTCCATAACATATCGTTATAGTTATTCAGTATTTTTTTTTTTTTTTTTTTTTTGCACTATGCTGTATTATCTTCCTAAATTTCTCTGCCCATGCTCAGTACTTCCATTAAAGATCCACAGCAGTGATTTATCATAATTTTTTTTATTTGCTGTTTGTTTCGAAGTTGATACATTAAAAATTTTAAATTGAATCCGTAAATTTTGCTGTTTATTGAGATGGTTTAATACTCTCTTTATCATTAGGCTTTGAGTGAATGACTTATATTTATTAAATTTTATATAATTTTAAATGTTAAGGAAAATTAACAAATCTAATGCTTTTTTTTTCCCCAAAAAAATTCTAAATCATTAATTATAGATTAAATAGTGAATTAACATTTTATTAATTTTATGATTGGATTTACTTTAGACTACCAACCCCTGATTATTTTGTTCATGATCTTGTTTGAATATGGTGGAATATGGTTCTTCTGACCGTATGTTCTTTCTTTGTAAAGTATAAATGTTCTTGTTTTAATGTAATCATTACCTTTTCTGGTTTACGGCTGGACTAAATCAAATTTCATTATTTTCTCTAAATGGGCTTAATGACACTGGAAAGTCATCACATGACTTTCCCATGGCTATTTCAACAAGTCTTGATTTTAGGTGTACGCACATGCACACAGAGTTACTATAATCAGCTTCTTGTTATTGTTCCAGAAGCCTTATCAGTTATTTCATAGTTTTTTCTTCATCCACATATTTTTTCCATTGTAGGTGAAATTTATTTTTGAATCATTTGATTTGTGATTCTTATTATGCTGAAATTTAGCGGTTAATCTCGGATTTTTTTTTCTCTCTCTCTCTCTCCAGTATTGCTGATATCTGGAATATGTGTAGTAGCCAATGCGTTTTATGGAAGTCACTCTGATGTCATAGAACTGACTCCGTCCAATTTTAATAAAGTGACAAATAGTGATGATGTTTGGATTGTGGAATTTTTTGCTCCCTGGTAAGTCTCCATTAAATGCATAATTCACTCAGATAATAGTTTTGAATCATAACCAAATTAGCCATCCCTGTGCTGAACATGTGTGCGCACACAGATCATTTTTCTGTAGTCCTTGCAGCCTCTCATGTAGGAGTGATATAAAAAAAATTTAACTTACTATATTTATTATGTGACATCTTTAGTGAGTCCAAGGACTCACTGTGGGAGCATGCTATACTTCATACAACCCACTGTACCACTCAAACAGCCATATGGATGAACTACATCATTTTATGCTTTCTGTTATTTCAAACAATTCAAATGTTATTTTAATTTCAACATACACTTCACATCTATGTATTTATTGACATCTAAATATGTCATGGCTGGTATAGTGACTAATCCTCCATCTCCACATGCTGCACTATTTACTATTGCTCTCATGCACAATGCTATTGTTCACTAATTGTCTGTGTGTGTGTTCTCTGGTCAGTTGTCCAGAAAAAAACAGAATTTCCAGGAGGGAAAAATCTTGGTACTTCCATATGAGATCAGCTGATTGACCTTGAATTGAAAAAAGCTCATATAAAGATTCCTTATCTTCCTGATGAGAATAGAACACTTTTAATTGATGCTATAACATCCCATCATTGTTCCAATTGTATGCTACTTAGCAAGTATATAAAATTTGTTACATAAAACCATAGCAATAAATGATCCATTCAGAAGATGGTAAGTTGATGAGGGGCATACAAAATATCCTTGGCATCTTATTACATTATGTAGTATAATTAAAATGTACAGAGCAATGTGTATATAGCCTTGTATGGGTTCTAAGTAAGCAGTTAAAATTGAATAATATGTGATGGCTTGATGGGATATCTGGTGGAAATCAAGGCTTTCATACCTTCCACACTGTTATTCATCTATATAGATCATGTTATTAAAGAATTGTTAATCCACTATAAATCTTCAGAAGAGAAAAGAAAAACATTTTTAGTTAAGTGAATAAGAACTTAACAAATTTTGGTTTAAAAAATCATTAAAAGGAAAAAAATCTGAGAAAAATTAAGAATATGAAAGCATTAGTATTGCATGTTCAGTGGTGAATCTAAAAAACAAAGTAAATATTTTAGCAACTTAAGCATAGTTTTTAGTGGAAGTTATATAGGGAAATAGGTAATAGAAAAAGTAAAGCTGGCTGAATGGGAATCCAGTAGAATTCATTTATTTAGAATAAGAAAACTAGCTAAAACACCTGACTAGCATTATATAAGACAGCATTCTAACCATTAACTTATACATGTGAAAGTAGGGAATGCTTAAAGGAGATCAAAGCTAGACAACTGGGAGGAGACCTCCACATAACCTTATAAGAAAAGCAGAGAACTTAATGGGACTAATGTCTACTCCTCACTCTCTCGTGATGCACCCAATTAGTAGGTAACTACCTGAATGTTGGACAAATGACAAACAAGGATGGGCTGACAGTTAAGGATTTAGCTGACCAAAACGTATTCGGAAGACGACAATGATGGTGCAACAAATGAGATGTCATGCCAGCTGTGGTCTCTGGTTAAACAAGGCCCAAGTCTTTGTTTTAATAAATGGAAATGAGGAGGAATTGGTGGAAGAATGAGTAGTATCACATTTACATAATCGATGTTACAAAGACAAATGTGAGATTCTGATAAAAAATTTAATATTCAACACTAAATACAAGATAATCTTTTGAATCATGGGCAAACATAAAATTTGAAAACTGAACAATGAGAAGGGGAAATGGATAATGAAACTTATTTGTGCTTATGTCCCACATAAGGTTATAAGGAAGAAGTTGAGGAACTTTTCATGTTACTAGAGTTGCAGCTGACATAAAGAAAATGGAAGAAGTCGTCCTTGTTAGAGATCTGAACAGCAGAGTAGCAAGTGAATCTCACCAGGTATAAAGAACATTTTGGGAAAATATGGAGAATAGGACAAGGCAAATAATAATGGTAATTATCTACTGGATTTCTGCAAAGAATATGTGGACAAGTTATTAATGACATTATGTTCCAGCATAAAGATGTGCATAAGTTCACATGGAGAGAAGACAAAAGAAATAAGAAAAGCCTCATTGATTATGTTATTATTGATAGTGTTATCTACATCCTGGTTCAGAATACAAGTTTTCAAATAATTTGAAGTTAGAAGTAACTTTAAGATGATGTAATTTTAAGTAGGATAAAAATGAATATCGCATTGAAAAGAGCAGTATGAAAAAAAAAAAATTGAGCAGCTTTTACAGGTAAACTGTAGACTCAGCTATACAAACATCATTGAAGAAAAAATGAAATGGTTCAAAAAGAAGAACCAAACTTTGAAATCTCAGTGGCAGACTCAGAAGAAAACAATGATGGATTCATCAAGGAGGCATGTGAAGTTGTCTGCAAGGATAGAAAAATAAAAACACTGTGATGGACACAAGAAGTTGAACAGTCCTGGAAAAGAAGAAAGCATACTTTCTTCAATGAAGCATACAACAAAAATCCTAGAAAAGGTTCTTGATGGAAGACTGAGGCAGGAGGTGAAGATTGAAAAGGAGCAGTTTGGCTTCATGCCTGGTTGATCGACGAAGACAGATGCCTTCTTTGGGTTATAGCAGATGATGAAAAAGTTTCATGAGAAACAACAGGAGCTACATCTGGTGTTTATTGATTTGGAGAAAGCATACAATAGAGTGCCAAGGCAAGAAGTCTGGAGGTGTCTGAGAGAGAAGGTACAGGAGAAATATGTCAGGTTGGTGCAGGAGATGTACAGAAATGTGAAGACGAGTTTGGACCTGCCTGGGAGAGACATAAAGTTTTCAAGTGACAGTTGGTTTGCATTAAGTCCATTCCTGTTTAATATTGTGATGGAGGTGGTGACAGAAGAGGTGAGAGAAGATGTTGCATGCAGATGACATCGTGCTATGTGCAGAATCAAGAGAAGAAGCGGCAGCTAAACTGGAAAGATGGAGGAAAGTAGTGGAAGAGAGAGAGGTATGAGGCTGAGCAGAAGTAAGACAGAGTATGTGTTTTCAAAGTGGATGGCAGCCTAGAGACGGAGCTGGAAGGAAATGTCATCAGGAAGGTTAGGGACTTTAGATACATAAGTTCAACAGTGGAAGAGGCTGAGAAAGAAGTGGGATGCAGGATACAAGCTAAATGGAGGAACTGTAGAGAGAGAGAGAGATGGCTGGAGTGCTGTACGATAAGAGGGTGCCGATCAATCTAAAAGGCAAAATCTAAGGACAATAATGAGACTAGCTATGATGTATGCGATGGAAACTGTGGCCATGAGGAAAAATAACATCAGCAGGATGGAGGTAGCGGAGATGAGAATGCTTAGGCAGATGTGCAGCGTGACCAGAAAGGATTGTCTGAGAAATGACTGTAAGGGGAACGGTGAAAGTTACAAACTTAGGAGCGAAGGTTGAGATGGTTTGGTCATATGACAAGCAGGGGGGGCGAGTTTGTGGGGATAAAGGTCATGCAGATGGATGTGCAGGGGAGGAGGAAGCATGGGTGGCCAAAGAAGAGATGGAGGGAGCTGGTGGAGGAGGACCTGAGGATGAAGAACTTAGATGTGGTTACAGCCCAAGACAGGAGGATGTAGAGGAGAATCATCAAAAACAGTCACCCTACCTAAGTGGGATAAGCTGCAAAAGAAGATACTGAAAGCTCCTAGGAAATAAGTCTGTGATGTTGTCTGATGTGCTAAAAGAATAGAGAAAAATTTAGAGAGCTAAACAAAAGTCATAGGATGACTTTGGGTAAGAATATAGAAGATAAACATCAGGAAGGTGGCAAAATGTTCTAGAGGCTATTGAAAAAGCTTAGAAATTGAGTAAAGAGTACTAAAGTAAAAGGCATCAAAGATGATAAAGGTGACGTGAATACTGAAGGTAAGGATATCCTAGATGTCTGGAGTAATTACTTTGAAACATTGTTAAATGAAATAAGCAGTAACAGAATCGCAATAGAAAATTTTCAAGAGCAATGCAAAAACAGGAGTATATAGCAATACTTGAGGTAGAAAATGCTGTCAAAAATTTAATGTAGAAAGGCAGCTGAAGTAGTTGATATTTGACCTTAAATGCACAAATGTAGAGGTATAAAAGTTTTGCAGTGGTTACTTCATAATTCAGAACCTGATCAGAAGGTTGAATTCCAGATGATTGGAGTAAAGCTCTGATAGGTCCCATCTATAAAAAAAGAAAAGCTGAATGTGAGAATTAGAGGAATTTTTGTACTAAGTGTTCCAGGTACGATTTACGTAAGCATGCCTAAAAAGAGGAGGAGAAAAATTGTGGAAGGGAAAAGAACAAGCTGGAGGCCAAATAGAAATTGTCAAGATCAGATTTTTACTATTACAATGACAAATAGTTGAGAAATCATGGGAATATAACAATGAATCTGTACTTAAGTCCTCTTTTTCAGATCTACAAAACTTATAACAAAGTGCACAGAAAAGTTTTTTCAAAACACCATAATTATGAGGTAATGAGAACATTATACAAAACAATACATAGTCTATATTTAAGTTGTAAATGAGTAGTTAGAATTGAAGGAAATACAGGAATCTAACTTGATGGAAAATCAGGTGTGATACAGGGTGGGCCAAATGTCACGAAGGGGTCTGAAGTTTTGATAATTTTTAAAAAAGTTTTCTTTATAGATTTTATAAAGGAGACCTTAGAGATTAACCATGGAAAAATTCACGACTGAAAGTGAACACAAATTGTGAAATTTTACTATCAAAATCAAGGATCAATAATTCTGAACCAACGAGCATATCATCGCCATTACAGTGCGAGAGATTCTTCAAGCGAATTAGTGATTAGGCATTTTGATTGGTCATTTTGTGGAACAGGGTTCAGTAAGCGACCTTCCACGAACAGGCAGACCACACTCGGTTAGGAATGAAACCACAGTTGAGCGTGTAATGGAGAGTGTTGCAGAAGACCTGAGCACATCAATTCGAAGGCGGTCTGGACAGGTTGGAGTCTCTCGGACATCACTCTGGCATTTTCTGAAAATCTTAAAAACCTGTTTCTGTATAAAATTCAGTTGGTGCAACAGCTGAAGCCACCAGATTATGCAGTCAGATTTCAAGAATTAGCAAGGAGAGATCCTGAATTTATCCAGAAGTTGATAATGTCAGATAAAGCACGTTTTCATTTGAATGGTTCATTAACAAACAAAACTGCTGGATTTGGGGTTTGGAAAATCCTAAGGCAATTCGCAAAAGGGAATTGCACTCCCTTAAGTGTACAGTCTGGTTTAGGGTGACATTGGAAGAAATGATCGGACCTTACTTTTTCGAAGACCACATTGGGAACTCTTGTCAATGTTACAGGAGATGAATATCGGTTATGATCAAAAATTTCTTACTCCCAGAAGTTCAAGATAAACATGACATGTGGTTCCAACAGGACAGAGAGACAGCTCACACAGCGAGGGCCAAGTCCAACTACTCAGGCAAGTTTTTCAGGGAAAAATAATTTCCCATGGCTGCGACATAAGCTGGCCATCACATTCTCCAGATCTGACGACTCTGATTTCTTCCTATGGGACTATCTCTAAGAAAAAGTTTATGTTAACAAGACTCGCACTCCAACAGCTGAAGAACAATATTCGGGCCAAAATCAGAGCACTGGAACCTGAAACACTAAGAGGTGTCATGAAAAACGCCTTAGAAAGGGCATGTTTGTGCGCAGCACGAAATGAACACCATTTACAAGATTTGATTCTTCACACCTAGTGTAAATTTATTTCCTATATATACTGTATATGATGCTATGGTATTGTAAATTTAAAACAAAAAATAAGAGTTATTAAGTATTGAAACCCCTTTGTGACTTTTGGCCCACTCTGTACAAGGATGTACATTATCTCTATTCTTATTCATCACTTATATGGACTGTATTATGAAAGAAAGTGGCATTAAATCTGATATTAGAATTAGGAGATATCAAACTTAGCACTTTATTTTATGTAGATGGTGTCCTTCTAAACACATCCAGTGAAAGTCTCCAAGATTCTCTAACTGAATTGAATAACACTGTAAATTTGGCAGGAACATAGAAACACTAGCTGAATTGTCCATGGAGGAACTACAGAACAAGTAAGATATTTCAGCTATTTAGACCATTTTTAGTGAACATGGCAAGTTAAATCTGGAAATGGACAACGGAATAAGCAAAGTTGGTATGATGAGGAGCCAGTTGAATAAATTTATATGGAATAAGAGAGAAATTAGCAAAAACACTGAACTCGCAGTGTATACAAGACAGTATTCAAACTAGTTTTCAGTAATGGAGCTGAGAGTTAAGTTAGAAATAGACCATTTCATCAAAGATATGAGATTTCTTAGAGAAATTAGGGAGTTGTATACAGATAGTGTTAATGGCAGAATCATATTAAAATGAAGACATTTGGAAAGAACTCGTTATTTTCCTTCAAGATGTGTGAGCAGTGCTATTCCCAGGTGGTATGTCACTTCAGTTCTTAAGTAGAATTGGAGAAGTAGGGTTAGCAAAACAGTTGTTGTTTGATGCCAAGATTTCAGCAAAAAGTTCCAGAAGACTAGGGGCAAGGTGAATTGATTCTGTAAGAAATACCTTAGAAGAATGAAATGTTAGATATGACAATATTGGAGTGCTGATAAGTAATAGATTAATTTGGAGGAAAATTGCTGCAAACTGAGTCATGTAGTGCTGTCATAGTTGCCTGAATATCCCTTGAGGCTACATATCAGGAAATTGATGATGAAATTGAGACCTATAAATCTTCTCCCATTTTCTTCTAATTTTTTAGGAAATACGTAAACTAAGTTATTAATTATAAAAACTTTAATAACTACCTATATTTCCCCAGGATCCAGTTTACCTTGGAAAAGGGAAAACAACGACAATCTCCCTTTCCTAGATACTGATTACATGCCAGCCTGATGGATCCCTGGCTTTCTCTGTTTACAGAAAACCCTCACATATAGAGGTAGATACATTCACCAGCAGTCACACTACCTCTCCCCCCCCTCCTCCGAACAATATGGGATCATAAAAACAGTCTATAACAAGGCAAAATTAACCAGCTCAGATAACAATGCCCTAACTACTGAACTTAACCATATCCTTAACACCTTCTTAGCCAATGGCTACAACCTCCCAAAAATTATTAAAACCAGTTAACCACAATCCTGCTCACCCTGTAGAGCAGAGATTACTCTAAATCTATCACCATTCCATGTATCTGGGGGTGCATCTGAAAAAACTAACAAAAATCCTAAAAAAAATATGACCTCACAACTAGTTACAAAGTACATAAGAAATTAGCATCTTTTATCTGCTCCACCAAAGACCAGCTACTTTCCCTAGACCTACCTGGAATATACCAAGTCCCTTTCAGTTGCAAACTGTCCTACTATGGCCAAACAGGCAAGACAGCCAATATCAGGATATCCGAACACAAGGACTACATTCATTTCCACCAGTATAGCTACTCAGGATTTGCTCACCATGCACTGGACACCCACCACAGAATATGCTGGAAGAAAGCCACTTTACTACACTGCAACAAGTCAAATGCAAAAGATTATTCCTTGAATCAGCCTCAGCTCTGATAAACTTCTCAAACCTCAACAAATTTGGGTGCATGAGACTGCCGGAAATTTGAGAAGCTTACATTCTAAGATCGTCAGCTCAACAGCCAAGACAACCCAATTTAGCCCACTAGGGAGCACTTTTTAGGACTCTAGCACAGACTTCAGTTGCCTTTCTTCATCCTCATTTGCTTAGTGTAAGTGCCTGTGTGTGTGTGTGTGTGTGTGTGTGTGTGTGTGTGTGTGTGTGTGTGTGCACATCATTGTTTTGTGATCCCTGATGATGGCAATGTAACATTGCTGAAATATAGGTAGTTATTAATTAGTTTTTATAATAATTTAGTTTACATTGTTATTTCTTAAAAAATTAGATGTATGTCTAACAAACATATAAGCTTATCTACAAGAACTCTTCTCTCAGCCCTTTATAATACCAGTGAAAAAAAAAAAAAAAAAAAAAGCTTATAGATGGCAGAATAAACCATATATTAAATTTCCATCAAACAAAAAGAACAGGTGAGTTTCTGAACATTCTTGTCAACATGAAATCATTTATAAATATTAAATCAAGTGATAAAAAAAAAAAAGAATATGCCAATTTTTTTGGCTTTTATAGATTATGAAAAAGCCAAATGTCAATAAAATGTCAGAACTTGAAAACATAGGAGTAGATGATATTTATAACATCTTTTATATATTTACTCATATATATGAAAGAGGTTCAGCAGTAATAAATTTAAATGGAAAAGGAGAAATAGGCTCCCTATCTGACTCCTCTTTTTATTTCTATCTCATCAAAATTGTTTGATACAGCTCTTGAATATGCTAGGAGAAAAGAGGATTGAATACTGATGGAGAATACTTTAGCAATTTGTGATTTTCTGATATCATAATAATAATAATAATGTCATCAAATAACACGTAATTATTGAATTAAATGAAGTAATGGTCTGGAGAGAGGCCTACAAATATAAATAAATCAAAAATAATGTGTAGTGAAAATATTTCAGAACAAAAATCAATCAAAATAAATAAATCAAAGACAGATTGAACTAGTGGGTTCATACAGATATCTAGGACAAATCATTACAAATAACTATGAACTTGATAATGAATAGCAGCAGGATGGAAAGTTTTTAACCATTATAGAGATATATTTAAAGACTATTTACCATACTGCTGAAAAAGTAAGATCTAAACTAGTGTGTACTCTCAACAATGACCTATGCTAATGAGATCTGGAGCCTGACTTAAAAAAAGCTAGAGGAAACTGAACACAGTGCAATGAAATGCTGGATCTAATATCCACTTATGTAATGATCCATTTTGGGTAACATTAGATGAAAAGAACAATTTTATTTATTTATATGGAGGTTACCCTGTTCTCTACCATCCCTTAGGACTGGTTGAGCCATCCTAGTGAGGGACTAAGTATGTATTTTATGACTAGATCCATGTGTGTTCACGAGCCAGTTTGCCTGTTCTGAGGGATGAAAAACCTGAGTTTCCAGGTGGGGAAAAACCTCTCCCTCTGTATGAGACTGGCTAACTCACCGTTAGTTGAAAGAGACTAGATAAAGGTTCCTCACATCATGGATGGAAATTGAACCCAGGTCTTTCTGACCAAAGGGCTTCATCTATACCGACTGAGCTACGGAGGCTCTAGAGCAGTGGTTCCAACCTTTTTTCACTTGTGTACCACTTTTAAACCCATTTCTATAAATTGTACCCTTTGTTTTTAAAATGGCTGTTTTTAAATACTGACACTTTTGTTCAGTGCCTATCTTAATGTAAAATAGCGGAAATGAGGTTTTTCTGCCGTTGCTGATTATTTTTTTGTGTATCTTTGAACAGCCCAGCACTTTCCCCCGGGTGTATGCATACCACCAGTTGGGAACCGATGCTCTAGAGCAGGTGTGGCCAATTTCATTATATACAAGGCTCAATATATGATGAGTGGTAGCGCCACGGGCCGCACACTTTTAGACAGAACTTAAATAAAAAAATAAACTCTGCATTTTTTTCAAGGCAATGGTTATATGTATTGAATTACTATATTTGTTAAATCGTTTTACTACCAGAGAACAATATAAAATACTTGATTGATTTAAATATAAGTTATATTTATAACTTAACACTTTTTAATTTATTTAATATGCAAGAACCTATTTCCTCAACTCTTTATGTTTCAGTATGTTTTGATAGTGGGATGCTTTCAAACTCACTGGAATTTTATCTTCCCCAAATGCATGTGCCATTTTCACAGAACAGTGTTTTACAAATTCACCATCAGATAATGATTTATTTTGCTTTTGCTATCTCTGCGATTACAACAAACGATGCCAAGAGTGAGCTTTTTTTTATTGCTGTTGGTTTAGTAAAAATATTTTTTAGCACTAACCTTTCTCTTCAAATTACGTACAATTTTAGTACGTACTTGTCCAACGGATTCTTGGTATTTAGCGGTATCGTGCTGTATGTAGTGGCATTTGAGGTTATATTCCTTGTGCACAGACAATACTTGCAAACACACAAGGCACTGTGGTTTGTTGCCATTACTGTTTATAAACAGAAATTCATTTTCCCATTTCTCCTGAAATGACCTGTTTTCTTCACAGATCTTGTTTCTTACTCATAGTACACAAAGGCTGAAGTAACTGACCAGGGGACACAAACTGCAACAATAACACTGTTAACTGTGAAACTGATCACTGTAAGCAGAGCAAGTGACTTTCAATGATGCGTTACTCTGGAGCGCATAGAAATCTACCACTACTACAACTCGCACAGAGAAGCAGTAGATTTTATAAATTTAGTAATCTTTTTAAGGCAATTTTGATTCCGTGTTGAGAATATAAATTGTTTCAGTCATCAGAATAATGAATATAACTAGTATATCAATCAGAAAATCTGGAATATAACTAGTATATCAATCAGAAAATCTGCGGTCGAAACTAATAGCTAAATTGATAATGCATATAATTAATATAGTTTTTATCCTGCACAAAATCACTTTGCTGGCTGCATGTGGCCCGCGGGCCTGCTGTTGGCCACCTGTGCTCTAGAGCAGTGTTTCTCAACCTGTGGTCTGCAGGCAGACATAAATTAATTAAATAAATGTTTTTTAATTATCCAAACAAAACAAATTCAAATTGAATAAATAAGTAAAAATTATTGAAATCAAATGGAGATTTAAAAAACCAACAAATAGCATCAGAATGTTTTTATTGCTTCTGCCTTCCCTTGCTGTTTTGTCAGATTTAAAGTGAACATGTGTTATCCACATTTCAACCAACTGCTTGTTGTTTATTGATTTTTATTATTGAAGGTTTCCCTCCTTCAACCACGTCTCAGTATATCTTCAGAAGTGCTAAATGATACTTGGACAAAGTGTGTCGTGAGTTAACTCCAGTATTTATATATTTTTCGGAAACGTTTTTTTAATAATGGAAAAGTGGCTTAGGACTAGGAATTTGAAAAGAAGAGCAAATGAAACAGTGATGCTAACCCTAATTGTGATACACGTGTTTTAACAGCGGGTAAATCTGATACTATTAAAGTAGAAGAAACAAGCAATTCAAAGAAAAAATACAGTAGGAAATATAGGAAATATAACAGTTCATATTTGGAATTCGGGTTTACTTGGTGTGGAGATGAAAGTGAACAGAAACCTCAGTGTGTTTTGTGTTATGAAGTATTGTCGAACGAGTGCATGAAACCTGTGAAACTCCGACATTTAGAAACTAAACATTGTGGTGTGAAAAATAAGCCAATTGAATTTTTTCAGCGACGCTTAGGGACATTAAATCATGGGAAAGATATAGTTTCGGCTATGGGTTCCATTAATAGCAAGGCACTGGAAGCATCCTATCTCTTAAGTTTGTACATAGCAAAAACAGGGAAACCTCATTCTATCAGGAAAATTTGCTACTTCCAGCTATAAAAGATGTGGTAAAAACTATGTTTGGCAACAAGTTACTAAAAGATGTTGATTTGATTCCGCTTTCAAATGACGCTGTCCGTCGCAGAATTAACACGTTCACTGCCACTCTCCTCGGGCATAGTTTGTTCCCGCACGCCAAGCGCTTTCGCATCTTCAAGGTCACTACGAGTAATCTCGTAGCCGGCTTATCAGACAGAATTTTGTTTCATACACCAACTAAGAGTAATCTCGTATCATCCCCACCCATATATTACATGCGCTGACGAATGTGTTCATTGCGTATAGTCTCTAAAAACCTTCAGTTTCTCCATGACCAGTAAAAGAAAACTTGCTGATAAAGAATTAGAAGTTTATGCTAATATTGAGCGATGATGAATTTAATGAATTCATCATCGCAAATGGAAGGATAAGAGGGAAGTTCTTTCCATTTCAAATATGCACAAATTTGAAATGGAAAGAACCTATAATTTGGTTATGTCGGCATCCATCTTTCTGATCAAATGCTTTCTTACTATTCCCCTTACAAAAGACAATTAGATGGCCAAAGAAATTGGCAATATGCATTCTTGATATATACATTCAAAATGTGCATAAATTTTATAATATAATTACTGGTAAAATTATTTAATAATTTTGTAATCAGTAATAATTACTGGAAACGCAATGACTGCGTTAAAATTTAGAAATCAGTTTATCTCAGTTTTTGTTGGAATGGATAAGCTTAAAGCATCACAGATTATCAGCAGGATTCAGGATCTTCATTATTTGGAAATTTTACCACCTACAGAAAAAAATATTCGCAGACAAAGCCATGCCGAGTATGTACACGAAACAAACAACGACGCGAAACACGTTATTATTGTCCTGTTTGCCATTGTGCATGTAAAATTGTTTTAAAGTGTATCATTCGTAATTTGAATAAATTGGTTTTTATTTTATTGATTTCATTTTATTATTTTTATTGATTTTTATCAGTTCTAAATTGATTACAAATTACGTGTTATACTATGGATTAGCTCGTGCTTTGCGTAGTAGGTTGGTAATCGACATACGAGTATATTCGTAGTTGGCTTCTGAGACACATACATAATATACTATATTTTAGTTGAAATTATTTCCCTTCTATCAAGCCCCCAGACATGCTCTCCACTTTATTCAGAATCCAAGAGTCCAAATTAAGGTAATTATACTAAGGGTTAACTCGTGTTTGGTGCAGGAGGTCGGTAAATCAACATAAGAGTATACTCGTAGTTGGCTTGTGAAGCACATATACGAACTATGAGTATACTCGTAGTTGGCAGCGAACGTGTTAATGATATGGCAGGTGACATAGAATCTCAGTTAATCGAAAGAGTTAAGAAGAGCCCTTACAAATAAATGAGACTACTGATGTTACAAATGATGTGCAGTTAATATGCTACGTAAGATATGCACATGATAACAATATTCATGATGATATTCAGTTTTGTAGAACTTTGCCATCCCGAACAACTGGAGAAGAAATATTTCACACTCTCAATGATATGAATTGGGTACATTGTTTCATACATAGGGAAGCGTCAGCTTCCAAAGGAATGCCACCAGAATTTAAAACTGTGCTATACAATTCTGTAAAGCTAATTAATTTTATTAAGGCTTGACCATTAAATAACAGGTTATTTTCAGTACTCTGCAATGAAATGGGCAGTGAATATATACAACTTTTGCTTCGTTCTGAAATTCACTAGCTTTCCAGGGGCAGAGTAACAAGGTTATTTCAATTAAGGCACAAAGTTTTATTGTTTGTAAATGAACATAATTCAGATTTTGCATCACTCCTTGTTGACGAAGCATGGTTATCAACACTATCCTATCTTTCAGACATTTTTTTGAAATTAAATGAACTAAATCTCTACCTTCAGAGAAATTCTTTAACTGTTCTTGATGTCTATGACAAAATAAAGACATTTGAGAAAAAACTGGTTTTATGGATTAATTATGTAAAAGACAGACAATTTGCACCTTTTCCAACATTGGAATCCTTTTTAGTGGAAAATGATATTTTTGTTGATTCTGAGTTTCTGGAAAAGGTTTGTGACGACCTCAAAAATCTGAAACAGAATTTTGAAACATATTTTCCAAATAACTTTTATAAGAAATTTCTTTGGGTTTGCGATCCATTTCAGGATTGCAGTCACGAGAATGACCTTTCGTTATCGAAAAAAGAACAGTTAATTGAGCTTTCAAGTGGCAGTGGACCTAAAATGCAATTTCATGATCTAGGTTTGGCTTGATTTTGGATCTCGCCTTCAGTGAGAAATGAATTTCCCAAATTATCTGAAGAAGCATTGAAAATTGTCATGCAGTTTTCTACAACCTATCTTTGTGAGAAAGGATTTTCATCGCTCCTTCAAATAAAAACAAAACATAGAAATCGTATTGGTGTGTGCCAATCTTCGACTGAAGTTGACCAATATTGAGCCAGATATTCAGCAACTCTAAGATGGCGTTGATGGAGATGTGATTCGTAGTAGAGGTTCGGTGTAGTGGTTGAGACAGTTGTAGGTGTCCTCCCGCGATGAGTCTTCGGACTCCTTGAAGGTGTCACGAATAATAATAATATCTCAAGGGCCAAGAAGCTCAACCATCTCATTAAAAGTATATCATATTATTTATTTGTTTAATAAAAATTAAAACTTTGTTCAATGATGATACACTTTTAATCGTTTACTTCCAATTTAATTAATTATGTTTCCATATGTATTCAAAACATGCTTTTAGATTTATGTTATAAATGGCTCAGTTTTTCAGAAATGTTGGTAATTCCTACATAATTTTTTTTTTAAAAAAAATTACAAAAAGTCAAAATGACGTATAGGGAAATAAATTAATAACACTGTTTATTTTTGAAGTAAAACTTGAATTCCAACATTCTAAAATGTTATTTTTCTTGCTTTTCTGTTCACAAAATCGTCAATGACATTGTCGAAGTTTGTTTCATCACTCAGTTGCTGTTTTGTAGACAGTATGGCAAGATTTTTTAAACACCAAAAAAGTGCCGCCCAGGGTAGATTTCAACCCCCACCCCACCCAGCTACGCCTCTGTGACTTAGTAGTCTGTAGAATTGTTTTAGGCATTTTACTGGTCCTTGGGCTTAGAAAGGTTGAGAAACGCTGCTCTAGAGAATAATAATTGGATAAGGAGGCAAACAAAGATAATGGACATTCTGGGCAAGATGTGATGACAAAATGGACAAAGAAAACAACAGAATGGACACCAAGAACTGGTTATTGGAACCCAGGTAGACCAGCAGCAAGATGGGATAAGATGTTATGGACATTTAGGGTGGAGAGATGCAAGATTGCTACAATGGAAGAAGCATGGAGAGGCATTGGTCCAGAAGTCGACTGAAGAAAGCTGTTTATCATTTTCCCATACTTATAGCTTACTCAAGTCATTCTATAAGTGATGCAGAGTTTCTATGATTTCTCAATGATTTCTTGCTGAACAGATGCTGAAGAACAGTCTTGATAGCAATGATTTAATAATACTATATTTATGCAGTGAACTAATGTCTGATGGATATATAACAGCAGAGATAGGCTTGTGGTAGACAGAAGTGGTGAGAGAACTGTTTTGTCCTTATAAAATGAAAAGTAAAGTTTTTCTTATTTTAGTTGGAATGACAGTCTGTAAACAGAAGGAATTGCAATGGATTCTCTACTATCTCCAACTCTAGCCAACTTAGAACATTTAGAGGAGGAAATCTGTCCTAAACCTTCCCTCTTGATCTGTTATGTAGATTATATTTTCATTACATGGAAGAACTCAGATTAAGGACTAAGTCTTCTACCAAAAAAAAAAAAAAATTATTAACTTACTCTAGGATTAAATTCACATAGAGGAAAATTTTATCCTTCTTTACAAAACAAGAAATAAATGGTTCTCTCACAATGTCTGCTACAACCTTATTTTCTCTGGCTGCTATATCCATAATGCATCAGCCTGCAGAAATATAATATCAAATCATTGTTATCAAGAGCCCACATAATGGTCTACATCTTTTCAGTAAGGAATCAAGAAAATATTCTCTGAATGGCACATCTCAAGAATTACAATCAGCAGCTGTTTTATCTCCCAAATTTACAAGAGAGTTGACTCAAAAGATCTTTTCCTTACATTTTGAGGTACTTCTGAAGGTTTTTTATGTTGACTCCCACATGCATGAAAGGTCACAAGACTTATAACTCTATAATACTATATATGGACAAGTGATTAAGGAAAAACATGTAGCCTATTGATATGTTTCTTAAAGAGTGGGAGGTTGTATTTGTGAAAAACAGTATGGGGGAGATTGTTCCAAAAAATAGAGAGATGGAATGAAGGAGCTGATGAGAAGTTAGTTTGGTGTGTTTGAAGCTGGACAGTGTATAGTATTGACCAGTGGCTGCTCTAGTTCTTTTGTGTGGTGACAAGAAATTGGAGGAAGCAGCCAATTCAGAAGAGCAATGCCCATGAAAGTACCTATAGAACAAGCACAGCACCAAAACAGAACACCCATGATAAAGTGAGAGAAGGGTCATCTATTAAGTGGATTGCCTTCTTAATATTATCAAGAATTCTTAGAGGTCTTGGGTGCTGCACTCCAAATGTGAGAACAGTACTCCCAAGTTGGATGGATCTGAGACTTATGAAAGACATAATGTTAGGAGTGGAGTGGAAGAGAAGTAATCTTTACAACAGAAAAGAACACCAAGCTCTTTTGGAGGCTGTAAGTAATATGTTTGTGCCAGGATAAACTGGATGACAGTCAACCAAAGAAGAGTAAATTGATCTTGAAAGGAAACGAACATTATCAAAATTGGAAGAGGTCAGTGTTCAAGTCACTGGTTATGGAAGATCTTGATGCATCTAATAATACTTGTAATCTGAAAGAAATTTCAATTTGCAGTTGTGTGCAAACCCATCTTCCATATCAGTTTCTTTTTACCTTCATCAAAAACATAAAGTATAAGTGCTGTTGTTACTTGGAGTCTCAAATTCATTTGGGGCTGTCTAGTGTGATATCTGAGCCAATAAGATGAAATATTTGGTTGGGTGCTGCTATAGACCAGGGGTGGGGTTCATAGAAAGATGTAGATACCGTGTATTGGCAGATTAGCACAATGAGTGCAGGCTGAACAATCATAATGGAAAAGTTTAATTATGTGAACATAGATTGGAGTGAGGAAACGGGATATGACAAGATAATTATAATTTATTATTATTTTTATGGCACTCCATGGAGTCAAGAATCATTGCAGGACTTGTTTTTGTAAACAAAAATAACAAATTGAAATGAAAATGGTATTATACAGCATAAAAAACATTAACCAGCCAATTTCTTATATTTGAAAGAGCTTGATTGCTCCAACTATGTTATGGTATCCCATAACTGCATTATGGGATACGAGGCAGTTAGATGAGTGGTCAACAGCCTCTATATGCAAGTAATCTAGTCTTCAAGATACTTCATGTGCAGACTTTTGTTTATGCTTGGGAAAAAGATTAAAACAATATTGTAATTTCTAGTCAAGCATATTATATTTGACAGCATCTTGCCTGTTGATTAATAAGAAACCAATACCATACTTAATTTATTATAATTCTCCAGCAGTTAAATGAAAAATCCTGGGTGTGCCATAACATTATTTTTTGAAAGTAGTCAGGGGACACAATTGAAACTTTGTGATGATGTCTAGGGACTATTGATAAATGTTTGTTTATAATAAAGAAACTTGATTAAAGAATATAAGTATTAAATTTTTTATTATGTTTTGAACAGTTCTAGCTGTCTAAATTTTAATAATCATTATCTAGGTGTGGCCATTGTCAAGCTTTCGTGTCAGAATATTCAAAAGCTGCATCTGCATTAAAGGTAAGAAGTATTTAAAATCTCTCTCTCTCTATCTATGTGTGCAGACACACACACACTCTACCAACAATTGTTCCATATCTTCAAATAACTCTGTTATTTGAAGATATGGAACATTCCAGGTTTGTTAATAACATAAAAGCCGATGTACAGATAGTAGGAAGTATTTCATCGTAGCAGTTGAATATAAGTGGTATGGAAACACCATGTGAACTCGGTGACTCCGAGAAAAGTATCATTCATTGCCACTCAACTGGACATCCAGAATCAATGGTTGGCGATGTGATCAACAAATGGAGATGTTCTGGCATCATTAGTGCAGGAAAATACCCAGGGTGGCCACCAAAAATGACTGACAGAGACAGCAGGGTGTTTAAAACGGGTGGCATGCAAAAACCAGCTACAATTGGCACAGACTATCTGTGATAAGCCTGCCTAGTTGGCCGAGTGGTTAGTGTATCCACTCTCCAGCCAAAAGGCTGAATCCCGCTGTGGGCATGGATGTTTGTGATTGTCTGTGGAAATGATGGTGGGTGGTAGATGGCATTGGTATAGTTGTGGTTAGTTGTAGTTGGTGGATTTGAGTGGTGGAGACAGCTGTAGAGTAGGTGCCCTCCTTCGATGAGTCTTTGGACTCCCTAGGGGTGTCACGTAATAAGTTCCAGAGTGCCAGTAAAAAGAATTCCATTTACTGAGTTTTTATGGAAGAGCAGCAGCACACAAGCCGAATGTTGCAACAACGAACAAGGCAGCTTGTCTGGTCTGGTGCAAAGAACGTGTGAACTAGACAGTTGACCAGTGGAAAACGGTACTCTGGAACGATGAATCAAGGTTCACCTGTTTCCAGTCTGATGGCAGGGTGAGGCAACCTGATGAATACTTGTTAACACAGTGTGCTGTACCCATAGTCAAGTTTGGTGGTGAAGGAGCATTGGTGTAGTGTGCATTCATCTGGTTTGTAGTGAGACCACTGGTTGTTGTTGTCGTCCATGGCTCCATAAAAGCAGCTCAGTACCTTGATATGCTGAATAATCACATGCTGTCTACACTATGGAGGTTTTATGGAACAGACCTGTGTTGTTATCAAGATGATAATGCGCAATACTGCAGCCGTTATGGAATGGTATGAGGTGTTAAACAACTGCCCTGGCCTGCACAGAGTCCTGACTTCAACCCCATCAAACACCTGTGGGACAAAATGGAGCACTGATTAAGTTCCAGAGCAGCATGTCACTGAACTCAGTGCTGCTTTGATAGAGGAATGGAGAAAAATTCCACCCTGATGTCTGCCGCACATTGGTGGAAAGCCTCCCTCAAAGGGTGTAGGAGGTGATCAAAGCCAAAGGTTGGACATATCTGATATTAGGGTTTGCATGCTGGTATCAATTTTAAATTGCTGAAGTGTCCAGACAATTAGTGTGTGTGTGTGTGTGTGTGTGTGTGTGTGTGTGTGTGTGTTGCTTTTTCCTCCCAATAGTAACCCTGCAAGGGGTAATTTATTCCTACATGCTCCATTGCATACAATTCATATATTATGTGTAGTTTCCAAGTATTGATTTAACATTTATATTTATATTTTTTATATCAATATTCATATTTGCATTTATATTTTTACATCCATGTATGTATGTATGTATGCATTCCAACCTTTACGTCCACACACACACACACACACACACTAGTGGCCAAAATTGTGGAAATCTTTTGGAAAAAGTGTATTTTTGAGGTTTTATGGCTCATAACACAGTGTTTTTTAGTGTAATACCATAAAATTATATATCAGTGGAAAGATAATTTAATCAAGAATGTAATGCAATAAAGTTTATTCAATTATCTGTATTCTATAAAACGTTACAGCAAAATAACCAGAAAAAAGAAGCACAATTTGCTTAGGTTGATATGAAGTAGCTTTCCTTCATTTGAATGTAGCTAATGAGCATGAGTGGCAATGAGCCAGTAAGGTCACGGTAGGATTCAGCTATTGATGTCATGTATTGGAGCTGAGAGGAGGATATTTGTCAGTGTGTTATGTGATTGTTATCAAGTTGGTTGGGTTTTTTTTTGTGTTCTTTCATTTAGTGAGCTTGTAAAACATAATAAAATTAAAGAAATGGTGCAAAGAGTTGACTGGTCACCTAGAAAGCGATATAGAATAGTACTGTTAAGCGAACAAGGCTACAGTTATGAAGAAATTAGAAGAAAAATTGGTAGAAACTTAACCAAAGGTGGCATTTCTAAATTTTTGAAGAGGTATAAGGAGATTCAGTCACTACAAAACCAGACTAGTAAAGGCAGGAAAAGGTACACAACAGCAAGTGATGATAGCAGAATTGAGAAACTGTGCCTATGTGACAGAAGAAAATCACCTGGATGTATACAAGATGAAATGGCGCAATACAATGTGAAGTTGAGTGCAAGGACTGTTCGGCACAGACTCCAGGTATTTGGTCTAAATGCTAGAATTCCATGAAAAAAGCCATTTTTATCTCTCAAAGGTTGAAAATAAATCTCATTTTTTATCTTATTATTTTTATTACTATATAATTTTTATCTCTTAAAGGTCGAAAACGTTGTTTTTGCCAGGGAACCAGAGCGAACAGCGAAAAGTCAGCTACTGGAACAAATCTGAAAATAAACCCCAACTCAACATCACCAGAGTTAAAGATCGGTACTATCAACGTAAGAAGCCTGAATGGCAAAGAAATGGAGCTAGCTGAGGAATTAGATATATACCAGATCGACATAATAGGGGTGACTGAAACAAAAAAGACCAAAACTGGTGAGATCTTTCTGAGCAATAAATACAAAATGTTATATTCAGGCAATGACAATCAAGGAAAAGGAGTAGCCATAGTATTCAACACAAAATACGAGGCTAATCTTCTTGAATGGCAGTCAGTCTCAAGTAGAGTAATGTGGGCAAATATGAGAATGGGGAACTGGACAATGAGACTTATTTGTGCCTATGGTCCCACAGAAGGTTCTACTAAGGTAGAAGTGGAGGAATTTTTTGAGGCTTTAGAAAAAGCAACTGACACAATGAAAAATGAAAACTTGGTCCTTGTTGGGGATCTAAATAGCAGAGTAGGAAATGATTGTGAGACATACAAAAATATTTTGGTAAAATTTGGAGAAAAGAGCAAAGCTAATAATAATGGCAAATATCTGTTGGATTTCTGCTCAGGACATGGACTGGTTATTACTAACACCATGTTCCAACATAAAAATGTGCACAAATTTACATGGAGAGAAGAGGCTAGGAATAAGAAAAGTCTCATTGACTATGTTATTGTTGATAGTGATGTTTTCTCCCTGGTGCAGGACACCAGAGTGTACAGAGGATTTGAAATTGGAAGTGATCACTATTTAGTCTTGAGCAGGATAAAATTGAATTTCATATTGAAAAGAATAACATGTAAGAAAGTTTTAAAGCGAATAAAAGTTGAGCAGCTCTCAGATGTGAGCTGTAGACTAAAATACACAAAGATTATTGAAAGAAAAATGAAAGAGTTTGAGAACAGGAATCAAACCTTGGCGATTCATTGGCAAACTCTGAAGAAAACATTGATTGATTCTGCCAGAGAAGCATGTGGTGAGGTTGTTTGTAAGGATAAAAAAATTAGAACTCCCTGGTGGACACAGGAGGTTAGAGGCAGTGAAGGAAAAGAAGAAAGCATACCAAAAGTTCCTGTCAAATAAGTCAGCTTGTGCTCTTAGAGAATATAGAGACAAATGCAAGAATGCTAAACACTGTGTAAAACTAGCTAAACAAAAGTCATGGGATGACTTTGGCAAGAATATAGAAAATAAATATCAAGAAGGTTGCAAAGTATTCTGGAGGATGTTGAAGAAGCTTAGGAATGGAAGAAAGAGTGCTGTAAAAGGAGTTAGAGATGATAAAGGGGTGACATGAAAACTGGAGAAAAAGATATCCTTGAAGTATGGAGTAATTACTTTGAAATACTGCTAAATGAAACAAGCAGTGATGACAGCACAGTGGTAAAAAACACTGACCAGGCATGCAGTCAGGAATACATATCCGTACTTGAAGTAGAAAAAGCCATCAGAGGCTTGAAATGTGGAAAGGCAGCAGGAGTAGATGATGTTCGACAGAAATGCTGAAGTATGGTGGTATAAAAGTCTTACAGTGGCTACACTGCATGGTTCAAAAAGCCTGGACAGAGGGACGAATTCCCGATGATTGGAGTAGAGCTCTCATAGTACCCATATATAAAAAGGGAAATAAAACTGCATGTGAGAATTAGAGGTATTTCCCTACTGAGTGTTCCTGGCAAGATCTATGCAAGTATACTTGAGAAACGGTTGAGAAGAATTGTGGAAGAAAAGCTTGGTAAAGAACAAGCTGGATTCAGGCCAAATAGAGGCTGTCAGGATCAGATCTTCACTTTACGACAAATAGTCGAGAAAGCATGGGAATATAACAAAGATCTGTATTTAAGTTTTGTTGATCTGGAAAAGGCATATGAGAAGGTGCCAAGAGAGAAGCTATTCAATACGCTGCAGTTATATGGTGTCAATGGGACATTATATCAAGCAATACTTAGTCTTTATTTGAGTTGTAAGTCAGCAGTTAGAATTGAAGGAAGTACAGGAAGATGGTTTAATGTTAAATCTGGTGTGAGACAAGGATGTACATTATCCCCTCTGTTATTCATTATCTATATGGATCGCATTACGAAGGAAAGTGGTATTAAACATGATATCAAAATTGGAGATGTTAATGTCAGCTCTTTGCTTTATGCGGATGATGTTATACTTCTAAATAAATCCGCTACAAGTCTGCAAGATTCTCTGACTAAATTGAATAGCTGTTGTAATAGATATGGTATGAAGGTCAGCAATAAAAAGACAATGAAAATAGGCAGAATCATTGAAAATGTCAACTGTGTTGTGAATGGAGAACCTGTGGAACAAGTAAAACATTTCAGCTATTTAGGCACAATTTTTACTGAAGATGGTAAATTAAATATAGAAATAGACAACAGAATCAGCAAAGCTGGTATGGTGGGAAGTCAATTGAATAAATTCATATGGAATAAGAGAGAAATTAGTCGCAACACTAAATTAGCTGTATACAAGACAGTGTTCAAACCAGTTTTAACTTATGGATCTGAGAGCTGGGTCAGAAGTAAAACACTTGACCAAAGACTAGATACTTCAGATATGAGAGTCCTGAGAAAGATTATAGGCATGAACAGGTGGCATCAATGGCAGTATCATATTAAAAACGAGGATATTAGGAAAGAACTTGACATTATCAGCATCCAGGAATGCGTTAGCAGAGCTAATCTCAGGTGGTATGGTCACTTAAACAGAATGGGCGAGGAAAGATTAGCAAAACAAGTGTTCTCTGCCAGGTTGGCAGGAAAACGACTGAGAGGAAGACCAAGATATAGGTGGATTGATACGGTACAAAGTGCTTTAGACGATAGAAATATAAGAGCTGATAATATTGGAGTGTTGACAAGTAACAGACTGATTTGGAGGAAAATTGTAGATAGGAAATTAATAATGATGTAATTTTTTTCATGTAGTACTATCATATCCTGTACACCCCTTGAGGGTACATGGCAGGAATTTGATGATGATGATGAGGTTGAAAAGATTAAAGTGGGCTAAAACCCATGTTAACTGGACAGCAGAACAATGGGGCAGTGTTATTTGGAGTGATGAGACCAAAATCTCCCTGTTTGGTAGTGATGGCATAAAATATGTAAGGAGAAGAATCGAACAAGATTTGCATCCTGATTGCATTACACCAACCGTGAAACAGCCACTTAGTGTTATGATCTGGGGTTGTATGGCATCAAAAGGTGTGGGCAGAATTTGTGTGATTAATGGGAATATAAATGCTCGAAAATACATAAATGAAATACTTGAGCCCAAACTGAAGCCTTCCACACGTGATTCTATAAAACGTTATAGCAAAATAACCAGAAAAAAGAAGCACAACTTGCTTAGGTTGATATGAAGTAGCTTTCCTTCATTTGAATGTAGCCAATAAGCATGAGTGTTTAGAGAGTCAATCATTTGTCATTTTGTTATAATGAAGCATTTATATTTCAACAGGATTCAGCTCCATGTCATGTTGCTGCTGTGTGCAAAAAGTGGTTTTAAAATAATCATATTCCACTGCTGAAATGGCCGGGAAATAGCCCAGACCTTAACGCAATCAAAAATCTGTGAAGCTGACTAAAGAAAAAACCTGTTAGTCAGAAGCAACCCACCAATAAAACCCAATTAATAGAAGCAACAATTTGGTTTCACATTATAACAGCTGCAGAACTAAAAAAACTTGGTTCACTCCATGGGAAGGCATTGTAAGGCCGTAATTAACGCTAAAGGTTACCCAACTAAGTATTAACTCGCGTTGCAAGAATTTTTGTATATCTCATTTTGTCTGTGTTTCACTTTTCTTCTTTATAGCTGCTGTTCTAATAAAAAATCCTTCATAAAAGTTATTGCATTACATTCTTGATTAAATTATTTTTTCATTGATATATAATTTTATGGTATTACTTAAAAAAAAAAGTGGTGTTATGAACCATCAAACCTCAGAAATACACTTTTTCCAAAAGATTTCTACAATTTTGGCCACTAGTGTGTGTGTGTGTGTGTGTGTATATATATATATATTTTTTTTTTTCAGAAATAGATTTAATGACTTAAAAAGCGAGATTACTTGTAAAGATTTAATAAGAATAATACAACTAGTTTTGGCTTATAACAGCCTTCACCAGGTATTCTTAAAGAAAGAGAATAGTAATAAACATTGAAGTATCTAAAAACTGGAAAATACAGGTAAAAATCGGCACACATAATTGATACATAAAAAACGTTGTATTTTTTCAAGTTATTCTAACAGGCGTGCCATTGTTTATTGCAAGTGTGCGTGCAGACTCACGTGAATGCCAATATTGAATAACTGCAGCATGGCTATCTGGGATGTTATAACTCAAATTGTTGTTTAAGTGGACAGGATTCAGAAGGATTTCCCTTGATTCTATAATTTTTCTCTCAAACGCATCATCACAGCGAAAAATATTTTCTGATCTATCCCAGCAAACAAGTGGCTTTGTTGATCATCATTAGGATTATTTGAAAAATGAACGTGACTGGATAACGCAGTTGCATGTGATCTTTTGTAAGAGATGTCGCTTTTATGTTTGAAGCATATAATCACATACATGTATATATGTAATTCATAGGGGTGCTTAAGGGGTCAAAGCTATATAACTGAGAGACCTCCACATAGCCTTTAAAGGAATGCGGAGAACTGACCAGGGCTTCTGACCAAATGTCCAATCCTCACCTTCTCGCAGTGCACCCTGTTGGGTACCTACTTGGATACTGAACGAATGAGGATGGGCTGGCAATTTGGGATTTAGCCAACCAAATTGTATTCTTATTGGTTAAACCAAAATAAAAAAAATGATGGTACAACATGACAAAATTTCATGCCAGCTGGGGCGTCGCCCGGTTAAACATGGCCCCTGTTGTTTTCGCCAGGGAACCAGGGCGAACAGCGAAAAGTCAGTTACTGGAACAAATCTGAAAATAAAAAAAAACCAACTCAACATCACCAGAGGTAAAGATCGGTACTATCAACATAAGAAGCCTGAATGGCAAAGAAATGGAGCTAGCTGAAGAATTAGATAAGTACCAGATCGACATAATACGGGTGACAAACAAAACCTGGTGAGATCTTTCTGAGCAATAAATACAAAATGTTATATTCAGGCAATGACAATAAAGGAAAAGGAATAGCCATAGTATTCAACACAAAATACGAGGCTAATGTTTTTGAATGGCAGTCAGTCTCTAGTAGAGTGATGTGGGCAAATATGAGAATGGGAAACTGGACAATGAGGCTTATTTGTGCCTATGGTCCCACAGAAGGTTCTACTAAGGTAGAAGTGGAGAAAGTTTTTGAGGCTTTAGAAAAAGCAGCTGACACAATGAAAAAGGAAAAGTTGGTCCTTGTTGGGGATCTAAATAGCAGAGTAGGAAATGATTGTGAGACATACAAAAATATTTTGGGAAAATTTGGAGAAAAGAGCAAAGCTAATAATAATGGCAAATATTTGTTGGATTTCTGCTCAGGACATGGACTGGTTATTACTAACAGCATGTTCCAACATAAAAATGTGCACAAATTCACATGGAGAGAAGAGGCAAGGAATAAGAAAAGTCTCATTGACTATGTTATTGTTGATAGTGATGTTTTTTCCCTGGTGCAGGACACTAGAGTGTACAGAGGATTTGAAATTGGAAGTGATCACTATTTAGTCTTGAGCAGGATAAAATTGAATTTCATATTGAAAAGAATAACATGTAAGAAAGTTTAAAGTGAATAAAAGTTGAGCAGCTCTCAGATATGAACTGTAGACTAAAATGCACAAAGATTATTGAAGAAAAAAATGAAAGAGTTTGAGAACAGGAATCGAACCTTGGAGATTCAGTGGCAAGCCTTGAAGAAAGCTCTAATTGATTCAGCTAGAGAGGCATATGGTGAAGTTATCTGCAAGGATAGAAAAATGAGAACTCCATGGTAGACATAGGAAGTTAAATCGGCAGTGAAGGAAAAGAATAAAGCATATCAAAAGTTCCTGGGAAATAAGTCAGCTTGTGCTCTTAGAGAATGCAGAGACAAATGCAAGAATGCTAAACACTGTGAAAACTAGCTAAACAAAAGTCATGGGAGAACTTTGGCAAGAATATAGAAAATAAATATCAAGAAGGTTGCAAAGTATTCTGGAGGATGTTGAAGAAGCTTAAGAATGGAAGAAAGAGTGCTGTAAAAGGAGTTAGAGATGATAAAGGGGTGACATGAAAACTGGAGAAAAAGATATCCTTGAAGTATGGAGTAATTACTTTGAAATACTGCTAAATGAAACAAGCAGTGATGACAGCACAGTGGTAAAAAACACTGACCAGGCATGCAGTCAGGAATACATATCCGTACTTGAAGTAGAAAAAGCCATCAGAGGCTTGAAATGTGGAAAGGCAGCAGGAGTAGATGATGTTCGACAGAAATGCTGAAGTATGGTGGTATAAAAGTCTTACAGTGGCTACACTGCATGGTTCAAAAAGCCTGGACAGAAGGATGATGATTGGAGTAGATATTCCCGATGATTGGAGTAGTGCTCTCATAGCACCCATATATAAAAAGGGAAATAAAACTGAATGTGAGAATTACAGAGGTATTTCCCTACTAAGTGTTCCTGGCAAGATCTATGCAAGTATACTTGAGAAACGGTTAAGAAAGAATTGTGGAATAAAAGCTTGGTGAAGAACAAGCTGGATTCAGGCCAAATAGAGGCTGTCGGGATCAGATCTTCACTTTACGACAAATAGTCAAGAAAGCATGGGAATATAACAAAGATCTGTATTTAAGTAGTGTCAATCTGGAAAAGGCATATGACAAAGTGCCAAGAGAGAAGCTATTCAATACGCTACAGTTATATGGTGTCAATGGGAAATTATATCAAGCAATACTTAAGTCAGCAGTTAGAATTGAAGGAAGTACAGGAAGATGGTTTAATTTTAAATCTGGTGTCAGACAAAGATGTACATTATCCCTTCTGTTATTCATAATCTATATGGATCACATTATGACGGAAAGTGGTATTAAACATGATATCAAAATTGGAGATGTTAATGTCAGCTCTTTGCTTTATGCAGATGATGTTATACTTCTAAATTAATACGCTACAAGTCTGCAAGATTCTCTGACTAAATTGAATAACTGTTGTAATAGATTATGGTATGAAGGTCAGCAATAGAATGACAAAGACAATGAAAATAGGCAGAATCATTGAAAATATCAACTGTTGTGAATGGAGAACCTGTGGAACAAGTAAAACGTTTCATTTTCTTAGTTACGATTTTTAGTGAAGATGGTAAATTAAATATAGAAATAGACAACAGAATCAGCAAAGCTGGTATGGTGGGAAGTCAATTGAATAAATTCATATGGAATAAAAGAGAAATTAGTCAGAACACTAAATTAGCTGTATACAAGACAGTGTTCAAACCAGTTTTAACTTATGGATCTGAGAGCTGGATCAGAAGTTAAACATATGACCAAAGACTAGAGACCCGATATGAGTGTCCTGAGAAAGACTATAGGCGTGAACAGATGGCATCAATGGCAATATCATATTAAAAACGAGGATATTAGGAAAGAACTTGACATCGTCAGCATCCAGGAATGCGTTAGCAGAGCTAATCTCAGGTGGTATGGTCACTTAAACAGAATGGGTGAGGAAAGATTGGCAAAACAAGTGTTCTCTGCCAGGTCGGCAGGAAAACGACCCAGAGGAAGACCAAGATATAGGTGGATTGATGCGGTACAAAGTGTCTTAGACGATAGAAATATAAGATCTGATAATGTTGGAGTCTTGACAAGTAACAGACTGATTTGGAGGAAAATTGTAGGTAGGAAGTTAGTCATGAGGTAATATTTTACATGTAGTACCATCATGTCCTGTTCACCCCTTGAGGGTACATGACAGGAATTTGATATGTAATTCACATAATATTAATAATTCACGTTACATTACAATGACTGGAAATTGATCTTATTGGCAAATTTCATTCTGAATAATACTTTTGAATAAGTTTCTGTTTTGGTTCCAAAAGGGATGACATTTAGGGTGACTGGGTGATGGCCAAGTGGGTGACGGAATGAAACTTCAAATATGCAATTCTATTCTGTTGATCTATTACCAGGTAAATTTAAATAATATTTTTTTTTTTTGAGAAATGAGTTAAAAGAATGGTATAAACATAAAATTTGAAAAATCTTGCTTATAATTAAGTTTATTTTTATTGTGTAGATTTAAGAATTATATAGAAGTTATTGAAATTTCCCATACAAAAAATGAGTCAGCTAGTTAATAAATATTTATATTATATATTTTCATTTATATCATATATCAAAATTTGTAGGATCATTTAAGAAAGAGATGGTTAAAAAGAGTGGTCCAAAAATGATTAAAAATGAAAAGGTATAATTGCACGCTATTAAAATAAATAAAAAAATGCAGTTTTTTTATTTGATTTAGTAATGTTATTTTGTAATTAACAAACATAATTTGTCGTAACCTAACTACACAATAAAAATAAACTTAAATAAACTTAGTTATAAACGAAATTTTTCAAATTTTATGTTTATCGTTCTTTTAACTCATTTTTAACTGGTAATAGATCAACAGAATAGAATTGCATATTTGATCTTTTATTCTGTCGCCCAGTTGACCATGACCTATCTGGATGGAGTCAGATAGCTGACAGTTGTAAAGTATGTGATTGATAGTTTGTTGTAGATGCAGATAACATTGCATGATGGGGATTCCAGGATATGTAATCTGTAGGTATTCTTAGTTTTCCATGTCCTGTTAGTAGTGTGGTTAAACCTGGAGAGATGGCATGTTTTTTTCTGCCAGAGTCTGCTTCTGATACTTGGCAAGAATTCTTTTGTTGTTGATCTGTTTTTTTGATGTTTTCCATTCTTCTTCCCACAAATTTAGGCTCCTTTCTTCTGCAAGTGTTTTTACTGCAGATTTAGAATACTTTTGCATTTTTGAAAATTATGGAGACAACTACCGTGTTTGAATAAAAACTTTAGTTTAATATAATTAAAATCTACATTCGACTTTTCGACCTTTATGTCAAGATCATCTTCTGGAGCATATAACTATACACAGAAAACAAGCTAACTACGATCAAACTGGTTTGTTAAAGTTACTGATCAACCGCTATTACAATTGTTGGCCTGACCTCTGGTGAAAAAAAAAAAATGTACATCAACACTAGAGTCCTATTATTAGTGTTATCTGTTCTGTTGGTCGTAGACATACTTTGGGTGCAACAACAAGTCTATGTATCTATCTATATACATGTATTAACATTATGATTATACATGTACATTCCAGCCAGTTGGTATGGAATGGTTTCTAATACTAGCTGAAGATTGGCTAGAGTCCTGATTTATGCTGGATCTTATATATTAGGTGGGCTGAATGTGTGCCATCCAGATCCTTGGAATTTTCATGCCATCTTTGTTGTTGATATTTGGGTGGTTTATCAGGATTTCGCAGGCTTCCTTAAATTTCCTTTCATACCAGGTTTTTGTGTGGTGTAAAGAGTGGGTGCTTTTCCAGTTGATTTGGTGTAAAGTGTTGAGCATGTGATCTGAGAAGCCTGCTTCACCATAATGGTTATATTTAATGTGTCTAATGTATTCTTTCTTGTGTATAGGGAT